>NC_081848.1:38570917-38929165 GCF_963259705.1 Myotis daubentonii | reverse complement strand
AGGCGACCCCTGTGAAAGGGTCGTTCGACCCCCAAAGGGGTCGCGACCCACAGGTTGAGAACCGCTGCAACCGGTTTGGCTCAGTGGATAGAGCGTCGGCCTGCGGACTGAAGGGCCCCAGGTTCGATTCCAGTCAAGGGCATGTACCTTGGTTGCAGGCACATCCCCAGTAGGGAATGTGCAGGAGGCAGCTGAATTGATGTTTCTCTCTCATCGATGTGTCTAACTCTCTATCTCTCTCCCTTCCCCTCTGTAAAAAAAAAATCAATAATATATATATATATATATTTTTTTTTTTTTTTAACAAAAGAAACCAAGATTTGGGCACTAGGTGTGCTCATTGCTACCAGGGTATCCTACCTCCTAGGCCCTGTCAGGTATCAGAGTAAGGAAATGCTGTGTGTGTATAAACTATAGGGCACACACAAACATCTATAAATATTTCTGTATGTAACTGCCTGTATCGATATTAAGCTAAACATGAGGTCATAGTGACATCTCCAACTCCAGTTCATTACCACCTGGATCATTCTAGCCTTTTCCCCCGTGGATATACAAGTTTTCAACTAGAAACAGGTGTACAGTTCCTTCTGCATCTAGTTTTACAGATCCCACTCATTTCCAAGTTATAGATCAGCATCTTTTCTTCCACCCCCTTCCATGAGGTTGGTTCACACAAGGTGTATTATTTTGTTCCAGTCTTTATTCCAGTTTGGGATTCTCCTAAATGGTTTGTTAAAATTTGCCTACATTAAGGTTCTGAAAGGGCGAGGACTACGCCCTCCACCTTGCCCCAGGTAAGGGCTATGCCCTCCATCTTACCTTGGCCATGTGCTCAGCAAGCTTCTTCCCAGAAGATAGTCAAGGGAAGTGCACGCCATCACTATGACCACATCCTGTGTAATGAGACACCAACTCGTGCCCTGGCCAATCGGCAGGGCCCACAGTCCTTTCTCCTCCCCTTGCCCCAGCCCCCTATAAAACCTCTCTCCACACAGAGTTCTCTCTCTCGGCCACTGGGCTTACCGTTGCATCGGTGAGTGTGGCAGGGGAGCCAAACCCGGGTTTGAAATGAATGACTCTTTGCTTTTGCATCGGACTGACGGGCTCCCTGGGGGTCTTGGGAACTTTGAAATCTGGGCACAACAGTTCTATGGGTTTGGACAAATGCATAGTGTCACATATCCACCCTTATAGTATTATGCAAAATAGTTTTACCACCATAAAGAATCCTCGATGCTTAATCTTTTCAACCCTTCTCTCCCATGGACTCTCTACTAATCTATTTTCTGCCTCTATAGTTCCCTTTTCTAGAACATCCTATAAATAGAATCACATAGTTTGTAGTCTTTCAGATTTTTCACTTAGCAATATACATTTAAGGTTTATCCATGTCTTGCTTAACTTGCTAGCTCATCCCTTAAAAAAACACATTTAAAATTGTAGTAAAATACACATAACATAAAAACTACCATCTTAACCATTTTTAAGTGTACAGTTTAGTGGTGTTAAGTACATTTGTAACAGAGTGAAATGCTCTCTCGGTCTTAATTCTACAATGTATTCTTCTCAGAGCCTCTGGATTAATAGCACCTGCCTCAAATATGCTAATTAACCAAAGGAATTCTGCTTGAGGCTTGAGTTTTTGCCCCAGCAGCCCCTTGCCCAGGGGCCTTTCTTGAAGGGGTTGGGAAGTAATGACTGTTTATCAAAGATTTACGGGAGTCTCCGCAAGGACTCAGGTCAGAGGGGCTCAACCACAGACCAGGATCAAAGGGATTTAGAGCTGCCCAGCTCCTCCTTTGAGTCCTTTTCAGCGCCTAGCCCTCTAGCTCTCTGGGGAGGGAAGGGAGGGGAGGAAACACACCTCTTGCCTTGCCCCTCCTCCCTTCCCTGTCAGAGAAGACAGTCTGAATTGTGGGCCCTCTTAACATGGGTTTGAAGATTATTTCTTCTCAATCAATTAACCTTTCTTTACTCTAAACCAGTGGTTCTCAACCTTGGCTGCACATTAGAATCACCTGGGAATCTTTTTAAAATCCTGATTTCTGGGCCTCATCCTCCAGAAATTCTGTTTGTTACTAATGTTGTGGCCCCACCACATAGGAAACAGAATTTCTGGAGGATGAGGCCCAGAAATCAGGATTTTGAAAAGATTCCCAGGTGATTCTAATGTGCAGCCAATGGTTGGAATACTGGCCTTTCTTTGGAAGCATCGGGTGCACGAACTTTGCACCTGGAACACATTCACATTATTGTGCAACCATCACCCCATTCATCTCCAGAACTCTCATCTTGCAAAACTGAAACTAGACTTGGGCCCCATCAGACCTGCTCTTTCACCTCCAGGCTCGCACTTACTGGACACCTCCTGTGTGCTGCAAACCAATGCATGAGGTGGGTCCCATGACCCCCAAAGCCGTGAGGCAGGAGAAGAAAACTAACGATTATCAAGGAGACAATCACGTTGCATGCCCTTCACAGGTCAAACCCTGGTTCGCTCTTCCCTGAAGTCCACTCCCGCATAACCACCCCGCACACACCCGCTGCCCTGCACTTCCGTCACCTCCCGTCTGCTCAGTCGCCCCATTAATAAAAAACGAGGTGGTTGGTCAAGATGATCTTTAGGTGTCTTTCCAGCTTGACGGTTTTACAGTTTTAGGAGCGGGTAGTAAAACCCTCAGTTTCCTCGCTTCAAAGCAACTGTCAAAACAGAAGTCGCTCACCTTCCCACGCCCCGAGGGCGCACCTGCAAGCCGCCCGGCCCCAAACGCTGAGGTCCCACCCAGCGCCGGCGGGGGCGCCGGCCGCCACGCGCACGCGCAGTGGTCCCGGCGCGGCGTCCCCGGCTCCCTGCAACCGCTCGCGCCCGCTCCAGTCCCTGGGAGAGGGGCCAGGGCGTGGCCGTGCGGGATGACCCTTGACCCCTCCGCCAGTGCCCTAGCAGAGCGGGCCGCGCCGCCTCTCCCTTCCCTTCCTCTCCAGCTCTAGCCCCAGCACCTCGGCGGGGAGGAGCCCTCCGGTGACGCGCGGGGCAGCTCGTCTAGAGTCCGCCCGCCCCGAGGGCCGGAGCAGGGGGCGGGGCCGCAGACTTCGGACTCCAGCCCCGAGACCGACCGCCTGCTGCCGAGCAGACCCGCAGCCTAGTCTGGGGGAGCGAGCCATGACGACGCTGCGGGGGCTCTGGCCCGAGGTGCAGGACACCTGCACCTCGCTGGGTTTGATGCTGTCGATCGTGCTGTCCGTGGCGCTGGCCCGCGGGGTCCTCCAGCGGCACGTGCACCGGCCTACGGCCCACACCTTCGTCTTGGAGTTTCTGGCCACCTTCCAGCTCTGCTTCTGCACCCTTGAGCTGCAGCTGCTCGGCGAGCAGGAACCCGCGCACCCCACCTGGTCGCTGACGCTAACCTACTTCTTCTCGTTGGTGCATGGCCTGACTCTGGTGGGCACGGCCAGCAACCCGTGCGGTGTGATGATGCAGATGATGCTGGGGGGAATGTCCCCCGAGACGGGGGCGATGAGGCTGTTGGCTCAGCTGATGGCTGCTCTGGGCAGCAGGTACTGTATAGGCGCCCTGTGGAGCCTGGGACTGACCAGGTATCACGTCGGTGAGAGGAGCTTCGCTTGCAGGAACCCCATGCACGTCGACTTGCCCAAAGCCGTCGTCGTTGAGGCCATCTGCTCCTTTATCTTCCACAGTGCCCTGCTGCACTTCCAGGAGGTCGGAACCAAGCTTCGTATCCACATGCTGGCAGCACTCATCACCTTTTTGGTCTATGCAGGTTTGTTATTCCCACAAAACACTCGGTTCGTCTGGACCTCTTGACCTGAGGCTCTAAGCTCTTTACCAAGATGTATTTGAAACCCCTGAACCTCCGTGATGTCAGTACTAGTATCCCCGTTATTCTAACCATGTTGCGTCCCGTTCTTTACCAATAGGGCCAAAATATTGGTCCTCCATTCAGTGCCTTTTCGAACACTCAGAAAAAGGAGCCACTTCTGTGCTGAAACTGAGAACTTGTGAGCTATTGCCAAGGGTTCAAATATCCCACAAAGGGATTGTTTCAATGGCAGAGAGGAAGATAAGTTATCAGCTACCTCTTTCCTCAAGCCAAGCTGGTATAGATCCTTTCTGACACTCACTGAAAAATGATCCTGGGCTTAAAAAGTTCCTTCCAATTTAAAGCTACATGATTGGTTAATAGTAAGAGTGGCAAGTACAGTTCAGTTCAGTTCTATTTCTTAGTTCTTTTCCTGAAAAATTACTTAAAAGTAATTTATTTCCTTTTTTTATCTTTAAATTCTTTATTAGTTAAGGAATTACAAATGTGTCCTCATTCCCCCCCCCATTAACCCCCATTCTCCCCCCCCCCCCCCCATGCTCTCATCCCCTTGTTGTCCATGTCCATTGGTTTGGCTTATATGCATGCATACAAGTCCAGTAATTTATTTCCTTAATAATTCATCTTGAGTAATAAATGAACTTTTATTTATTTATTAAATATATTTTGTTGATTTTTTACAGAGAGGTAGAGAGAGGGGGAGAGGGATAGAGAGTTAGAAACAGCGATCAGCTGCCTCCTGCACACCCCCTACTGGGGATGTGCCCGCAACCAAGGTACATGGCCTTGACTGGAATCAAACCTGGGACCCTTCAGTCCGCAGGCCGATGTTCTATCCACTGAGCCAAACCGGTTACGGCATAAATGAACTTTTAAGTGACTTAATCAAGAAAGATGCTTTAAAAGTAAAACTTGGCTCTCACTGGTTTGGCTCAGTGGATAGAGCATCGGCCTGCGAACTGAAGGGTCCCAGGTTCGATTCCAGTCAAGGGCACATGCCCGGGTTGTGAGCTCCACCCCCAGTAGGGAGTGTGCAGGAGGCAGCTGATCAATGGTTCTCTCTCATCGATGTTTCTATCTCTCTTCCTCTCCCTTCCTCTCTGAAGTCAATAAAAATATTAAAAAATTAAAACTTGCTTGAAATTAAAGGTTCTTTTTAAAAACAACTCTTGAGAAATCTGATTTCTTGTAAACCATTTGTTTACCTTGACAGATATCAGATGCAAAAAGAAAAGTTTAATGATGAAATGTGTCATTTTAAAAGATTACAACAAAACATCTTCATTGGGACTATATCTGAATTATAAAATGTTTTGGAGGAAAGGAAATATGTAGTAAGAGTTTACCTTCTTCCCATTAAAATTAAAATATGAGTAGAAGCAAACCTTGAGCTGAGGACTCCTACTAAACACATGCTTGCCCTCCTAGGGTAAAGTAAACACCACGAATGTTTTCCTTTCTTTAGATCTAGTACCATTCTTTTTTAGACACAGATGGAAATAAATGGTATAGGCAAGAGGGCAGGATATAATGCATATTTGAGGAGTTGGTGAATAGTTGTTTATTAGCGTTTTAGGTTTTAGCTAAAGCAGAAACATCCTCCATATATAAACAGGGTCATCCCTTGCAAAATGTTTTGCCACAGTTGGGACACAGTTGAGGGTACTCAGAAGTCACCACCAATACAGGTCACGTTAAAACAGCTGATTATGTATTTTAAGACAGAACATAACTGTCCAGCACTGTAGCCACAGGCTCCTTGGATAGCCAGTGGCCAAGTGTCTGATTGTGTATTTACTGATTTAGCACCCTGCACTTTGATGCACAAATTGAGGCCACTGAAGTCATTACCACTTATGTACTTAATTGGTTTCCCAAATTAAGAGGGGGGGAAAGGTGGGGGGAGGGGGGGAAGAAGCTGTGTGACCTATTAGCATGTTAAAGCTATAAAATTGCTAATGCAGATTTCAAGCAAATCTTCCTTAACTTAGACATGGGAAATTTTAGCTTACTGAACAGAGTAAGAGAGGACTGCATTCATTTTTTTTAATTTGATGTTGAAAAAAATTATTTTATACATCTAAGTTGTCTTTACTACAGCCCCCAGTTCATTTCCTTTGTAGAATTTTTATACACTTGTTTTCTGATATAATGTCTGTTTTCCTTCACTAGACAGTAAGCTTTATGAGTAGAGAGACTAAAATTGATTCATTATAACATATAACCATGACTTAGCATGGTGTCACCTGCTACGAAATAAATAGTAAGGATTTTTAGAATGAGTGAATCGGCAAATACTCTATTCACTTTTTAAAAATCATACAGAAAGAAATAATATATATATGGGCATTCCACATGTAATGTCTAAGGACTTTGAAAATAAGCACAATAAATTATCCGAAGAAATTGTAGGATTTTTACTTTATTAATTCAGGAGTTTTTCATGATGAATAGAAGTAAGATTTTTGTCAGTGGAGAAGGGAATTAAGCTTTTTACATGTTTTCATTTTTAATACAATAACCATCTGAAACAGGTGCTAATTTTAAGATGAAAAATAAGTTCAGCCGAAACCGGTTTGGCTCAGTGGATGGAGCGTCGGCCTGCGGACTGAGAGGTCCCGGGTTCGATTCCGGTCAAGGGCATGTGCCTGGGTTGCGGGCATATCCCCAGTGGGAGATGTGCAGGAGGCGGCTGATCGATGTTTCTCTCTCATCGATGTTTCTGACTCTCTCTCTCCCTCTCTGTAAAAAATCAATAAAATATATTTAAAAAAAGAAAAATAAGTTCAAATAAAAGTTCAAGACATTTTTAAAAGTATGTATTTTTATTTCAGCAAGAAGGGAAACATCAATGATGAGAGAGAATCATTGATTGATTGGCTGCCTCCTGCACACCCCACACCGGGGATCGAGCCCACAATCCGGGCATGTGCCCTGACAGGGAACTGAACCCTGACCTCTTGGTTCATACTTCCGACACTCAACCACTGGGCCATACCAGCTGGGCTCAAGACATTTTATATTATGCTAGTTATAATAGAATGGTTAAGAGGAGTTGGACTGTTTCCTTAGGAGAGATACTTAATTTGGGTTTTTCCTCATTTTTAAAATGAAGAATACTACTATCTTTATCAATTGTGAGGAATAGAGTAATGTATGCAAGTTCTTAGCATAGTACCTGCTACTAATATTCTGGTCACTAGAAAGGGCTAGTCCACTGTAAATTAGTTCACGGACATTCTGGATTATACATGAGTCTGATGGGATTTTAGGAGTGTCATTCTGTCAGAGAATGTGATTCCCTTTAGGAGTGCTGAGAAACATTAGTGCCTAGAATTTGAGATTTAGCTTTTCACTGTGGTGACTTCACTCAGTTCATGCTGTCCTCCAAGTCTCTTTCTTCACAGCAGCTGGCCAGATCTCCCCACTGATACCTATTCTTCAAGATGTTAAGATTTCTCCCTTTCAAATGCCAATGATAGGTAGCTTGTTTTTCAAAGCCATTTTCTGTTAGATCTATGCCTGGTGCATGATTTCTTACTTTTTAAATAATTCATATTTAATTACACAATACATGTGTTCTTTTTGTAAAAAAAACTGACACTACCAGTGGGACTAAAAGTGACTTTTGACTGTCATCCTCATGCCTATCCCCTGCCCTTCTCTGTGTACTCTTTCCTCCAGGGCAATCCTCTGTGCATGTGTTGTGTGTCCTTTCAAACTTTTTTTCCTGTCCATTTATTTTTTATATATATATAGATAGATAAGACCCTACAGAATCCAGTATGTGTGTTTGTGTTAACATAATAAGTTTCATACCTTACTTTCTGGGTTTGCTTTTTATGGTGGTGGTTGTAAGGATTTATCTTGGAGATCTCTCATTATTTCCAAATATTGAATGTTATTCCAAATTAACAATAAACTAATGTACTTAGCTGTTTTCTTATGACTGGGCATGTAGGGCTAACTAGACCATGAGTCCTGAAAAGCAGTTGACAGGATTTGTGCTTATTGTTCATGACTACTCAGTTACTTCTTGGCAAAAAAATTTTTGTAGCCACTTTACTGAGGTATAATTTACATACCATTCCGTTACTTCTTTAGGGCTCTCTTGACAAGTAAAAATGGAGTTAATGATAATGCTTTGGTCCATTTTACTTTTTGTTTTCAACACAAAGGTATGCTATGTCCAAGAGAAACCTGAGGTACTGAATCCATTTTTTAATGTATTTTCATTTTATTTTTATTATTTATTCATTTAAATTAAAAAACAGCCAAATCTCCTATTTTATAAAACCTTATAGGAACAGCAATAGAGCAGATTCATTCTGAATGTACATTTTACAATAATATATAGGAAAAGCACTGGATTAACACTCTTTTCTTCTTCTTTTTTATTCTCACCTGAAGAGTGAGGATATTCTTCCATTGATTTTTAGAGTGGAAGGGAGGGAAGGGGGAGACAGGGAAAGAGAGAGGAGAAAGAAACATCAACTGATTGCCTCTTACACATGCCTGACCAGGGGTGGGGATCAAACCTGCAACCCAGGTAGGTGCCCTTGACTGGGAATTGGACCTCTGGTGCACAGATGGATGCTCTAATCACTGAACCATGCAAGCCAGGGCTGGATTAACTTTCTTAATAACCTGTTGGGTTTTTTTGCATCTGGCATATTATAATCTATAAGCTATTTTTATATAGACAGGTGATTCTACAAAGAAAGATCATAGAATAAGAATGCAGTTGGCTCCTGTATTTGGAACCCCACAGGTTCTGAATCTATGAGTTCAAATCCACAGATTCAACCAACCATGGATCAAAAACATTCTTAAAAAATTATGTTGTTGCTGACATGTACTATGTAGCTAGGACTATGATAATTGTGTCTATACTGACTGTATGCACTTTTTTGTTGTCATTATTCTCTATATAATAAATAACTATTTATAGAGCATTTACATTGTATTAGGTATTATACGTAATCTTGAGATGACTTAAAGTATAGGGGAGGATGTGTATGTATATATGCAACTACTATGCCATTTTATATAAGGGACTTGGACAATTATGGATTTTGGTATCCGCAGGGGCTCCTGGAACCAATCCTCCACAGATACCAAAGGGCGACTGTCCTTAACTATGTAAAACAAAAGTTAGATTTAATAACCCCTTTATTTTCAGTTACAAGAAAATATAAGATACATGGTTTGGTATCACTCTGCTTAAAATGTATTACAGGAGGAAGTCTAACAGGAGCTATATTTAATCCAGCTTTGGCACTTTCACTACATTTCAAGTGTTTCGATGAAGATTTCCTTCAATTTTTTATAGTATATTGGCTGGCTCCTTCTTTAGGTAAGCATGTTTTTATTTAATATGATTGAAAGATCAATTTATCTTGAAATATGGTATGGAATATCACTGTAGCACATCAATTTCTAAAGCCAGAGAAGGCACAAAAAAGAAAATAAAAAGGATAGTTAACATGCCTGAAATAACAGTTTATCTTGTGCAGTATCCTTTAAAACTGTTTTTATCTTCAAAGAAGCAAAATTATCTAGTTAAGGATAGTCAGTTACAAGTATGATACCACTTAACAAAAAACTCTCAGATGAGGGCAAAAAAAATGAGGAGTGATTAATTTCATTAAAAACTTATTTTTTTTACTAAAGAAATTAGTTTTTCAAATTTGTGTACTCCAGATAAAATACTATTAGTTCATTTGACTCATTTTTCAGAAAAGCATTTTATATAACAATGTGTACCTGTAATGAGCACAGCTTTAAAATCCACAAGATTCATTACTGTTACTTCTATTAAATCAGAAGATATATAAAACTCCTCTATATAGATGGGCCAAATAACACAAAAAGGTATAAAGTAACTGTAGTGATAATATGCACTTCTTTATATGTTATTGATTAGTCATTTGTTTTAAGCTTGATTATAATTCATAACTATAAGTGAGTATGAGGATACCTGGCTTTTTATTAGTTCATCCTTATTTTTATCTACAGTTAGCAGTTTGTTTCTTGTTGCTCGGCTCCGTTTGTTTTCCTTAAAGGGTACATATAGAAGGGAACAAGGGCACAGGTTTGAACAGCCCTCACACTTTACTCCTGCCATTTACCTCCCATTCCTTTATGTAGTATCTGTTATGTTAATATGCAGGTCTAAACATGTAGAATATCAGAGAAAACCTGCATTTTAAAATGCTAATATTGGTGTTTTTCAGTTCAACAGATTGCTAGTTTTCCAATAATAAATGCTTTAAAGATAAATTTTCTCTATTTTTGATTTTTAAGAAGTTAAAAAGGTCACTAATTGGACAGGTCTAGCGATAGTTTTCATGTGGAAAAATCTCTAATATGTCTTATTTGAAATCAACATATATTATTAACATTATATACATATTTGTTTAATGCATCCCAAATATGATGTTAATAATAGGCCCATGATACTAAGGAATTGTTTCACCCATTACTTGAAAGAATGCTAAAAAGTAGGCCTTTCCAGAAGAATTTGATAAGAAATCAGTAGTAATGACACTCTCTGTAAAAGGACCCTGACATTTTACTTTAAACACAGGTCCAAATCACTCCATAATTTCTTCTTAAAGAACATACTGGGGGGAAAATCTCATGACAAATAAAAAAAGAAACTATCATCTCTGCCCCTTTAGAAAGTACAGTATACAAACTAGCGAGTAGCAGGAAGGGAAAAAGGATATATTCTCTTCCTGTTATTGTAGTCCAAACAAGGAGGTAATGTTGTATATGGCCATTACCAAAGCACTTTAAAGAACCACTTATCCAAAAACAAACCAAACAAAATACAAATATACTTTTATCCATTCCTTTGCTTCCTATTTAAGGAATCCTTTAAAACTGGAATTAGAATCAACTTTTATGCAATTATGTATGGCCCTACTTAGCTTGTTGAAAATAAGCAAAGATTCTTAGTTGGCCTAAAGACCTCCTTTTTTCTAAATAGACCCAACATAAAAATTCCTGTTGTCATTTTTGGTTTAAGGAGGCATGTTCCTATATTTCTATATATATTTTATTGAGGTCAGAGAAGAAGGGAGAGTGGGAGAGATGGAAACATCCATGATTAGAGAGAATCATTGGTCAGCTGCCTCCTGCAGGACCCCTACTGGGGATCAAGCCCACAACCCGGGCACGTGCCCTTGACCTTGGAGTTGAACCTGGGACCCTTCAGTCCGCAAGCTGATGCTCTTTCCACTGAGCCAAACCAGCTAGGGCTGTCCCTATACTATTTCTTTAAGAGACTTATGAATGAGAAACAATACAGGAATCCTTCAATATATATATATGGATAAGAGGTGTGAAAATATGGCAGTTTTTAGAATACAGTGGGGCCTTGACCTACGGGTGTCCCGACTAACGAGTTTTTCGAGATACGAGCAGTCTCTCGGCCGATTTTTTGCTTTGAGTTGTGAGCTAAAATTCGGGTTACGAGCCAGCTTCAGATATCCCACCGCTAGTTGGCGCAGCAAATGTCACAGTGAACGCCACAACATCAGCCCAGCATCACTTGTCTCACTTGTTCACTTTTTGATTTGACATACGAGTAATTTGATTTACGAGCTCCGTCACGGAACAAATTGAACTCGTAAGTCAAGGCCCCACTGTACTGAATTTCAGCTTACAATGAATATTGTCATACACTGAAGTTACATTCCCATTGGAGGGAAAAATATGGCCTCAAATGAAATAAGGTCACAATTAAAGTCAAAGAGGGATAAGAAATAAGAAATTATATTTTTACAAAAGTCATTCAAAGAGCTAAGTAAGAGACAGGAGTCAAAACAAGCAAAACCCCATAAAGCTACATTAGGCAATGCCATGGGGTGAAATGGACAGCAATGCCCAGACAGCTATCTTCTTTTCCTTTCTTTTTTGACCAAGCAAGGAGCAAGCTATTCTTGAAAACCACAGGCCTAGTTCTTGTTTCTCTTCATAGCGGATATTGTAATTCCTTTAATGCCCCCTGCCATCTCCCCAAAATTAATTTAAAATGTTATAAATGTGATTATAAGACTAGATATAAAATTATTTCTCTAATTTACACATATCATAGAATGAAAATTACATTTGCTTATATGAAATGGGAATTCCATTTTAGAAAAAAGTTTTCCATGTGATGTCTTATTTTCTAGCTCTGACTTTATAAAGAAAATGCCGGATTTGGTGGATCATAACCTAGGGATTGTTCTGACATTTTTTTCATTTCAAGCCTTTGGTTGCAAAACAGACTCATCTTTTTCAAATTATGTTAAGCTATCCAAATGCTAATTAAACCTTAAGGTTTCCTGTTGTTACCAAATAAGAGTAATATAATATCAAATCTGCACGTGACACTCACTCATTCTTAATCTTAGTTAAAACTGACCTAGAGCTTTAGACTTAAGTATGTTAAGATAAAACATATTAACTATTGGAGACTTCCCTTTCAAGGCAGTGATTTGAGCACTCTACTCTAACCCTGTTCCTCACTGAAAAATCAACCAGGACCTACATGCTAGATTTGCCTGGTATGTCCTCAAAATGAAGATTTACTATTACGTCATTTTTTTTTCATATTTAAGATTTAAAATTTCAACATTAACCGAAATTTTGTTCTAGATATTTTGCTTGATACAGCTTTAAAAGCTATTAACGGTTAAGATTTGATGAAAAAATGAGAAGAGATAAAGTAATATAACATAGTGTTCTTTTTTGATCATTCCAAGTGAAAACTCAAGAGTGCTTTCAGTTGTTTTATTTTCCCAGAACATCCTTAGGGCAGCGATTTTCTTTCTTTTTTTTCTAATCCTCATCTGAGGAAGTGAACACCCCCACCACCACCCACCCATTGATTTTTAGAGAGAGAGATCAATGTGAGAGAAACATTGATCGCTGCCTCCCGTATATGACCGGTGCAACCTAGGCCCTGGCAACCTTTAGGTGTAAGGGGTGATACTCCAACTACTGAGCCACCTGGCCAGTGCTAGGGCAGCAATTTTCAACAGGTATGCTGCCAGAATTTTTAAAATCTGCAATACCTGAATATTTAGTCAGGGGCACTGACCTTTTCCCTTAAGATTGTCAAATAAAAACAACAACAACAAAAAAAAACAATAACCAAGAACAGCCAACATAACTATAGATAGGTATCTGGTGTGAATGAATCAAAATTATACCTATTTTTTGGGTCAGATTGGCAAAAAGTGTATTTTTTGGTGACTGCAGAATTTTAGTAGTTTATGTGTGCCATGAGATGAAAAAGGTTGAAAAGCACTACTCGAGAATATGGGGGACAGTGTTGCCATTTTAAAGAGCAAATGGAGACCCAAGTCCAGAGGTTCTCGCTCAGTAAGTCAGTAATGGAGTCAGAACTAGAACTCCAACTATTTAGGTTTGGTTTATCCTCTATGTTTAGATCTTACTGGTTTTACCAAGTACATATTGTTTTTAAGGGTTCATAGTTGAAGAAGAATAATGCGAGAATATTAGATTTAGAAACGATCTACATTTTATGTATAATTGATGTAGCTAATTCTTTTAAACATTGCTTTCCAATCTCTAGGTATATAATTGTACATATAATCTTAAGTTATACCTACTTGTTGATTATGAATTTTAGAGATTTGTTTTTATTTTATTGTGTTTTATCTTCCAGGTATACTGTTGATGATTTTGACATTCAGCTTGTTCCTTCCATGGCTGTATAACAACCATACAACTAACAAGAAGGAGTAACTATTCCAAAAGACTCAGACTAAGTCACAAGACAGTCTGGTTGGACGTGATAAAGACTTTGTCTCCTCAGATTCAGCACACTGGCTGCACTGGATTCATCAATGTCACTTCCTTTGAGGAAGCTGCCTTAGTTTTCATCCCTGGGACTTAAAAAATTACTATGAAAATGAGGCATCCTGTATTTCTCAGTTAAGACTTGTTCTTTTGAGTGTGTATTAAATGCTGCTAGCAGAGACTCACTACATTAACTATAAATCAAGTGATAATTGTTCATTTTGGTGAGGAAAAAAAATGAGTACAGGGTGAGAAAGGAAGGGAAGGTGATGGGAGGCCCAAAGAAAGTGTGTATATCAAGTGTCTCCTGAATGAACAGGATTTTTAACCACAGTACTAGTCATGCTCTCAGACCTGGAGAGGATACTTTTCAGCCAGTACCTCACACAGTGATACCCAGTGTCATCTTTCAATAGGAAAGTTGCTTTTGGAAGCAGATTATATACCCACTCATATTCCCAGGGTTTCCTAAATTTTAAATATATTCTAATCTAAACTATTTTCTCTAAACAGAGCGGCTCACTAGCTTTAGGCAAGTTGTTATTCTTTAATAGTATGCTGTATAATATCACAAAGCACCCATACAAAGTCAAGATGTAACCTTTTCACACTCATTTGATCCTAATCAAAGTAGGCAGGGCATGTATTTTTAATCTGTTTTACAGATAAGGAAACTAAGTCTAGGGAGTGTTTCGGCCCTGCCCAAGTTCAAACACCATCTTGAGGACTTCTACTTTAATACAAAAAAATTCTCAGTCATCAATATGACTAAAGGAAAATGAAAATTTTGAAGAAACATTAAATATTTTATAACAGTAAAATTTGTTTAGGAATTAACTAGCCTTTTTTTTTTTTTTTTTTTTTTTTTAAGGCTTAAAGAACCTTCAAAATTTCCCCTATTTCCTTTATTGTATGAGGTCTACTTTAATGAAAGTTCTGGCCATAAAAGGTTAGGTGTGTTTCTCTTCAAAGGCAATTCCATTATCAGGGTTAGAACTGAAGTAAACAAATATGGGGTGAAATAAAATCTGTTTGAGCAGTAATCAATCAGGCAAGTGACAAACTGCCAGGTACTTCAAGTGCTGCTTGGTGATCAGCTTGTACAGTCCCTCTTTACACCTGCAGACTGAACTATGGCAAGGCAGCCAGCCAGCCAGTTTGGCAACCGTGGACTCACACCTTAGTAGTTTTTTTTAAAATATATTTCTTTATTGATTTCAGAGAGGAAGGGAAGAGAAAGAGATAGAAACATCAATGATGAGAAACACTGATCGGCTGCCTCCTGCACGCCCCCTACCGGGGATCAAGCCCGCAACGCAGGCATGTGCCCTTGGCTGGAATCGAACCTGGGACCCTTCAGTCCGCAGGCCAACGCTCTATCCACTGAGCCAAGCTGGCCAGGGCACCTTAGTAGTTTCTATTTTTATTTTATTGTTTTAATATATTTTATTGATTTTTTTTTTTTTTTTACAGAGAAGAAGGGAGAGGGATAGAGAGTTAGAAACATCAATGTGAAGGAAACATCGATCAGCTGCCTCCTACACACCCCCCTACTGGGGATTTGCCGGCAACCAAGGTACATGCCCTTGACTGGAATCGAACCTGGGACACTTCAGTCTGCAGGCCGACGCTCTATCCACTGAGCCAAACCGGTTAGGGCAGTAGTTTCTATTTTAAAAGCAGAGTTCATAAAATTGTGACAATGGCTAAATTCAGTCTCTGACATGTTTTTTTGTTGTTAATCCTCACCCAAGGACCTTTTTCCATTGATTTTTAGAGAGTGGAAGGGAGAGGTCGAGACAGAAACATCAATGTGAGCTGGGGAGGGAGCCTGCAACCTAGTTACATGCCTCTGACAGAAATCAAACCCAGTTCCCTTCAATTTGTGGGCCTATGCTTTATCCACTGAGCCAAACCAGCCAAGGCATGACATGGTTTATTTGGCCTGCACAGTATTTAAAAACACACACACACACACACACACACACACACAGCTAATATTTTGTCTTTTTCACATAAAAATCCAGTTTCCTCTTGCAAAATATCAAAATATCTGGCAATACTAGGCCTGAATTCTGCTCCCTATAAAAAACATGCCATCAGTTATGGCATCTGCTACCGGGGTACTTCTTACTGCAGTTATCTACTGTACAGTCCCAATTCCCCATTGATCCTTTAAGAACTCAGTTCCTGTCTTACTCTCTCTACAATACTACTCCACTATATTTCTTATGATTTCAATGCCCATACAGATGATGCTTACAGTGTCTTGCCTCTCAGTATGTCAGCTAAACTGAAAGACTCAATAGTTTTTCCTATTCTGTCTCAGCTACAACTTTGGTCATAACCTTGAATTTGTCATTAGCAATAACTCAGACTCTTCTATAATCTCAACACCCCACTCTCCAACACTAACACCTCTTTCCAGCTTGAGGACACTATTTCCAATGATTCCTTGACCTTCATGGGGAGCTTTTGTTCATTGCTACCACCCCCTTTTCACATCTCACTCCTCTCAAGTGTTCTCTTAAGTGTGTATGTTCCCCCATGTCCCGCGTGGTTCAGGGTTCAGGATCTGGAAGAGGGGCCGCACACAAATGAAAGAGACGAGATGAGATAATTCGGAAATTGGGGGGCCAGGCGAGAGTCCATCCCAAGAGGATGGATTCCGCTTGTGCTCAGGCCTCGCCATCTTTTTATTCAGTTTGGGATCCACCCATAGACCTTAGGCAAGTTCCAGTAAAAAACAGAATATCTTATCAGTAAGGATTTACATGACTCTGGTGGGGAATTTGCTTCAGCTAACCATTGTCTGGACTAAACAGTGGGTGCATAGCTCTGACCTTTGCCAGGGCTTCAAGGGTCACCAGCCTTCCTGGCTCCTTGTCCACACCTCTCTGCTAGAGAAGACTAGAGGCGGCTTCCCACGCTTAAGCAGCTTAAATTACACACTTGCATACCATTTTAACTTCCTTGTTTCTTTATCTCTTCATCATCCTCACATGGCTTAACCACAACTTGATAAATCTGCTTATTCCATGCCTGCACCTGAACAGTTCTTTCAAAGAATTTTTCTGTAAAGGGAAGAAAATGTGGGCAGTAGCTGAAGGAGAAAGTTTGGTCAAGAGATTTTTTTTTTTTAATGGGAAAGATATCAGCATGTTTATATGCTGACCAGAATGGTGCAGTAGAAAGAAAATAACTGATGATGTAGGAGAGGAAGGGGAGATTTAGTGAAGACAGAATCAAATACACAACGGTAGGGGCTGGCTTCAACCAGAGGCATAGACAGCTCATTCATAGTAACAGGAGAAAAAGCAACATATTGGCACAAGAAGAGTTAGGTAGGTAGATGTGGTGGTGGGAGTTTGAAGCTCTTCAATTTTCCTCTTCCCAATTTCTCTAAAAGCATTCTAATCAGGCCTTCAATTCCAGCATTCCACTGAAACTCTTGCCAAGAATTTCCATGTTGTTAAATGGAACTCTCATCCTTCCTATCAGTATTGGATACAATTGATTTCTGTCTCCTGAGAACACTTGTTTCAGAAAATCATTTTCTCAAGTTTCTTTAGATAGTTCTTCCTCCTTTCCCCAAACTACATGATAGTCTCCCAGGGCTCACTTCTCTGAGCTCTTTTCTATTTATACTTACTGCCTTAGTAATTTTATCCAGTCCTGTGGCCTTATAGCAGCATCTATATCCTAATGACTGCCAAATTTGTATCTCTAGCTTATATAACTCGACTCATATTCATCTGTATATATGACATTTCTCTTTGGCTAGTAACTTAATTCAAACTGCGTAGTTTATCCAATCTATTGATGGGGTATTCTAGTCATTCACTTCAAAAAAAATTTTTTAAATTGATGAGAGACAAACATTGATATGTTGTTCCACTCATCCATGCATTCACTGGTTGCTTCTTATAAGTGCCCTGACCAGAGATTGAACCTGCAACCTTGGCGTATTAGGACAATGCTCTCACCAACTGAGCTACCAGGACAGGGCCTAGTTATTCACTATTAAAGCAATGCTTCAATAAACATTCTTGTGCACACCTCCTGTGTACATGTGTTTTTCTAGGAAGGTAGGCTTTCATAATGTTCATTATGGCCTAGTTTGGTCCAAGCCTCCACCTACTTCCTATTTCCCAGATTACTGCAGTTAACTTCCTGTTTCTACCCCTGAGCGATCCTATCAATATATGACACAGCTTCTTATTTCTGACATAAATGCATGTATTCCTCCAGTTAACTATTATAAAACTGTAGGAAATGGGTGTTAATGTGTTGGGGAAAACTGCCTATCAACCAATGGGACTTCTGGGTTATACTAACATCACTGTCCTATTTAGCAATTATTTGTGAACTAGTTCACATTATTTAAAAAACATGCTATAACAAAACTGTACTTGAATGCTAGGGCTAGAATAACTACAATTTAAATAATCCTACATGGTGAATAAGTTTCCTTGCTTCTAAATGGCATACAAGATTCCACAACTTCTTGTGGAAATATGTATTTTTTAAATGTATTTTTATTAATTTCAGAGACAAAAAGAGAGGGAGATAGAAACATCAATGATGAGAGAGAATCATTGACCAGCTGCCTCCCTGCACGCTCCCTACTGGGAATCGAACCCAGGACCCTTCAGTCCACAGGCCAATGCTCTATCCACTATGCCAAACAAGCTAGGACTATAGCAGCTTCTTAACTAGAATCTTTGCCTTTAGTCTTCCTCCTTGACATTCTAAGTTGGCCAGACTTGTATCCTAATCTACCACTTCAGTCCCTCACACAAAAAACTGCAATGGCTCCCATAATAAACCCCACCTCCCCAGCCCCCATCACAGCACTTAATATTCTGCCTATTTCCTAGCTTGAACACCTTGAAGCACCTATATCTTTTTTTTTTTTAATTTTATTGATTTTTTACAGAGAGGAAGGGAGAGGGATAGAGTTAGAAACATCGATGAGAGAGAAACATCTATCAGCTGTCTCCTGCACACTCCCCACTGGGGATGTGCCCGCAACCAAGGTACATGCCCTTGACTGGAATCGAACCTGGGACCCTTGAGTCCGCAGGCTGACGCTCTATCCACTGAGCCAAACCGGTCAGGGCGAAGCTCCTATATCTTAATCTGTGTACTCACCACCAAAGAACAGGCACTCAAAATGTATCTTTTGTTTAAATGAATTAAAAACTCCCTATCAATCCAAAATACTTCCCATTCCTTCACAATTTCCTCCTACTATAGCTAGTCAATCTTCTTGATATACACTGGTTACCCCCTCATAGTTATACTAAAGTCTACGATTACTCTAGCCTCTGAGCCATTCTTTTACCATCAAAGGTGACAATCTCAAACTGCAAAATCACCTCAGAAAAGACTGAAAAACAAGCAAATTTCAAATGTCCAAATGTTAATTCCATAACTTAGAGACCAGTTAACAGAAATGTGCATGTTGCCCTGGCCGGTGTAGCTTAGTTGGTTGAGCATCATCCGTGCACCTAGGGGTCTCAGGTTTGGTTCAATTCCCAGTCGGAGCACATGCCCAGGTTGCAGGTTTAGTCCCAGTCAGGATGCAGTCAGGAGGCAACCAGTCAATGTTTCTTTCTCTCCTGCCGGAAGCCGGTCCATCCTTGCTGCTTGACACAGTCGCTGCAGGAAAGAAACATCCGCACAGCATATGTTTCAAGGGACCTGGTGTATATGGCATACTGTTCTTAATATGTTTGCTAACCTTCTTGGTGCTATGTGTTTTAACCAAGGTCACCTCTCCGAGAAAGGTTGTTTCCCCAGGTAGGGATTTTCCCCTGAAGTTAGGGAGGGAATAAAACCCCTTAACTAATTGCCAGGCGGGTAGTTAATCACTTTAACTACGAACAATCATGCTTAAGCTACATAATCTTTACTCCCTGGAATGGAGATAAGAAACGCCCTAACCTTTGGAATAGAGATTGATAGGATTGGAATCAACTGGTATAAATACAGATGTAACAAGACAACAGGACACAGAACCGAGAGACAGAACCTGGCTACAGAACCTGGCTAGAACATGGCAAGAGAACCTGACTAGAACCTGGTGACCGAACCTGGCTGGAGAACCTAGCTAGAGAACATGGCAAGAGAACCCGGACAGAACTTGGCTGGAGATCCTGGCTGGAGAACCTAGACAGAACTTGGCTGGAGATGCTGGCTACAGAACCTGGCTATGATGATCACCTGAACGCTGCCTCCGTGTCATTCATTCTTCGCCGACTCCGTCCACACCTACGGGAAACCCTGGACCTGCTGGGGTTGGACCCCAGCACTCCCCCTCTCCTTTCCTCTCTCTAACATTAATATATATATTTGTATATATAATGTGTGTGTACATGTTAACAGTTTATGAATAAGCCTCTCCTCTTGAAGACAACTGAGCGTGGGGATCACGAAATGAATGACAGACAGGTCACAGAGTAGGAGATCAGTATCCAGAATACAGTACAAGGGCAGACTGTGGAAGTGTAAGTCACCACATTCTTTTCAGAGAACAGTTGAGCAAAATCTAACCAAGTTTAAGATTTACACAAGTATTTTATGTTTCTGGGATTAGCAGAAATAAATGTTTGTGGGTCCTATGGGAAATGCACTTATGGTAGGCATAATGAGAAGAATGTAAGCTAATGTGATAGAGAAACACACACATGTGCATAAGACATGCACATGAATATTCAATGCAGCATTACTTTAATGAAAAACGAACCTTAAATGTCCATCAAGAGGATGGACGAACTGTGCTATACAGCTGCCTATATCAACTTGGATAAAACTCTCAAAGTGTTACACAGTAAAAGCAACAGAAGGATTCAACCAATACAAATTTAAAAATATGGAACCCAATCATGTACAGTATTAATAGGATATATACATACATATGTGCCAAAAATAGAGTTATAATAAATACCAAATTTGGAATAGTGATGGTGACCTCTGAAGAGGGACTGGGATTGGGGGAATATAAAAGAAGCTTCAGTTGTATTTGTATAACTTTATTTCCTCACTGCACGTGAATATACGGACATGTGTTTAATTTAACATGCCAAAAAAATTTCAGAACAGCCCAGCCAGTCCGGTTTAGTGGCCGAGTGTTGACCCAAGCACCAAGAGCTCGCCAGTTCGATTCCCGATCAGGGCATGTGCTCGGGTTGTGGGCTCTATCCCCAATAGGGGGTTTGAAGGAAGCAGCCTATAGATGTCTCTCTCTCTCTTACGCTCTAGAAACCAATAAAAACATTTTTTTTTTTTAAAAAAGAATATATATATAACCCCATTTCCTATCCCTCAGTTTAAAAAAGACTGTGTGTGTGGGGGGGGGGGGGGGGGATGGGAGCGGTGTATTTGTTTTCACATGCAGCCATAATGAAGTGCCACAAGCTGGGTGGTTTAGAAGTATACTGTCTCATAGTTCTTGAGGCCAGAAGCCCAAGACAAAGGTGTTAGCAGGCCCACATTCCCTCTAGAGGTCCTAGACCTATTCCAGGCTTCTCTTAGCTTCTGGTAGCCCCAGGAATTCCTTGGCTTGTAGATCCATTACTACACTCTTCCATCTTCATATGGCCTTAACTTCTATTCATATCTGCTTGTTTCCAAATTACCCCTCCTCTTCATCTCCTATTTCTACCAGAAATAACTATAACCACTTTCTTATGTCCTTCCAGAGGTATCTCATGTATTCACAAGCATGCCAGCTGGCCCCATGTCTTCTATATAAAATATCTTTGCATCCTGATCTTTTCCATTTAATATATCTTGGAGCTTATTCAGTATCAATACATAAGTACTACCTAACTCCTTTTAAGGATAATTTTCTAACCCTTAAATTGTACTGCAAATTGATCCATACCTAATTATAAACAATGAGGTTGTTTTCAGTCTTACTTTTACAAATAAAATTGCAATTAATATCCTTGCATATATAACCTTTACTAATGTGCAAACTATGTATAGGATAAATTTCTTTAAGTGGATTTTCTAGATCAGTGGTTCTCAACCTTTATGCAATAAAAACATCTCTTCCTCGTATGTAGTTATGAATAGTATATGCATAACATATGTAGAGAACTCAGGACAGTAGTTGGTATGAAGGTCTCAGTACATTCCAGTGTCCTTTCTGAGTGGCCCTTTCACTTGCCTATTGTAACAAATTTGGTATTTCTGAGAGGGTCAGAAAAAGAAAAATTACTTTCTTTTCAGTCTACCATGAAAGATGAGGGAAACTAAGGGAAAGTGTTGAAAATAAAACCGGGCTTAATGATGACAAAGTTTAGTCACTAATTAGCCAAGTGATTCCGAATAGCTTTTCTAACCTTATTTTTAAAGTCAAATAATGGTACTGAAGTTCAAGTATAAATCTGTAAATACAAACTGAGTTGATAAGTATGTTAGAAGAAATTACTCCAAATCAAGTGGAAGCAGAAATTCCTTAAAATGTGTTAAATCTTTGCCCTACTAAATATCTGCCAGAAGCTTTAATGACACACTTCCTTACTCATTTCATGTTCATATTCTCAGAAGTCAAACAAAAATAAGACCAACAAGATTCTCATTTTTGCCAACATTAAAAAAAAACAAAAACATTTCCCATTAATGATTTTAGTCAAGAATGAGAGTACAATAACATAGAAAACCTAGATTTATTTGTTAAGCTATTACAAAGACAAAACAATTATCATGTGGAGTACTTTGAGGACTTCATCCCAATTTCATGTGTTCTGCTACAGAAACTGAATGAAGAGGCTACAAATTAAAGGATGTAACATAACCTAAGAAGCTATAATAGAACAGACTGGTGAAACATGGTGAAAGGAGCAAAAGCTAGTCAGAAGCAGCACTTGTGTTAGTATGTGCGGCTGGGATGTTTCCAAAAAGGCTCCCTAGAGATGCCTGAATGAATTAATCTGGGTCCCAATAGTAAAAAGATCCTTACCCCTGTGGAGAACGAGCAGAGGCCTGATTCATCCGAGATCTTTGTCTTTCTTTTTTAAGGGTAAGGGTGTCCTTAGGCCCTAAAGGGGTCTATCTTAGATTCAGCCTCTCTTCCATCCCCTAAGTGCCCGTGCATTTTCACCACATACCCCTGCTAGGTTACGGAAGATACATACACTGAAGGCAGGAATTATAGGACTACTCAGAAGGTACCTAGACAGAAAATTTGGGGATAAAAGATAAACTACAAATACCCTCTTGGTTAAGTAAATTCACCTTGGTTAATAAAGGTCATAGTTTCTTCTGCTGGTGACAACTTGTTGTCTCATACAGTCTGTCTCAAGAAAGAACTGGTTCAGGAAGTTTTGGAGAAGGAAAAATATTTTCATCAACACCCACTCCACAGAGGAAAAGGCACCAAGTTCTCTCCTACAGTTATGAGCAGAATCTGAAAAACAAAAGGTTTACAGTGTTTGTAATAATAATAGCTGTTATTTATTGAACACCTAGTCAAGAGTGCCACCAGACTTAGATATTATTACATCTCAGTCATTGCAACATGCCATCATCCCCTTTTTTCAGATGAGGAAACTGAGGATTAGAGAAGTTATATGCCTTGTCCAAAGACACAGAGCCAGTATGTGGTAGGGTTGAGATTCCACCATTCATGTGTCTTCCCCTTCACCCCATCTCATGTGTTGAGAGGTCCGAGGTTCCACTACCTTGAAAATTTTAATTGTTTCATAAACACTCTAATTAATCCTTGCTCATTCCTTAAAGGCAAACAATTTTAAGTGATTAATAATATACAGGCATTGTTTGAAATTCAGGTCAATTATCCACATGAAGAACTTGCATAAACCTGATGAATAAAATATCTCTCAGCTCCAGTTGTAGCATAAAATGAATAGAAAACAAATCACCTCATTAGAAGTTTGTGGCTATTTTATGGTTATTTCACCATAAAATTACATTACAGAGTATCCTACAAATTCTCTCCTGGGAACTGGAATGACATCCCATTTGTGCAACCATTAGTGACAGACCAAATGAGTTTCTCATAATTAATAGAGTGGTTGGTATTCTCTAGTCTACTTTTCAGGAAGAAATATGTGAAAGCCAAATCAAAAAAATCTGTTTTCCATTTTCAATAAGATATAAAAAGTATTACTGAACTGAAAAACCAACATGCTATAAAGAACATGATAAATAAAATGTAAGACAAAAGGGAAGAATTAAGTTTGTACCAAAAGAGTTCCCATGAAATAAAATGCTGAAGTGATGGCATCTGAAACTATGAGATATGAAAATTAAAGTTAACAGAGCTCCAGCAATATGAATATAATTTTTTAGTTAACTGTAGAGGAGACATTGCTAATTTTAGACTGTATGGCTACCAATGACAGAAGTAAATGTTGCAGAAATAAAAATTGAGTACTTAAAAAAGGAAAAGGACTCTAAGAGAATATTTTCTGAAAGGTCACCTGGCAGCACCTGAGATGAAAACATGGTGAGTATAAGAAGCAATGTTATGCCCTAGCTGGTTTGGCTCAGTGGATGGAGCATCAGCCTGTGGACTGAAGGGTCCCAGGTTCGATTCTGGTCAAGGACACATGCCCAGGTTGCGGGCTTGATCCCCAGTTGGGGGCGTGCAGGAGGTAACCAATCGATTCTCTCTCATCATTGATGTTTCTATCTCTCTCTCCCTCTCCCTTCCTCTCTGAAATCAATAAAAATATATTTTTTTTAAAAAAGCAATGTTATATTCATAATGGCAATAATTTAGAAGGTAAATGGAACTTGGATAATGGATCTCACAACCTAATTAGATGCCTGACAATAGTAGAAAAGTCAAGTCAAAATATATAAATCTTGCCATGCTATTACTACCTGTTTTAATAAAATAAAGACCTGGACTTAAGTAGCATTTTAAAGACTGGAAGAAAGCTAGTATTCAAGAAAATGCTATCAGATCAGAGGCAGGATACTATAGAGAAAAGGGATAGTAACTTAATGTGAAAATCTTAGAGCTTATAAGGAAGGATTAGGATTATTAGTCTTGGCTCTGTATGATATGAACTAGTTACATAACCTTTAACCTATTAACTGCCACGCGTCCAAAACAGAAACATCCCCACACACGATATTTTGAATTTAATTAAAAAAAAAATCATCTGACTCTGGAGTTGAATAAAGGATGTCATCTTCTTATGAGGTGCTTGGTTCGATTATTTCTTCATCTGATGCCATTTATGAGGATTGAATTTTATTTGCACAATATAATATATTACAACAATAAATTAATAAAATCATGACAATTTTCAATTCTACGGAAATATCAACAAAATTTGATACGAAATAAAAATAAACAGTCAACACAAAAAGCCTCAAAAACAATAAATTTTGTTGACGCTCCAAAGACAAAATCTGTAAAAAAATAATGAAGAATGCGCACCATGTTTACCATTTTAGGTGTGAAATTTACAATAACACAAACAAATCTCAAGTGTCGCAATGAACAAAAAAAATCTCAAGTGTCGCAGTGTTCATCTCTTGTGCGTCTGAGTGCGGCCCTATATGTCGATATTGGAATTTCTTCCATATGCACTGGAATACATACGAAATTAAGTTATCAGAATTTTCTTTACAAACCCAGAGATGTCACTAACAAGCCTGATTTTAAAATTGGTCGACCAGAGTTGATATGCAAAGTTTGCGTCTACAGACGCTTATGGCGTACAGGGGGTTAGTTATTCTCTAACATTCAGTTGCGATGTTTAAGCTGGCAAAGGACAACTGATTTCTCAGAGTAACATGTAGCAAAAAAAAAAAAAAAAAAGGAACAAGGCTGCTCAGAGCCCGCCAGCCACGGTCTCCGGCGCTAGCTACGCCGCTGCCGCTGTCACTATGGCCCACTACAAAGCCGCCAACTCAAAGCATGAGCAATTCCAGAGGTACTTGGAGAAGTCAGGAGTGCTGGACACGCTGACCAAGGGATTGGTAGCCTTATATGAAGAACCAGAGAAACCTAATGGTGCTTTGGATTTTTTAAAGCATCACTTAGGAGTTGCTACCCCAGAAAATCCAGAAATAGAGCTGCTTCGTCTAGAATTGGCAGAAATGAAAGAGAAATATGAAGCTATTGTAGAAGAAAATAAAAAACTGAAAGCAAAGCTTGCTCAGTATGAACCTCCTCAGGAGAAGCGTGCTGAACAGGATTCTTCTCAGTTGAAAAGACAATGAAAAATGTTTTGTAAAACTTGAATAGTTTGTATAGTATATAATCTTTTCTGAACAGATGCTATAGAACTTTTATATATATATATATATATATATATATATATATATATATATATGTATGTTAAATTCACCTATCACACTTTAACTGTTATAAACACATCCTATCTAATAAAAGAGAAACATGGTAATTGGCGTACGACCGCTAACCTTCCCATTGGCTAATCAGTGAGATATGCAAATTAACTGCCAGCCAAGATGGCAGCCAGCAGCCAGGCAGCTTGAAACTAACATGAGGCTTGCTTGCTTCAGTGACGGAGGACTCCAACATTCCCCACCTTCCTTGCCGTTCCCCGCCTGCCTTGCCGGCCTCTGAGCTTGCAGTTTAAGAAACATTGTAACAGATATAGAAGCTAAACAAAACCCCAGAAACCTGCTTTCAGCTAGCCGGGATCTCAGAGCTGGAGTTGATACAGAGTTTCGATTATAGAACCGAAACAAACCAGATACCTTCTTTCAGGAGCAGAGGCCTAAGAGCTGGAGCCTCAGAGCTAAAGCTGGCCCAGAATAAAAAAAAAAAAAGAAAAAAGGAGCAGTTGGGAGGTTCAGTCCCAACCTGAAAACAGCCCTCAGCCCCTCACCCAGACTGGCCAGGCACCCCAGTGGGGACCCCCACCCTGAAGGGTGTGTGACCAGCAGCAAACAGCCATCATCCCCTCACCCAGGCTGGCCAGGCACCCCAGTGGGGACCCCCACCCTGATCCAGGACACCCTTCAGCGCAAACCAGCCAGCCCCCACCCATGCACCAGGCCTCTATTCTATATAGTAAAAGGGTAATATGCCTCCTGGCACTGGGATCAGCGTGACAGGGGGCAGCGCCCAGACCCCCTGATCGCACTGTGGCTCTGTGACAGGGGGTGGGGCCACAACCTCTCTATCGGCCCTGCTCTGATCCTGACAGGAGAAGGTGCCTCAACCCCATGATCGGCCCTGCTCTGTGCCGGGTAGGGGGAGTTCCCCAACCCCCTGATCACCCTGCGGCTCTGTGTATGACAGGGTGTGGCGCCCCAACCCCCCCCCCCCCCGCCCCACCCCATGGGCCCTGCTCTGTGACGGGGTAGAGCCATAACCTCCCCATCGGCCCTGCTCTGTGCCTGATAGGGGGAGTTCCCCAACCCCCTGATCACCCTGTGGCTCTGTGTGTGACAGGGTGCGGCGCCCCAACCCTCCCCCCCCGCCCCACCCCATGGGCCCTGCTCTGTGACGGGGTAGAGCCATAACCTCGCCATCGGCCCTGCCCTGGGTCTGACAGGGGCAGCGCCCCAACCCCCTGATCCGCCCTGCTGTGTGTGTGACAGGGGGCAGTGCCCCAACTCCCCTATCGACCCTACTCTGTGAGTGACAGGGGGGAGCTCCTCAACCCCCTGATGGGCCCTGCTCTGTGTGTGACAGGGGGGAGCTCCCCAATCCCCTGATCGGCCTGCTCTGTGAGTGACAGGGTACGGAGTCCCAACCCCCCTGATGGGCCCTGCTCTGTGCGTGACAGGGGCCAGCGCCCCAACCCCGATTGGCCCTGCTCTGTGCGTGACAGGGGGTGGCGCCGCAACCTCCCCATCGACCGTGCCTTGAGTGTGACAGGGGGCGGTGCCACAACCCCCCAATCAGCCCTACCCTGAGCGTGACTGAGGGTGGCATCGCAACCTCCCAATCCGCCCTGCTCTGTGCATGACAGGGGGCGACACTCCAATTCCCCAATCGGCCCTGCTCTGAGCCCGACCAGGGGCTGCACCTAGGGATTAGGCCTGCCCTCTGCCACCCAGGAGCAGGCCTAAGCCAGCAGGTCGTTATCTCCCGAGAGGTCCCAGACTGCGAGAGGGCACAGGCCAGGCTGAGGGAACCCCCCCCCCCCCCGAGTGCACAAATTTTTGTGCACCCGGCTTCTAGTAGTCTTATAATCACCAATAAAAACTCAATATAATCTTCTTTGGGTCTTAAAAGCAGGAGTATCCAAAGTGAATCCTGAAAAAAATCTAAACACAGACTTCTGATTCATCACCTTAAAAGACATTCTGTTTACCAGTCTAAGAATGATGGCACTGGTTGTATTTTAGCTGAGGACGGTTAGCATGGAACTGTTCCTTGGTTTAGTTAAGGATATGAGCACAGGTACAGTCATTCTTTAAAATGAAGATGACATTGTTTATGTTCTCCGTAGGCAGCTGGAGAGATGTGTGTCACATGAGATGCTTTTGCGTGGGTTCTAATGAATCTTTTGCTCACTTATATAATGCAGAATAAATAACTCTTCTTTGCCACCACTTTGCTTTAGATAACTGTGTGTGCCAGTTTCAACTCTGACACCACGTTTTCCTTCTATGCATTCATGCCCTATTTGATAATGTTACCTTGCTTGCTACTTGCACATTGGCTTTCCTGTGTTGATTTTCAATTTACTATAATAGCAGTTACCCTGTTGTAACTTATATAACATTAAACAGGACCACACTGTTCCCCTGCCTTACTTAGTTGCTCAGTTGAGCACAGAACAGAGGCAATATAAAATGCTGGATTCATTCACAAGCTGGGATGAGAAGGAGAATAAGCCATATATAAAGGAAAATTATAGTTTGCTGGTATAATTATATAGTGCTTTTTTCTCTCAAAATATTCTTCTAGCCTTGAATTCATTTTATCTTCATTATCCCTGTGAAGTAGGTAGGACAAGTATGAGGGGAGGTTGGGTGCTGAATTTTTAGGCCAAAGACTGATATTAATACAAATTATTTACTAACTGTAGAACCTTGGGTACATCAATTAACTGCTCTGAAATTCACTTTCCACATCTGTTACTTGAGAATAATATCTGTGCTGCCTACCTCACAGGGTTGTTGTGAAGGTCAAGTGGAATGTGTGTGAAAGATTTGTAAATGGTAAAGCACTATATTCTTGGGGGGGGGGGGGGAGGAACAAAATACAGACAAAGCTCATGAGAAGATCAGAGGGGAGAAAATCGGCAGTGAGCTCTTGTACTAGTCAGGAAAAGCAGGTATGAAACAATTTGGAAATGGTAACTTTTGGACAACTGTATGTGGACTTGTTATGGTTTGGCAAATCAACCTTGAACAGTCAGGTGCCCAGGACCTTGGTCTGCCATTATTTTCAGAAGTAGAGAAGCCAACACAAGATTATGAGTAGAAGCTTAACTAAGTTTGAAATTGCTCCTACTTCCTCCCTGATTTGAATAGCAGTGAGTTGCAGCAAATCTCTGCTTGTATTTTCTGATGAAAATATTAAGATTTCAAGTCACAAATGGGGAAAGGTGACGCAAGAGCAGACCAGGACATGATCTCAGGCTTTGCAGCTCCCACCTGAGCCAGCCAGGGAGCGCTCTAGTTCTGAATAAAGGGCTAATGTCATTCTCCTCAGTTCACTGAAGATGGGTGTATCTTAATCTTCCATATACTCTCAGTGCTTGGCATGTGTTAAATGCTCAGTAAATGTTTATCAACCTGAACATCACCATGCTTGCAGACCTTGATTTCTTAGAGAAAACACCACACACATAATTTTCAATAATGTCAGAAATGGATTACTTTTTTCCAAACTGCTCATTTTATACAATCCTCCTGAATTATGAAAATAAAAATTAATTATTAGGCAGGATTTTCATGTTCAGTGACAAGGAAAAAATAAACTACTTACCCAAAAGCAACATAAAATCATTTTCAGTGATCAACATCTGCATCCTCAAACTGTCCAGCAACCGTGGGTGTAGTGTCTACCTCCATCCCATCTGAAGAAAAAGAAATTGACCACTGAACAAAGTCTACAGAGCACTTTAATCAGGAAAAGATTCAGCTTCTACTTTGACCAGAAGGAAGCTAGTGCCCTCTGTTGGTAAGAGTTGCTATTTCTATTCTGAAAATTCAAGTATAAAGAAACACATTGAGAAAGAAAAATGCCACCTGTGGATTTAGGCTAAAGTTAAAATGAGTCTAAACACTTAACATTTACTTTGTAAATTCTCAGTCTCAACACTAACATAACGTAGGAATTTCCAAACACAGTTACAATTGTTCACTCTTCACAGAACTGTGCTAGAAATTTCTGTACAACTTTTTTTTTTTTAAAGTATAAAGTCCTATCCTCACAGAGCTTTGACATAATTCAATAGACAAGACAAAGTAAAGCAAGGTTCTCACTTTTCCTATTTATCTCATCTCATTTTTTTAAAGGGAGAGGAGGTTAGGACAAGTAAAGAAAAGCCCTCTGGAAAGAGCTGTCCACACTTACTGTCTCCACTTCCTCAACTCAGCTTCCATTTACCCAACTCTCCAGCCCACAATATGGCTTCTGCCTGCTGCGCCCTGGCACTGCACCATCTGGACACCAGCAGGGCACAAAAATGTAACATGTATCTAAATTAACTCATCATCTTTCCACACAGAAAATGCTTCTTTCCTGTCTTGCTAAAGGATACCTCTTACATGCCTAATTCAAAAACTCCCACCACAGCTCTTAACTTCTGTTGATTCTATCTTTTGAATATCTCCCAAATCTGTTAAGTTTTTTTGACATTCCATGCTACTACCTAATTTGAGCCACTACCTCTCATCTAACTAAAGACTTAAGTTACTTAACAGGGTTTCTCTTCTTTCCTCCAGTATTTCCCTCTGCAACTAATTTTTCATAGCATAGCCAGAGAAACACTAATCAAACTAAAAATTTTCCATGGCTTCCCACAGACCTAAGCATAAGGTTGAAACTCTTTAACAGAGCTTCAAGTTCCTTATTTATCTGTTGCTATAACTACCCTTCACTCTCTGAGTTGCAGACATAATGAACTACTTTCAGTTCTCAGTTAGCACATGGATGACCCTTTTACCTGTCTCTCTCCCCAACCTGTATGCCATCCCTCTTCACCAGGGTCATTTTTATTCATCTTCCAGATCATGGTTTAGATGTAACTTATTCCATGAAGTGTGATTTTCTCCCTGACTATCCAGGCTGGATGAAGGGTCCAGCCTCTGATTCCACAGCTATTCAAGCTTCCCCTGTATCTCAACGCTATACCACAATGAACTGTAACGGCCCAATAATTTTATTTTGCTCTCCTCTAAAATTGATACGAAGATAATAACTTCATCTCTCTTGGGCACTGCCATATTCTCTATACCTGGCACAGTAGCTAAAAAACAAAACAAAAACATTTAACATAAGCACACAAAGCATGGAAATGTCACTGGTAGATAGTACATATGCTTAAATAGCAAAAAGACTGAAATTACTAAAACAGAACTCAGGTGTTCCCACCACAAACATAGACACCAAAAGATAACTATGCATGGAGATGGGATTTAGTTTGATATAGTAATCGTTTCACTATGTATGTATATCAAAACATATTATATATCTTAAATATATACAATTTTTATTTTAAAATTTTACAAATAAATTTTTCTAAAATAAGGTCAAATTGACTAAATAAATAAATGTCAAAAAGAGTGATAAACTTCAGGAGTTTAGAAGATGGGGAATGGTATCCAGTGGTCGGCAAACCGTGGCTCGCGAGCCACATGTGGCTCTTTGGCCCCGAGTGTGGCTCTTCCACAAAATACTGGCTCTTCCACAAAATACCGACTTCTGCACATGAGCCACAAAGTTTCAATCGCACTGTACGTGCACGCCTGCACATGATATTTTGTGGAAGAGCCACACTTAAGGGGCCAAAGAGCCGCATGTGGCTTGCGAGCCGTGGTTTGCCAACCACGGGTATAGGCTAAAGTTTTATATACAAGTAACGGTAACTCTCAATATGCTAATAAGACTTAGAAATAAAAGTTCCAAAAAATCTCACTTTAGCAAAGTGTTTGAGATCTTAAAATCAACTTGTTACAAAGCATTAAATAAGGGATTTTACAATTAAAAAAAAAAAACCCTTCAATGATGAAAGGCTTTTCTATGGTCAGGAGCACTCTCCAATCACTATAATAAAAAGGTAACATCTTGCATTCTTTCAACTAAGAGTTTGGTAGGGCACTAGAAATCATCTGAGCCATCTCACCCTAAAGCCTATTTTAGAGATTTATTGGCCAATGCTTAAAATGGAGAGGAGACACAAGGAATAACACAGCCTAAATTTTCTAAACTAAAATATCCCAGAACTTCAAGATCCCTAGGTCAATGTGCTATGTGTACAGAGATGTTGATCACAGCATTATGAAAGAAACTTAAATGTACCAATAAAACAGCGGTTCTCAACCTGTGGGTTGCGACCCCTGAAAATACATCCTGCATATCAGATATTTACATTAAGATTCATAACAGTAGCAAAATTACAGTTATGAAGTAGCAACTAAAATAATTTTATGGTTGGGGGGTCACCACAACATGAGGAATTGTATTAAGGGGTCGCAGCATTAGGAAGGTTGAGAAGCACTGCAATAAAAGAAAAAGATACTAACACTTTAATATTCTATGTCACCAAAAATTAAAAGCATTAAAATTCTGTAGCAACGCAAAATATTAACATACTAGAGGCCTGGCGCATGAAAATTCATGCACTGGAGGGGAGGGGGTCCCCTCAGCCTGGCCTGCCCCCTCTCACAGTCCAGGAGCCCTCAGGGGTGGGAGGCCACCTGGCGATCAGGGGAAGGCGATACCCCCATCACACCTCTGCTGCTGCCACTGCTGGCAGCGCAAGCCTCGGCCAGCCCTAGTTACCTGCGCCTCGGGCCAGCCCTGGGCAGCTGGGGTGCTGAGGGGACTGGGGGACTCCGGAGGCAGGCGCGCGGAGCGGCCATCTGCCGCCCCTGTGGGGCTGAGGGGACTGGGCACCACCATCTGTGGCTGTGGGCACTGCCATCTTTGAGGGCATGGCAGTCAATTAGCATATTCCCTCCTTACTGGCTGTGGATACCACCATCTTTGAGGTCAGGCCATTCAATTAGCATAGTCCCTCCTTACTGGCTGTGGGCGCCTCCATCTTTAAGGGCGTGGCAGTCCATTAGCATATTCCTCCTTATTGGCTGTGGGCGCCATCTTTTGTGACAATGTGAGGGTCAATTAGCATATTCCGTCTTTATTAGATAGGATATTAAACACATGCAAGATACAAGAAGTGCTTATAACAGTGCTTGGTATATTACTTTTGCAGATTAGCTCATTTAATCCTCTCACCACTTATTAGCTACTAGAGGCCTGATGCACAAAATTCGTGCAAGGGGCTCGGCCCTCACAGCCCCAAGCCCCAGCTGCTGCCACCCTCTGCAGGGCAATCGATGGGGGTAGCCCCAGCTGCCTCGCAACCCCACGGCCCCACCCCCCACCTACAGGTCATTAAGGAAGGTCGTTCCGGAAGGTGTCCCACTGTCCAGTATAATTAGCATATTAGCTCTTTATTATATAGGATTTGGCATGAAGCACGCTTTGTGACCTTTTTGTGTCTGAGTTTCTTCATGTGTAAAATGGAGATCATAACACATCTGCCATAAAGGGTTCTTGGAAGGGACTATCTGAGTAAATATTTGTCATGTGCTTAAATCAGGGGCTGGCACATAAGAACACCATCGAAATGTTTTATTGAGGGTAGTAGGAACAAGACTAGAAATATTTAAGGCAAAAACAGGGTTTTCTCCTCAGAATAACAAGTTTGAACTTTATATGGTGAGCATCAGGCAACCACTAGAGGAGATATCTTTATATAGGGGTAACAGAGTGTTCTCAGATTAATATGGCGCAGTGAGCTGGAGGAAGGGATGGTGGGGGCAAAATATGTACTACGTAAATCCAGAATGAGAAGAAAAGGGCTTAAGTTTGGAAGATAACAGTAGTAATAACAAGGAGATCTAAAAGTAATTTAAAAGAAAAATCCATGGAACTCAGTACTGGATTGGATAAGGGAATAAATGGTAAAGGCTGAATCAAAGTATTTCAAGAATCTAATTTAATTAGGATACTTAGGAAAGGGAACTGTATAATAGAAAAAATATTTACAAAGAAGCTTATAAATATGAGACAGCTAAAACATAAACATTTTAAAGCCACTTGTTTAAGGCCCAGATGTTGGTCACAGAAAGAGAACCCAAGTTTCTTAAATGCTGCCTTGGCCTTTAAATCAATTGACTATACTAGTTTTGCACATCATCATGTAGGAATTCATTTTAAAAATAAAGATGGCAGCATCAATGCATGCATACACACATATACACATAAGGAAACAAACAAAAAGACTGGAAAGATATGCAACAGAAAATTTATATATGTTTTCAATTAGAATTGTACTTGATTTTTCATTTCTCCTTTACCTGTGCCCCCCGCCCCCCCCCCCCCCACAATATTTTCAATTTGAAAAATTGTAGCTAGGAAAGAAAGTTTTAAAAAATTTACACAAGTATTCCCATTCTATGTAATTCTACATTTGCTTCCTACACTATAAAGTTAATTCTGAGATTTCTCTTAGTTTCCAAAAGAACCTATATATGGCCTGGCTGTGTAGCTCAGTGGTTGAGCATTGACCCATGAACCAAGAGGTCACCAGTTCAATTCCCAGTCAGGGCATATGCCCAGGTTGCAGGCTTGATCCCCATTAAGGATGTTTCTATTTCTCTATCCCTCTCCCTTCCTCTAAAAAAAAATCAATAAAAACATATTTAAGCCCTGGATGGTTTGGCTCAGTGAATAGAGCATTGGCCTGCGGACTAAAGAGTCCAAGGTTCGATTCTGGCCAAGGACACATGCCCGGGTTGTGGGCATGCAGGAGGCGGCCAATCAATGATTCTTATCATTGATGATTTTCGCTCTCTCTCTCCCTTCCTCTCTGAAATCAATAAAAAATGAAAAAAAATTTAAAAAAACATATTTAAAAGAAAAAAAGAACATATATATGTCTCTCCATAGCTGACCTTGTTGCCTAAGTGAATATCTAACTGTTCACACTGATGAGAAAGAAGGATACTTACCTTCATAATCTCTTATTGAATCTTCTGTCCGGACTCCAGCCATGTTATACTGGCTGCTCACAGACTGAGAAAGCATTCCTTCTAATCTCTCCAATGTGGCCTGGCCTTCGGCCGTTAAATGGGATAATCCTTCTTCATAGGTGTAAAATGTAGGGATGTCCCCCTGCCCTTGTTCTAAACAAATAAAAGACTTTTTAGCTATTATAACACAATGAGGGGAAGAATAAATACTCAATAATGCATTTACTGAAGACAAGGCACAGTGAAAAAAGGCTTCCTGGAAAATACTTTTCAACGTTCATTTAACACACACATATAGGCCATCTGTTGAAAAAGAGAGATCAAGAAAATGCCCATCTAGAATGAGAAGGGATTACAAGAGATAGTGAGTCATGAACAGCAATTCCCAAAGAATCAAATGTCCAAGAACTAGAAGGAAAAGAGGGTGTTCCTGAGGCCAGATGGTCTTATGTTATTCAAAGGTAGAAAATATATAGATGAGTGCAAATTAATTTGCCATTAATTGGCACTGAAGGTTTTTTCCTTATTCAAATAGATGCTACTTGAAAAAAAAAAAGAAAGAAATTCTGGAAAATGCAAAAAGTATTTTTAAGAAAGAAGCATCCAAAAAAATCTTAGCTAAGATGAGGATGTGTTTAGATAGCCTATCTAATAAAAGAGTAATATGCAAATTGACTATCACTCCAACACACAAGATGGCCACCCCCATGTGGACACAAGATGGCCGGCAGGGGAAGGCAGTTGTGGGTGATCAGGCCTCCAGGGGAGGGCAGTTGGGGGGAACCAGACCTGCAGGGGAGGGCAGTTAGGGGCAATTGGGCTGGCAGGGGAGCAGTTAGGCATCGATCAGGCTGGCAGGGAGTGGTTAGGGGATGATCAGACTGACAGGCAGAAGTGGTTAGGGGCAATCAGGTAGGCAGGCAAGCCAGCAGTCCTGGATTGTGAGGGATCCCAGATTGGAGAGGGTGCAGGCTGGGCTGAGGGACACACACACACACACACACACACACACACAAACACACACACGCATGAATTTCGTGCACCGGGCCTCTATATAAAAGAAAATGCCACCCTCCTGAGTGGGACCCCATAGTAACTCCTGTGTGGAGGGTCCCTCGACTTGCCCCAGCCCCACCCTCTCCTTCAGCCATGTTGACGGCAGCGGCAGAGAAGATAGGAACTTGCAGCCCATTTCTCACTGGAGAGGAAAACATGTCACCTGGCTTTGCAGAGAAGGTTCCACCTTATGCTCATACTACATTATCTTCACCATGTGCTAGGATATCACTTAAAAGGACAAACAATGTAAAACACTTGAATGAGCTTGTATTATAACATCAATATTATTCAGAGTATCTGCTTTCCAGGCTGAAGTGATTCATTATTCTAGTCTGTTTTAGTCCTTTGTAATTTGTGGTAATTATGCTTTTCTTTTTAATACAAAAAAAAATGTATAAAAATAAAAACTTGAAAAGGCAAAAAAAAGAAAGAAAATGCCAGAAATTAGCTTGTCTCAGGCCAAGAAGTAAACATTCATGGAGGAAAGGTTTCTGCATAGCCAGACTGGTACACAGGTCAAGACCATGGGGAAAAGAGAATAGCAGGCATTCGAGTCACAAGACTCTCTCTACCAAGCTACTGACTGCATTCTGGTCTGAGAAAGGGAAAATACCTTTAAATAAATAAGGTCTGTTCTGGGAAAAAGAAGTAACTTTGGCAGTGAGTTGTCTAAAGGGATGTGTTAAATAAAAATGTAGATGATACAGGTTTTAAGTGATAAAGGAAGAAGTTTTGTTCCCTGGTAGCAGCTACATAAACTTAAAAAGATTCTCCTGACTACCCACTTTCCTAGCTACCATTTTCTTTCCTTCTACTGATCTCTATCCATTCTTTTCACCCTAATAATCTCTATTTTTCCCATCTAGCTTGGAAAGCCCATAAATGCTTCCATTTTGGCTTAGACATGAATTATGGCATTCACTTTCATTATAACAGAATCATATTATACTGGTATTTATCAGAGATATAAAGATTTATGGCCTGGCCAACATGGCTCAGTGGTTGAGCATCAACCAGAAGGTCACAGTTTGATTAATGGTAGGGGCTGAATCCTGTGTGGGGTGTGCAGGAGGCAATTGATCAATGGTTCTCTCTCATCATTGATGTTTCTATCTCTCTCCCTCTCCCTTCCTCTCTGAAATCAATAAAAATATGTTTAAAAATCTAAAATCCTACCCCTTACTACAAATAAATGCTTAAAATGAAAGACACACACACACACACACACACACACACACTTTAAAAAAACTTATTTCACTAACCATGTGCTTCCACATCATATTCTTCTCCATCGTAATCATCTGAATCTTCATCCTCAGGATCTGGATGCAAAGCCTGGCATTCACACATTGCAGTGAACATTGCCTCCACTGAACAAGAAAATTAAATTATAATTAATATTTCTTCTTGGCCAATGTGCAATTAAAATTTAATTAAATAACCAACAGTGCAAATAAATTTAATGGGTAAACAAGAGATATGCTAGGGTCACAATATTCACAAAACCTGCCAAATTCAAGGTGAATCAATCTTGAAAAGTGATTCATGGCAGTTATGTCACAAAATAGTAAGAGTTCATTTCAAGATATTATTGAGCTCTCTTCATGCCTGGTTGGACTTTCTGAGGAAAAGAGTCAGAGAATCCTGGTCAGACTGCTAGTATCAGAGTGAAGCCCCTCACCGTTAAAAGGGCTTATCCTGACATCTCCCACTTTGGAACTGCCATGACTCCTCTGCCCTCCATCCGGTGAGAATCTCACAATCATAAATTATGTTTCACAGTTTATACAAATAACCAGATCCCTCCTTTCGCAAAGCACACGAAAGAATATGGTGGCCACTATACATTCACTATCTTTTTTATTCCCATTCTGTGTAATTGTACATTTGCTTCTTATACTATAAAGTTAATTCATTATCTTTATTATAATGAATGTATAGATATCTGGATCTCAATGATATTATAGATGCTAAAATGAAGAAAAAGCAGACGGAGGTAATGAGGGTAAAAGTGTGTGTGTCAACGGGGAATACCTGGTATGTAAGGAGAAAAGAATCAATTCTATAGAACACTCACAAGCTGATTTATCACTAGGCACAAATCTAAATTCAGCAATAGGTTCAACATCATCATCACTGTCTTCCTCTTCTTCATCAGTAACAGATTCTTTTGATTCTTCTATAAAGGGGATAAAAATAACTTTTTAATGATGTTGCTTGTTTTGGAAAAAAGCCTAAAAGAATTTCTTAAAGGATGCTTATTGATCTACCTAAATACTACAATTTCAATTTTTACTTCAAATTACAAGAACACAGTTATTTTAGAACTAAAAACACTCTGGGATAGTCTCTCTGGTCTAGTCACCCTGTACTTCACTAAGCCCTAGGGATTCCAAGTCCCCTCGGGTGATGGCAGAGGTGAGGAAACACAGTCAGGCCTCTAATAAGTACAGTTTTCCAATGCCATCAAGAACAACCTACAGATGAGAATCGAAGCCCATAAAAGTTAACTGACCCAACAAATAAATTAACAAAGTCTGTATGCAAGAAAAAATACAAAAAGAACATACATATGCTGCTGGTGGAAGTGGAAATTGCTACAACCACTCTGGAAATGCTATTACCCAGCAATTCCTGGTCTAAATACATATTGTGTGCACAAGGAGTTTGTACACAAATATATGTTTATTAAAGTACTATATGTTGCCCGGACGATGCAGCTCAATGGTTGAGCATTGACCTATGAACTAGGAGGTCAAGGTTCAGTTCCTGGTCAGGGCACTTGGGCTCAATATCCCCAGTGTGGGGCATGCAGGAGGCAGCTGATTAATGACTCTCTCTCATCATTGATGTCTCTATCTCTCTCTTCCTCTTTATTCCTCTCTGAAATCAATAAAAAATAAATTAATAAAATGAACAGATGTAATTTATATGTATCAAAATATATTTTAAAAGATAATCATCCAACAACTATACTGTACACCTAAAACTAATACAAAATAATGTTGAATGTAAACTGTAATTGAAAAGTAAAACTTAAAAAATCATTTAAAAAGACCTGGCTGGTGTGGCTCAGTTGCTTAGAGCATTGTCCTGTACACCAAAAGGTGGTGGATTCGATTCCCAGTTGGAGCACATGCGGGAGGCAACTAACTGATGTTTCTCTCTCTCACTTGCTCCCTTCCACTCTCTAAAATCAATAAAAAGCATATCCTCGAGAAAAAAAAATATATATATAAATAAAAAATAAAATATAGCCCTGAAAAGTTTGGCTCAGGGAATAGAGCGTCGGCCTGCAGGCTCAAGGGTCCCAGGTTAGGTTCCGGTCAAGGGCATGTACCTTGGTTGCGGGCACATCCCCAGTAGGGGGTGTGCAGAAGGCAGCTGATCGATGTTTCTCTCTCATCGATGTTTCTAGCTCCCTATGCCCCTCCCTTCCTCTCTGTAAAAAAAAAAATCAATAAAATATATAAAAAAAATAATAAAACAGTGAAAAAGGTAGTTGCAGAATATACATAATGCTACTTACATTAAAACTTTAAACATAAAACCAAATCATTATACTGCTTAGAGGTATATATTCAGTAAAAATCTAAAAGCATAGACAGGAAGGACACATACCATCTTTAGAATAACATTTAATTCCAGAGACAGAGAGTAAAGAATGAAATGGGAAAGAACACAAAAGGGATTTCAACAGTATTCATGTACTTTTATTTATTTGAAACACTAGAATAACTATGAAAAATGTTATAATTAATGCTGGATATTAAATAATGAAAAATTTTTATTACTCTGTCAACTTTTCAGTGTTTTAATTACTTCATAAGGGGAAAAGAGTCAACAAAATACTTAAATAGACTCCCAAAACATAAAACATGTTTAAAACCAATTAAGATTCTCCATGCAGATGAAGGTGAAAAGGTATTCTTATATACTACTATTCCAAGTATATACTGATATAAGCTTTCTGGAAAGCAATATGACTATATGTTAAGAGCTTTAAAAATGTTTATTACCTTTAATGTAACAATTCTACTCATAGGAATCAATTATAGGGAGATATCTACTAAATTTTTAACTTTTATTTTTATAAGTCATACAAGCTTACTGTAGAATGAAAAAGAATAAGCAAAAAGGGGAAAATATTTAAATGGCCACTACTGTTTTAAATAAGCAATTAAATAGAACTTTTTCTGCCCTGTTTCTGTTATATATTGTTAAATATAATATACATATCCTCCAGAAACAACTTAAACAATACAAAATATTAGAGAACTTTAAATAATTATAAAAAGTTAAATACTATAGTACCACCAAACATTTCAATGCATTTTAACAAAATGAGCCCTGGCTGGCGTGGCTTGGTCGGTTAGAGCGTCGTCCAGTACACCGAAGAGTGATGGGTTCCATTCCTGGTTGGGGCACATACCCGGGTTGTGGATTCAATTCCCGGTCAGGGCGCCGTGTGCAGGAGGCGGCCGATCGATGTTTCCCTCTCACATCAATGTTTCTCTCTCTCTTTCTCTCTCTCCCTTCCTCTCTCTAAAATAAATAAAAAGCATATCCTCGGGTGAGGGGGAAAAATGGTATCACACTGTAATTATTATTCTATAACTGAATTAACATCATTTTTTAACTTGTAAAAACAATACATGCTGGTAATAAGATAATTGAAAGAGTCTATCTAGATGGTACAACCCTAGTTCTCTCTCTAGACAAACATACTATTAAGTTTCTTTTATACAGGGATGGGCAAAAGTAGGTTTAGTCGTAATACAGATAATACAATAATTAATAAATAGTAATAAAAGAATAAAATCTGTGTTTTGCATACTCACAACTGTAAACCTACTTTTGGCAACCCTGTATCCTTAGGAATCTGCCTTAGGGCAATAAATAGAAATGTAATGAAGTATTTTTACAAATAATGACCATGGCCAACATTCACCATCACAGTAGTGGCTGCCATACTTGCAGTCTTTTTGAATATTTCTAAATTTTCAACAATGGCAATGAATTTTTAGTTATTTTAAAAATCATCTAATGTCCTTAACAATAATCTGATGGTCTATCTTAGAAAGGCTTATGGAGGCTCTGGTCTGTAGCTCAGTTGGTTAGAGTACTGTCCCAGGCTGTGGGTTCTATCCCCAGTCAGGGCACATACAAGAATCAACCAATGAATGCATAAATAAGTGGAAAACAAATCGATGTTTCTCCTTTCCTTTCTCTCTCTAAAATCAATCAATAAAAACACCAAATTTTAATTAACAATTTTTAAAAAATAAAGAGGATATGGAGGTAAACCAAAGAGAAAAAAAGTCTGGAGCTTAGAGAATCAGGATGAAAGGAACAAAATTTGGGGAAATAGGATCCAAGCATGTGTAACTTATGAAAAGAGTGGAATTCCAGAAAAAAAGAACTGAAGAATCAATGAAATAAATGTAATCCAAGTAAGATAGAAAAGTCCTAACTCCATCAATTTCAAGAAAATAATTATAGCCCAGCCGACATAGCTGTGGTTGAACGTTGACCTATGAACCAGGAGGTCAGTTTGATTCCTGGTCAGGGCACATGCCCAAGTTGCCTGCTTGAACTCCCATGTGGGAGGTGCAGGAGGCAGCCAACCAATGATTCTCTCTCATCATTGATGTTTCTCTCTCTCCCTCTCTAAAATCAATAAAAAGATATTTTAAAAGAAAATAATTATAGTGCAAATACTTTCAATGCCTACCCCAGCACTAGACGTTTTGGCTCAGTAGATAGAGCATTGGCCTGTGGACTGAAGAGTCCTGGGTTTGATTCGGGTCAAGAGCATATGCCCAGGTTGATCCCCAGTGGAGGGAGTGCAGGCGGACACCTATCAATGATTCTCGCTCATCAATGATGTCTCTCTCTCTCTCCTTCTCTGAAATCAATAATATACATATATTTTAAAGGACCTTAAAAAAAAAAAAAAGCCTACCCAAGCCTACTGAATCCTTACTTCCTGGTTTGGGACTCCCAACATTTGCATTTTTTAACAAGAGCCCCAGGTTTCTAATGTGCAGCCAGGTTTAAGATCTAATGAGTACTATAATCTGATTTTTCTGGATGAAAGTGGGGTGCAGAGCCCTCACCGGTTTGGCTCAGAGGATAGAGCAGTTGGCCTGCAGATTGAAGGGTCCTGGGTTCGATTCCGGTCAGGAGCACATACCTAGGCTACAGGCTCTTCCCTGGCCCAGGCCCTGGTCCGGGCTCGTGTAGGAGGCAACCTATCGATGTGTTTCTCTCACACTGATATTTCTCTCTGTCTTTCCTTCTCTCTTCTACTCTCTCTAGAAATCAATGGAAAAATATCTTCAGGTGAAGATTAAAAAGTAAACAAATTAGCCCTAACCGGTTTGGCTCAGTGGATAGAGCGTCGGCCTGGGGACTGAAAGGTCCCAGGTTCGATTCCAGTCAAGGGCATATATATACCTTGGTTGTGGGCACATCCCCAGTAAGAGGTGTGCAGGAGGCAACTGATCAATGTTTCTCTCTCATTGATGTTTCTAACTCTGTATCCCTCTTCCTTCTTCTCTGTAAAAAAATAAAATATGTATATATTTTTAAAAGTAAACAAATTAATTAAAAAATAAAAAAGGAAATTGGGGTGCAGAGATGAAAATGTTTTGCCTACCAAGTTAATGAGTCTTCTTATTCAGTGTGCTTTTTCTCTTTATCTAGCTTTATTCAAGCTAGGTTTATTTGAACCCTACCTCTTCAACCTTATTTTCTGCCGTTCACCAATTGCAGTGCTCTACATTATTTATGGGCATTTCAAATCAGCATTTGGAATTGACTGACAAAGGTACCGCTAAGGTTTCCCATTTCTATGAATGAATGAATGCCTTTAAACTAAACATGATACCTAGTAATCTTGGTTATGAAATCACAGTTACGTTTACTTAGATGGAAAGTAAACTTTGTGTCCAATACCTCATGTGGAAGTCTTACTACAACCCAAGGTCAAAGGCCTTTACTTTTCCTTACCCTCTCTTTCAAACTCAACTAGATTTTTATCTATCTTTGGACCCTTTCCAATGGCACTGAAATCTTATAACAAAAATATTTTCAAATAGCTGAATCAGTCATTACCACTTAATGAGGCCGAACATGCCAAAAGCCCTAAAAATTACTAAATAATTGGTGTCATACTGAATATAAATGGTCATCTTATATCTGAAATTATATTAAACCCCCCAAATGAAGGAGCAATAGAGTTCAATAGGCAAACTTATGGGATTGCCTTTTATACACTATTTCAAAGAAAAGCAGCCCATTACTTAAAAGCAAGCTTACTAAAGGTGTAACAAATGTCCTTCAATCCCGAAGTTCTGTACTTCTACACACAAAAAATGAGCATATTAAACACAATATAGTGTACCAACATCTTACTTTTTATCTTGTGCCTAACTTGTTTCTCATTGAGAATTCCAATTTTTTTAATTGACGTGTTGTTGTTTTTTTGAGAGAGAGGAAGTGGTAGAGAGAGAAACACGGTGATTCATTATTCCACTTACTCATGCCTTCATTGGCTGCTTCCTGTATGTGACCTGACCAGAGATCAAACCTGCAACCTTGGCATATCGGGACGACATACTAGCCAACTGAGCTACCTCTTCAGAGGTTGTTCAGAATTCTTACAACCCATAGTTTACAGCCTAAAGAATTGATTTTTTTAATCTTTCTTACTCCATCTTTTTCAACCTTACTAGAATTTTATGAATCCTGGTAGTTATCTTCAACAGCAAAATATGGGAATCTTGTATCACATGGTTTCTCAATCCTGACACTACTGACATTTGAACTGAATAATTCTTTGATGTGGAAGGCTGTCTTTTGCATTGTAGCATGTTTAGCAGCATCCCTGATTTCTAACTTCTAGATGCCAGTAGCACTACTCCCCACTCCAGTCATGATAATCAAAATGTCACTGCTAAGTGTAGGGGGAGGGCAACATTATCCCCATTGATAATAAAACAAAACAAATCAGGTTCTATCATAAACTCTTGGAAGCACAAAATATACTGATCCAAGCTTGTAAGGGTGCCAAATATAAATGCCTTTACAGAGAGAAAGAAAATAAACAGTTAAACCCAAGAGGAAAAATTAGAACTATAAATCCATAATAACTGAACAATTCTAAATGCAAGCATATAGAAAAAAGGCAATGCCCAACTTATTTTGCTGTGCTGAAATTTTGCTTAAGAAACTATTATCCAAAATCGGTCAATGGCTTGAACATTACATTGAGTATGATCAAAGATTGCTTTTAAATATGTAATATTTTACCAAAGGCAGCTCAAGATTACCTTAGCCCTTGGCTGAATGCATAAATAAGTAGAACAACAAATCAATTTCTCTCTCGCCACCCTCCCCAAATCAATAAATAAAAATTAAAAATATAAGATTAAATTACCACACATACCTTCAAATTTGGCATTCACCATAACATATAAATGCTCTCGTGGGTAGGCATTTAGGTCCCTGGACACTGCATGCAAACTAATGGTGGGGTATTCCAGTGAGAATCCCAATCCAGAGCCATCTAACCAAGACAGGCGGCTGAAAAACATTTTTTAAGTAGATTATTTCAAGCAATTAAATCCTAATTTAACCTCCTGAAATTTATAAAGGTTCAGCTTAGACATTTTTATGCATAACAGTATCAAGCTTACTATTTAGAAATATTCCTAAAATAAGAAAATTCAGTAGCAGGAATTGAATTTAAGACCAATTCTGTTATTGTCTCTTTTTCTCCAGCTAATATTTCAGGTAAATTTGAAATGCAATTTTTCTTAATTCACATATGTGTTTCTATGCCCTTATGCTTGCTCTTATTTGGAAGGTCTTCAGGCACCTTCTTTGCTTTTGCAAATCATCTTCATCTGGTTAAGTCCCAGCTCTTCCTTGAGTCTTCACTCCAATTACTTGAGTTTATAATGATTTCTTCTTTTTCTAAGTTTCACTTATGCCCAGTAATATACCATTTAGCATTTATCTTTATGATAATGAATCTGGTACATACCCTCACCCGAATGTGAGCCAACAGAGAAACTGTCATATTCTTTATTTAATGTTCTTCAAAACCACTAGCACAGTGCTCAGCATGTAAGTATGAAATAAATACTTGGGAATTACTCATTTCTCCACTAATCCTACATTAAATGACATACACATGAAATGACTATAATCATACTTACCACAAGTTATAAAATAATTATCACACTGAAAGACAGACTTTATTAAGACTTTCATTTACTTTGCAGCTTTAAGAGAAAGCCACAGATAAGCAAGGTAATAGTTTTAAGCTCAAAAGTAGTCAAATGCAAATATTTTATTGGTATAGAAAGGAAACATAGCCCTAGCTGGTTTGGCTCAGTAGATAGAGTATTGGCCCGCAGACTGAAGGGTCCTGGGTTAAATTCCAGTGAAGGGCACATGCCCAGTTTGCGGGCTTAAGCCCCAATAGGGGGCGTGCAGGAGGCAGCGAATCAATGATTCTCTCTCATCAATGATGTTTCTCTCTCTCCCTCTCCCTTCCTCTCTGAAATCAATAAAAATATCTAAAAAAAAAAAGTTAATGCAATATAGTGGTTACAAAGGGCTAGAGGGAAATACAGTGGCTGCTAATGGGTGTTGATTTCTTTAGGGGGAAATGAAAATATTCTAAAATTGATTGTGAACTCTGTATATTGATTAAAAACCACTGAATTGGGAGGAACCAAGATGGTGGCGTAGGTAAACACCTGAAATTGCTGCCTCGCACAACCACATCAAAACTACAACTAAAAGACAAAACGGATATCATCCAGAACCACAGGAAGGCTGGCTGAGTGGAAGTTATACAACTAGAAGGAAAGAGAAAAGCGCACTGAGACTGGGAGGAAGTGTGGAGAAACTATGCAGGCCAGAAGGGAGTGGCAAGAAATATTCAAAGTGATGAATAGCAAGAACCTATAACCAAGATTACTCTACCAAGCAAAGCTATCATTTAGAATTGAAGATCAGATAAAGAGCTTCACAGATAAGAACAAGTTAAAGGATTTCAGGGCCAAATCAGTATTATATGAAATGCTGAAGGGTATTCTTTAAGAAGAGGAAGAAGAAAAAGGTAAAGATAAAAATTATGAACAATGAAGTGACAACAAATACATATCTATCAACAAGTGAATCTAAAAATCAAGTGAATGAAAAATGTGATGAACAGAATAAAATGGTGAATAGAATAGAATCAGGGGCATAGAAAGGGAGTGGACTGACAATTCTCGGGGGGAAGGGGCTGTGGGGGGTTCGGGAAGAGACTGGACAAAAATCATACACCTATGGATGAGGACAGTGGGGGGAGGTAAGGGCACGGGATGGGGTGGGAACCGGGTGGAAGGGAGCTATGGGGGGAAAAAAGAGGAACAACTGTAATAATCTGAACAATAAAGATTTAAAAAAAACACACTGAATTGTATACTTTAAATGTACAATGATGGATTGAATGTTACGTGAATTACAGTATCTCAATAAAGTTATTTTAAAAAGAAGTTAAGACAATATAACCCCTGTATCATTCTATTTTCTATTCAATTTTAACAAGTCTGGTTTTCTAATTTGTAACCAAGCAAAGAACAGATACAATAAGAGAAGCTAGGACACCCTTGGGCAGGAACAATGACAGTGCAGCAGCCAGCTCATTCATATTCAATGTAAGGAGAGGTTAAACACATTTCAGTGCCTCTAAAGGAAATCAATGTCTAACAGTATAAGTGTATAACACATGATGACCCTTATCAAAACTTAAGGCAGAATTAGATCGTGATAAAAATTGTACAACTCTGTAAGTACACTAAAATGTAATAAATTGTACACTTAGAAAAGCAAAAACAAAAAAAGAGTACATACTATCATTTGGAAAGATTTTCATTGAACATGCTTATTTAAAAAAGAAAATGTGGGAGGCTTAAAGTAATCAATCTTAAGGAGCTTAAAGTGGTAAAAGCTCTAGAAATGATTTTTCAGAATGACTCATCCCATTAGTCCTAAGGAAATGGATTTTATTATTGAAATTAGATTGTGTGTGCTACATGTGCCTTTCCTGGCCACTGCTTTTTGTCTTACTGTGGAAATGAAATAGTGGTTATATGTCACAGAAGTATAGCCAGTCCCTTACTAAAAGTATTATTATTTTAAGCAAACACTTTAAAAGGAGCATTCCGAATGTGGGCATCCAAAACTTCAAATATCCAGAGCCATAAAACTTACTTTAATGACTCAATACAGAGATGGAAAAATTGAAATACTATAAACATAGACTCAGTGCCTACCAAATTATGGCCTTGACTTTAAAAAGCACATCATAATTGCTCTGTAGTTCCCTACTGCTGGCAGGACACAAATGCTGCCCCAGCGGAGCATCACTCGCAGAGCTCTTATAATCTTATATATGGATGTAGATCATATACTCTATAGAGCAGAAGCAAGTTCCACTTAAAAGCATCATTTACTCTGTCATTAAGTTCTGATTTTGTCATCTTTTTATGTATTCTAAAAGAAATGCCTCCAAAACCAAGAAATCAAATTAAGCATACCCAGTCCTAAAGAAAACATGAGTCACAAAAGAAAAAAACAAGAATTAGAAAGCCAATAAACATGCAGAAGAATGTTTTGCTAATTTACAATGCTTTTGCACAATATGATCAGTGTCCTTTATTCCTGGCATGGGGTGAAGAACAGAACAGGAAGGTAAGAAAGGTCTTGAATTTGAGTTGGTTTATTTGGTTTTACACTAATTTTGGATTAAGACATAAAACACATTACTTCTAAGTTTAAATTACCTTTTAATTCTTTTAAATTCTCGCCCAAGAATATGCTTATTAATTTGAGAAGGGGAGGGGCCCTAATCAGGGATCGAACCCACAACCTAGGTATGTGCCCTGACTGAGAAATGAATCTGCAAACTTTCGGTATATGGGATGACACCAACCAACTGAGCCACCCAGCCAGGGCAAAATTACCTTTTTAATTTAATTACCTATTTTCTTTTACCTGTTTCAAATTATCTACTTTGAATAATTCAAGCCTCTATTCCAGTGGTTCTCAACCTTCTGGCCCTTTAAATACAGTTCCTCATGTTGTGACCCACCCATAAAGTTATTTTCATTGCTACTTCACAACTGTAATTTTGCTACTATTATGAATCATAATGTAAATATCTGATATGCAGGATGGTCTTAGGTGACCCCTGTGAAAGGGTCGTTCAACCGCCAAAGGGGTCACGACCCACAGGTTGAGAACCACTGCTCTATTCCCTTTCTTATTTGGCTAAAATGTCAACTTCCTATGAAAACTAAGCTTTGAAAATAAACCTGAGAATTCTAAATCTCTCAATATATATGAGAAACTATATTTACCTAAAACCAAATCAGACCCTACCCTCTTTGCCTCCTAAAGCAGTTCCCCCAAACCCTTTGGGCTATAAGCCAAGCTCATGAACATGCTTTATTATTTTCCCACTCTTTCTCCCTCATTCCTCAAATAAAGAACTGCTCAATTGTGTGTACTGTATGTATTCATATGTGTGTGTGTGTGTGTGTGTGTGTGTAAATGCTTTTTAACACATTGTTTGCGGGTAGTTTCTATCGCGTGCTAACAGGTGGCGTGGGCCATTTTTGCTAATTTTTTGCGCAAATGGCAACGTTCAGTAAAATTACGATAACTTTAGTTTACGTATTTATACGTTACCCACATTCTACCGCTAGTCTATAAAAAACGTATCCCGCGTCTATAAAATACGTGTCCCACGCTCTACCACCAGTCAACGTAAAACGTATAATACGTTTCCCACATATAATGTGTTAAAATATATTATATTGTGATTTTAAGTATATACTTTGTTAAAACAAAACTAGTGACCCAGTGCATGGATTCATGCACATAGAATGGAAATTAGAAGAAAAATTCATGCAGTAATTACATTACTATAAAAAAATTACATGCCAAAATAGTATATATAATCCTATACTAATAAAAGAGAAAAATGGTAATTGGCGTACGACCGATACCTTTTTCTTTTTTTTTTTTAAATATATTTTATTGATTTTTTACAGAGAGGAAGGGAGAGAGATAGCTAGTTAGAAACATCGATGAGAGAGAAACACCGATCAGCTGCCTCCTGCACATCTCCCACCGGGGATGTGCCCGCAACCCAGGTACATGCCCTTGACCGGAATCGAACCCGGGACCTTTCAGTCCGCAGGCCGACGCTCTATCCACTGAGCCAAACCGGTTTCGGCAACCGATACCTTTTTCATTGGCTAATCAGTGCGATATGCAAATTAACTGCCAACTAAGATGGCAGTTAACCGCCAAAAAAGATGGCGGCTAATTTGCATATTGCAGGCAGGATGGTACAGCGCCATCAGGGAGCGGGTAGGGGGCATGAGTGCCAGCGGTCGCCCGGGACCCGATCCGGCCGGCAAACCCGCACGCGAGCTGGCGGGGCGGCTGCAGCGTCCGCCTGCACTCACGCCCCCAACCCGCGAGAGCGGGTTGGGGGCGTGAGTGCCGGTGGTCGCCCGGGACCCGATCATGCGGCCGGCAGGGCGACTCGCCCCCAACCCGCTCTCCCGCCCAGCAGGGGACCCTCATTTCCCCCCATCACTGGTTCTGCCCCCAGCCCAGGCCTGATGCCTCTGTCAGAGGCGTCAGGCCTGGGCTGGGGTCAACGCCTGAGGGCTCCCAGTATGTGAGAGGGGGCAGGCTGGGCTGAGGGACACTCCCCCCCACACACACACCCAGTGCACGAATTTCGTGCACCGGGCCCCTAGTATAGTATAAAATTGAAACACGCGTGCAATTGGCACCAATGAGAGCTTTATATGTATCGCGCATGCACAAGTCGATGCTTGCTTTTAAATTGCCAATGGGTATCATATGTACCAGCAGGTTGGTCACCCAGCCTTTTATATCTATAACTAGAGGCCCACTGCATGAATTCATGCACCAGTGAGGACCCTCAGCCTAGCCTGCGGGATCGGGCTAAAACTGGCTCTCCAACATCCCCTGAGGCTTGAGAGAGGGAGCAGGCCAGGCCAAGGGACCTCACTGGTGCACGATCAGGGCCAGGGAGGGACATGAGAGATTGGCCAGCCGGGGAGGGACTGCAGGAGGGCTCCAGGGCGTGTCTGGTCCGTCTTACTCAGTCCCAATCAGCCAGACCCCAACAGCATCTGCCCCCTGGTGGTCAGTGCATGTCATAATGACTGGCCTACCGGTTGACTGTCTCCCTCGGTGGTCAGTGCACATCATAGTGAGTGGTTGAGCGGCCTTAGCATATCATTAGCATATTACACTTTGATTGGTTGAATGGATGACTGGACAGTCAGCATATTATGCTTTTATTATCCTATCTAATAATAGACAAATATGGTAATTAACCATACCTCCACTACGCTTCCAATTGGCTAATCAGCAGGATATGCAAATTAACTGCCAACAAAGATGGCGGTCGGCAGTCATGCAGCTGAAGCGAACATGAGGCTTCTTTGCTCCAGTGATGGAGGAAGCCAAGGTTCCCTGCCTGCCGCGGCTGGGCTCTGAGCTCCAGTCTAAGCAACAATGTTGCAATTATAGAAGCTAAACAAACCCCAGATACCTGCTTTCAGCCAACTGGCCTCCGGCCTCTGAGCTGGAGCCGCAACAAAGTTTCAATTACAGAAGGTAAGTAAATCCCAGAATAAAAAAGAAAAAAGAAAAAAGGAGACTGGGAGCTTCAGTTGCAGGCTTGGCATGCCTGAAAACAGCCCTCAGCCCCTCATCCAGACTGGCCAGGCACCCCAGTGGGGACCCCCATCCTGAAGGTAGTGTGAGCAGCCTGAAAACAGCCATCAGCCTCTCACCCAGGCTGGCCAGGCACCCAAGCGGAACCCTCACCCTGATCCGGGACACAATTCAGGGCAAACCAGCCGGCCCCTACCTGTGCACCAGGCCTCTATCCTATATAGTAAAAGGGTAATATGCAAACTGACCCTAACAGCAGAATGACTGGGAATGACTGGTCACTATGACACACACTGACCACCAGGGGGTAGATGCTCAATGCAGGACCTGTCCTCTTGTGGTCAGTGAGCTCCCTCATGGAGGAGCTCTGCTCAGCCACAAGTCAGGCTGATGGCTGCCAGTACAGCAGTGGTGGCGGGAGCCTCTCTTGCCTCCTCAGCAGCGCTAAGGATGTCCGACTGCAGCTTAGGTCTGCTCCCCGCTGGCAAGTGGACATACCCCGATGGCTGCCAGACTGCCAGAGGGATGCCTGATTGCCAGCTTAGGCCCAATCCCCTGGGGAGCAAGCCTCAGCCAGCAGATTGTCATCCCCTGAGGGGTCCCAGACTGTGAGAGGGCACAGGCCGGGCTGAGGGACCTCCCCCCCAACCCCCAAGTGCACAAATTTTTGTGCACCGGGCCTCTAATATAGGACAATAAAAATGTAATACTAATTAGACTGGACAGCTGGACAACCTTCTAGATGAAGCCGGGGCTGTGAGGACCAAGCCCCTTGCACGAATTTCATGCAACTGGCCTCTAGTATATAGATATAAAATACACATATATATACAGATAGATAGATCCTGGCACAATAGTTTCTCACCCTTACCTCTCAGCATCCTGCTTCTTCTAATTAGAACATTTCCCCCTTTCCCCATCTCATTCCCCTAGACAACTGCTAATACTCATTTGTCAGTTCCTCCAGGAAGCATTCCCAGTTTGTTGAGAGCTTGATTCTATCAAGACTTGGAAATGCCATGCAGGAAAGAACAAAATGGGAAAAGAGACTAACAATGAGTAAAGAGGGGTGAACAGAGGTATCCAAGGTACTGGTGATGTTGTATTCTTAGCCTGGACAGTAGATACACGTTAGTTTAATTATAATTCTTTAAACCATAGATATGTAACTTACATTCTTTGTGTGTGTATATATATATATTTTTTTACAAAAAAAATTTTCTTCTAATGGTAATTTTTTTAAAAATGTTTTTATTGATTTTAGAGAGGAAGGGAGAGATAGAAACATCAATAGGCTGCCTCCTGCACACTCCCTACTTGGCCAGGCATGTACTCTGACCAGGACTTGAACCTGCAACCTTTTGGTGCATGGGATGACACTCAACTGAGTCACACTGGCCAGGGAACAAAACTATTTTCTTAAAGAAAAGCAAATGCCCTAGCTGGTTTGGTTCAGTGGATAGAACATCGACCTGCGGACTGAAAGGTCCCGGGTTTGATTCTGGTCAAGGACTCATGCCCGGGTTGCAAGCTCGATCCCCAGTAGGGGCATGCAAGAGGCAGCTGGTCAATGATTCTCTCTCATCATTGATGTTTCTATCTCTTTCTCCCTCTCCCTTCCTCTCTGAAATCAATAAAAAATATATTTACAAAAAAGGTCAAAAATTTGTTAATAAAAAGTTGAAATAAATTTTTTTTAAACAGTTAAGAATTTCGAAGGACTTGTACTTCCTGAATGTGATAACTGTATTGTGGTTATACAGGAGAATGTCCTTGTTCTTGGGGAAAAACACTAAAGTATTTACAGGTCAAGTAACAACATGTCTGCAAGTCTCAAATAGTTCAAAAAAAAAAAGGAGAGATACACATGGCAAAATGTTAACAATGGAAACATTTTTGTGAAGGGTTTGTCTATGGACATTAACAATGCAAGTCTTCTTTAGGTTTAAAATTTTTCAAAATGAAAAAGCATGTATAGAAACTTCTCCCCAAAAAGGGTTATGTTATAGAAAGAGCCAATGTACAGAAATGAAAAAGAACTATGTAGGGAATGGGAATACATCTGTGCTCCACTTTCCACCACTTAAAAGGAACTGCTCTCTCAAGATCACTGAAGGTCTCCTTGCCAACACCCAACAGGTGCTTGTCCAGTTTTACTGACCGTCCGCTCCTAATGCAGATGTGTCCCCAAGGTCCTATCCTTGGCCCTGTTCTCTCGGGGGCATCTAATCTATTCCAAAGAGTATATGTTAACACTTATACTAATGATTTCCAAATCTCTCTCTGTGATACCACTCTCTGAAGATACCTACACACATTTTTGTGTCTAACTAATCCCCACAGTTCAAAGCAAACCCATTACCTGCCGCTCAGTCCAAACTTGTTTTTCCTCTCATCCATATTTCCTCTCTGTGACTGACTGGCCAAAAGCCACATTGTTCAATGCCTAGATTTCTCTCTAAACCAAGGGTTTTGGTTTTTTTAACATTTTTTGTGCCCTCTGGGGTCGGCAGAATTTTGGCCTCCCTGACTTTCATTCCTGGGAGTTAAGACTGTGACTACACAGTTATCTGGTAAAAAAAAGAAAAAAGAAAAAAAAAAGGAGTTTGTGGGTGTCATTAAAGTTTCTAATCAGTTGACAATAAATATGGAGATTCTCATATTTATGTGTGTTTGTCCATTGTAATCACGGGGGCTCTTAAAAGCAGAGGATTTTCTCTGGCCAAAGTGAGGCAGCAGAAGAGAATGTCCGAAAGCTCTGAAGGGCAGTAAGGACTCGAGGTTTCATTGTGGGCTTGACGACGAATGGAAGCGCACGTCCAGGCAAACAGGGGCCTTCGTTCTACACTACAACCGCAGTGTTCGGAACCTGCCCGGTGGTGAAAACACAAAGTGCCTCCGGATGCCAAACAAAAGGGCTTTTCCCTCCAGCAAGGGAAAGGCGGGCCAGGACCGGGGAGGGAGGGGTCCGGTCCCCCGGATGCGACCCAGCCTGCGTGGGGCGGAGGGTGCCCCTCTCCCAAGCCCACACCTACAGAAGAAGAATCAGGTCCTTCACCAAACTTGCAAAGTGTTCCACAACCATCTCTAACCCTGCATGACCTGCCCCGGGCAACATCTCCCGCATCCGTTCGTCGGGAAAGACGGGCAGGCACGTCGACGACCCTAACTCAGGCTCTGAAAAAAACTCAGCAGCTTAAAAACGACATTTTGCGTCAAGGGCAACGCACGCACCAGTCCTCCGGTCAACAGGAGGATGAACGGCATCATCCATGAGAACTCCGTCCGAAGGAGAGAGAAAGGGAAGCGCCGGAGGAGACGGTACGACAACCATCGAGCAGCGTCTCCCAGCACAGGCTTCGCCGCGGCCACACGGAGCCCGCCCCGCTCCCAGCAGCCCCCGAGGTGGCCGCCTCGCCCCGCTCCTCCGCACCAGGTGGCGCGCAGGGGCAGCCCCCGGGACCAGGGAGCCTACCTCTCAGCGATGTAAAGAGTGCCGGTGCCCAGGCCCTTCCCGTTCAGCACCGCCTCGGTATCGGGCTGCTGCTGCCGGAGCCCCTCAGCCGACCCGGGTGGCGGGAAACTCTTGAGGAAGCTCATGGCGGTAGTGCGGGCCAAGATGCAGACCGAGAGGGAGCTGAAGCGCAGCGAGACCCAGCTCACCGCGTCCCGCTCCGTCAGCGATGGCAATTGCCCCGGAAGAGCAACTTCGTGGGGACCGGACCTGAACGCCATCCACCATAGAGACGAGACGCTCTAGCCAGCGCTCGGAAGCCTGGGAAGGCCCGGGGTTGTCACGTGGGTACCCCTCCTCGTCTCCATTTCTAAGGCGCCAGGCTGGGAATTACAGAGCATTCTCCCCAGCATCCTACTTCAGGGTCGGCACAGCACCCCTGTGAGAGAGGAAGCACAAAGAATTTTAAAGCCTTTTTTCTACAAAAAGGGAAACGGAGGCCTGAGACATAGAGTCCCTTGCCTGAGGATGCACAGGAAGTAGAGACCACACTGAACCGGAGGTCAGAGGTCTCCTAACTGGGTTCCAGGCTCTTCTCGCCTGAACGCGCTGCTTCCGGCGTGTTCACTTCTCCTCCTCCGGCAGCAGCCGTCGGTCAGGGTCCTGACGCCGCCCTGGGTCCTGACGCCACCCTGCTATCTCCGTGTCTCAAGGAGGCAAACGAACCCGAAGAGGCAATCAGCTCTGGGCGAAGAGCTGGATACGTCTGTAAGGAAATGGGTTGTCGAAGGGAAAGAATCCACCAGATGTTGAACTGCTTTACTCCTTCTGGGCACCGAAGAGCAAAGTAATAAGAGCCATGAAAACCTTAAGTGGTCCTAATAGTGGCGAAAGGTAACCAAGTGTTAGGCGCCAGGCATTGTTCTCGGCTCTCTACCTGTGTTGTTTCTTCATTTCCTCTTTATGACAACCGTATGAGAATGTTATTGCTGCCGTTTTACAGAGGAGAGGCCCAGGGCATTAGATTCAAGAGCAGGAGTTTAAGCCATGGCCGGTTAGCTCGGCTGGTTAGAGTCTCACGGTTGCGGGTTCCATCCCAGGTCAGGGGACGTGCAAGAATCAACCAATGCAACCAATGAATGCATAGCCACCCCTCTATCTGTCAGTAAGGAAAAATTAAAAAAACAAGAGCTTAGCCATGAAAGACCTAGTGGAATTCAAGTCAGTCTCTCTAGGCATCACTTTTTTATCTATAAAATCAGTGTGTTTATTCCGATGCTGTTGGACTATTGTGGCTGGAGGATGGGAGGTCTGCAGTTTTATCTCTATCCTTTGAAGAGTTAAAAGAATTTTAGATTTTTTAATTGGGGTTATTTTGTTGGAAGTGAGACTGGAGGAGGGGCACTCGGAGCAGCAAGAGTGTTGCAGTGTTGTTGCCATATTATACAGGTGAGAGACTGGCAGTGCCGGAAGCGGGTCCATCCTTGCTGCTTGACACAGTCGCTGCAGGAAAGAAACATCTGCACAGCATATGTTTCAAGGGACCTGGCGTATATAGCATACTGTTCTTAATATGTTTGCTCCCCTTAGCGCTGTGTGTTTTAACCAAGGTCACCTCTCCGAGAAAGATTGTTTCCCCAGGTAGGGATTTTTCCCTGAAGTCAGGGAGGGGATGCCTCTCCTAGAAAGGTTATTTCCCCAGGTAGGAATTTTTTCCCTGAAGTCAGGGAGGGGATGAAACTCCTTAACTAAGTGCCAGGCGGTAGTTAATCACTACAAACAATCATGCTTAAGCTACATAATCTTTACTCCCTGGAATGGAGATAAGAAACGCCCTAACCTTTGTAATAGAAATTGACAGGATTAAAATCAACTGGGATAAATACGGATGTAACAAGACAATAAACAGCAGAACCTCTCTGGAGATCCAGACCAGAACTTGGCTGGAGATCCGGGCTAGAGATCCTGGCTAGGCTGCTGATCAACTGAACGCTGTCTCCGTGTCATTCCTTCTTCGCCGACTCTGTCCACGCCTTTGGGAACCCCTGGACCTGCTGGGGTTGGACCCCGGCATGGCAGTAAAACAGGGACAGCCCTGACCGGTTTGGCTCAGTGGATAGAGCATCGGCCTGCAGAACAAAGGGTCCCGGGTTCGATTCCGGTCAAGGGCATGTACCTTGGTTGGGGGCACATCCCCAGTGGGGGGTGTGCAGGAGGCAGCTGATGGATGTTTCTCGCTCATCGATGTTTCTAACTCTCTATCCCTCTCCCTTTTTCTCTGTAAAAAATCAATAAAATAAAATAAAATAAAATAGGGACAGATTCTAGAGCTATCCAAAGGTAAAATCCTCAGGAGCTGGAGACAGATTCAGGGGAAGTGGTGGTGAAGGTGAAGATGGGGATGGATGAAGAGAGACGTCAACGATTATTCCTTAATTTCCAGCCTAAGTCGTTGAGTGGATTCTGACTCACTTCTCCAAAATGGAGAATTCAGGGGGAGGCGTAGGCTTTGAAAGTAACTCACCAATTGAATATCAATGACTAGTTTGAAGGTTCCCATGGGACATCTATATATAGTTGGCCATTTAGTGAAACAGCTAACAACCTAAAAATGAAATTAAGAAAAAAATTCCAGCCCTATCCAAGGCTCAGTGGATAGAGTGTCAGCCTACAGACTGAAGGTCCTGGGTTTGATGCCAATCAAGGGCATATGCCCAGGTTGTGGACTTGATCCTCAGTAGGGGGCATGCAGGAGGCAGTTGATCAATGATTCTCTCTCATCATTGATGTTTCTCTCTCTCCCTCTCTGAAATCAATTAAAAATGTATTCTTAAAAAGAAAATAATTCCATTTTAATGCCATCAAAATAAATAAACTATGTAAGAATATATTTACGCCAAACCGGTTTGGCTCAGTGGATAGAGCGTCGGCCTGCGGACTGAGGGGTCCCGGGTTCGACTGGGTCCCAGGTTCGACTCCGGTCAAGGGCATGTACCTTGGTTGCGGGCACATCCCCGGTTGGGGGCATGCAGGAAGCAGCTGATCGATCTCTCTCATCGATGTTTCTAGCTCTCTATCCCTCTCCCTTCTTCTCTGTAAAAAATCAATAAAATATATTTTTTTAAAAAAAGATATTTACCAAAGGAAAACCACATAACATTCTTGCAAAAATTAAAGAATGGCTAAAATAAAAGGAAAGACAGCTCATAGCTCATGTTCATTGATTGGGAGACTTACTAAATTGTTAAGAATCCAATATTCCCCCAAATGATCTGTTAGGGACAAAAATGGGATATTGGGGACTAGCTATAGTTATAGGAAATATTAACCATGCTTTGTTAACCGTGATTATCTTGTTCTAATTAAAGAAAGGATATTCTAACCTGGCTGGGAGTTGTACATCCCTGTGACCTGGGAGTTCACCTTGTAATGTGGTCCATTCTTAATTAAGAATTGCCTATTATTATGGAAAGATTAACAACTTTGTTGCCCAAACAATGGAGTCCTGCCCCAGCTTGCATTGCCTACTTCCCCAGCCTATAATTCCTACTTCCCCATGTAATCTTTGTCCTACCCAATATAAGCAGCTGGCTTATGGGGCAGGGGGTTGGGGGGGGAGGTGCAGAGTAGATTTTTGTGGATGACCTGCTTACCCATAATGCTAGCATTATTGGAATAAATGCTCATATATGATTCAACTCTGTCTCCCCTGAATTGGCTCAAGTAGTGACAGGCAGCCTGGACCTATTGTTTGTCCGGATTCAGATCTACATATTAAATATAATACCTATCAAAATTCCAATTGCCTTTTTCACAGAAATTGACAAACTGAACCTAAAATTCATTTGAAAATTCAAGGTACCCAGAATAGTCAAAATAATTTTTTTTAAGAGCCAAGTTGGCTGGGCTGGTGTGACTCAATGGTTGAGTGTTGAGTTATGAACCAAGAGGTCACAATTTGATTCCTGGTCAGGGCACATGCCTACGTTATGGGCTCAATCCCCAGTAGGGGGCATATAGGAGGCAGCCAATCGATTCTCTCTTGTCATTGATATTTCCATCTTTCCCTCTTCCTTTCTGAAATGAATAAAATCCTATATAATAAAAGCCTAATATGCAAATTGACCAAACAGTGGAACAACCAGTCGCTATGATGGGCACTGACCACCAGGGGGCAGACGCTCAACATAGGAGCTGCCCCCTGGTGATCAGTGCGTTCCCACAGGGGGAGTGCCGTGCCACTCAGCCAGAAGCTGGGCTCACGGCTGGCAAGCGCAGTGGCAGTGGCAGGAGCCTCTCCCGCCTCCATGGCAGCACTAAGGAGCAGTAAGCCGAGTGGTAAGGAGCAGCGAGCAGGTGGGCGGTAAGGAGTGAGGACTCCTGGACTGTGAGGGGGTGCAGGCCAGGCTAAGGGACACCCCCCACCTCCCCAGTGCACACATTTCATGCACTGGGCCTCTAGTAAAAAATAAAAAAGAGCCAAATTGGAGAACCCACTTCCTGATTTCAAAACTTACTACAAAGCTACAGTAATCAAGTATATTACTGGCATAAATAGATATATAGACTAATGGAATCAAATTGAGAGTCTAGAAGTAAACCAATACATTCCTGGTCAATTGAGTTTTGACAAGGATGCCAAGATAATTCAATGGGGGAAAGAATAGCCTTTTCAATAAATGGTGCTGGTATCACTGGATAGCCACATGCAAAAAGAATGAATTTGGGTCTCTACCTCACACCACATACAAAAATAACTCAGAATGGTTTAAAGACCTACATTTAAGAGCTAAACATATAAAACTCTTAGGAGGAAACATAAAACATAACTTTTTAAGACAATGAATTAGATAAGAGTGTTCTAGATATCACATCTAAAACATGAGCAAAGAGAAAAAACAGAAATTGGATATCATCAAAATTAAAAACCTTTGTATGCCAAAGACCACCATCAAAAAGTAAAAAGACAACCTGCAGAACTGGAGAACGTATTTGCAAATTATTTATTTGTTAAGCGTTGGGTATCCAGAATATATAAAGGATTCTTACAACTCAACAATAGAAAAAGATAATCCAATTGAAAATGGGCAAAGAATTTTTAAGATGCTTCTGTTAAGAAGATATACAAGTGGCCAAAAAGCACATGAAAAGATGGGCAATGTCATTATCAGAGAAATGCAGATTAAAACCACAATGAAAAACCACTTCATATCCACTAGCATGGCTGTAATAAAAAAGACTGATAATAGTGTTATTGGTGTCGAGAAATTGGAACTTTCATGCATTGCTATGGAAATGTAACAAAATTCAGATGCTGTGTAAAACAGTTCAGCAGTTTCTTGAAACAGAGTTACCATATGATCTAGCAATTCTATTTCTAGGTATAAATGTAAGAGAATTGAAAACATATGCCCACACAAAAACTTGAATACAAATGTTTATTATTCATAACAGCCAAAGAGTTGGAACAATTCAAATATCCACCAATTGATGAATGGATAAACAAGATGTGGTATATCCACTTAGTAGAATATGATTTACCCATGAGAAGGAATGATGTACAGATTCATGCTAAAACATGGATGAAATAATGAAAACATGCTAAATTAAAGAAGTCAGACACAAAGGGCCACATATTATATGATCCTCTCTATAGATGAAATGTCCAGAATAGGCAAGTCCTTACAGACAATGGTGAGTGCTAGTAATATGGGGTTTCTTTTGGGGATGATGACAACCTAGTGAACATACTGAAAACCATTGTATTCTTTAAAATGGTGAATTCTATGGCATGTGAATTATATCTCAATTTTAAAAATCAAGAAGAAAGGCTTTTAAATAAAATTTTCTAGTATTTTTGTTTTGGAAACCATTGCATGAGCACATCCAGATTATTGAAAGCGGCTGTCACAGAGAGGTCAATCATCCTAAACACTGCTTCCTAGTCTTCTCTCCCCCTCTCGTATACGGTTCCTGGTTGTGGGTCCTTACCTCTTATCCTTGCCTCCTTGGCCCTGTCCTGATTCTCCTTATAGCATCTCAGTAAAATTCTAGCCCTGCCTTCTGGATCAGCCTGAATCTGAAGCTGCTCATTTCTTACCAACATAGATCAGCTTTCATTCCATTAAGATAAACTCTGATTCAAGAATTTCTTAACCTTGTTTTTATTTAAAAGATATTTTCCTACCTGGTTAATATCTTACATAAAAAAGCCTAAGTGACCATTCGACCGTTCAACCGGTAGCTATGATGTGAACTGACCATCAGGGGGCAGACGCTGAATGCACAGGCATGGAAACATGGAACAGAGGGGAGGAGAAGGGTGGGCAAGAGATTAACCAAAGATCGTAAATACATACTAGAGGCACAGTGCACAGATTCATGCATGGGTGGGGTCCTTCAGCCTCACCTGTGGGGACCAGGCCGAAACTGGCAGTCTGATATCCCCCAAGGGGTCCCGGATTGCGAGAGGGTTTAGGCCAGGCCAAGAAACCCCATCAGTACATGGATCCATGCACTGGGCCTCTAGTATCCTGTATAATAAAAGCCTAATATGCAAATTGTCCCCTCAACCAGGAGTTCGTCCAGGGGGCAGGGCTGGCCAACTGCCATGGCCCCTACCCCTGGCCGGCCCTACTCCTTCCGGCGGCCACGGCAGGATGCTGGGGGAAGGAAGGCCCTGTCTAGCAGCCGCTAGGGACCCTACCCTGCATGAATTTCTTGCACTGGGCCTCTAGTATGTATGTATATTAATATTTTTTTTATTGATTTGAGAAACATTGATGGGAAAAACATCAATTGGCTGCCTCTTGCATGCGCCCTCCTGGAGATCGGGCCCACAACCCAGGCACGTGCCCTGACCAGGAGTGGGACTGGTGACCTCTTGGTGCATTGGATAACACTCAACCAACTGAGCCACACTGATTAGGGCTGGTTAATAGTTTTTCTGGTTAATATTTTAAATCAGAATTGCACATATAGACTCCACTAATTTGTTAGTAAAAAATGATTTTTCTGTGAATCTTACTGTATTCCAAGAGTAAGGAAAATCTATCAGATCGTTTGTAGATGAGAATCATACTCAGGTTGGTAGGGCCTCTTAAAGTCATCTGGTCTAACCTCTTCTGAATGTGTAGAGCTATTATTCTCCTGCCAAGTGCCATTTCAGCCTAAACCTAAACATCCCCTACTGGGGAGAATTCACTCCCAAGTTATTAGAAAACTAAAGTTTTTCTATAGAAAAAACTGAAAGCTTTTTTTTGCTTTAAGGCTTCTGCCCTCTGATCTAGTTCTGTGCTCTCACAAGGCCACACAGAACAGGTCCAAGGCCTCTTTAATGTGTCAGTTCTCCAGAAGCTAAAGATAGAAATCAAGAATAGCTTTCTAAAGAATTCACCTACTTGGCAAATAGCTTTAAAATTATTTTGAGACAATTGATGCACTTGCAAATTTACTTTCTAGATAGTGAAATCAATTCATCAATTTCTGGGGTGGTAAAAATCTTCAACCTTCATTAACTATTCTTGAAAATTCTGTTTTCCATGTGCCACAAAGTTTAAAATAAACTAAATTTGCAAACACATCATGCTAAATCCAATTATTTAAATATTTTATTATGACAATTGACATATATTAAGAGAAAGAAATGACAGAAGTATAATAAAACATTTTGAAAGAAAAAGTTACACAATTCAGCCAATAGCTGTAAAATAGCTTTAGGCCTACCTTATAACACCAAGAGTTCTGATCAGACTGTAGTGAGACATTGAACATTTCATTAACAAAAATATTGGCACCAGCCACAACATATTTTGGTTGTCACTTACAAGGATTATATTGAAACAACTATGCACTGCAATTCTAACACACGACGTGTTTATACACTGCAGTTAGCCCCCAAAGCTTTTCGCTACCAGGAATTCCCACATTTCCTATGCACAGATTTACTTTGTGCAGTATTGGGATCACATTTCCAGTTTTCAGACCTCTTTCCCTCCCACCCCCACACACATGCAGTATGATATATGTGGTAGAGAGCACTCCAGTTTCCTCTATTTGACTAATAGCACGTTCCTGATTACCTCAACAGTTTGTTAATCTTGGAGCTTCTGCTTTAGCTCTCATCTCATAAAAACAAAATAAAGCATCTGAGAACCTGTTCCAGGAATAATTTGTCTTATGCATAGGAAAATAAAGCATTTCATATAAGCATGTCTGAAAATCCAAGAGGCATTCTGAGCAAACACCCCTGAATTCCAGCTCTTACTTTAAAATCAAAATGAAAATCTTACATATACCATTTACAAATTCTTATCTGGAATTTGTATTCTTCACCTGGAAATTTGATTCCCAGGCTTCACCTCTGATCAGAAAGGATAGCCAAGAAACTGACGTCCCACATTAGCTGACAATAAAGTTAGCTTGGGTAGACATTATGACACACGGAGATGAATTTAATGCTTTCCAAGAATACACTTGTGCTACAAAGGTGAGAAATAGAATGATAAAATCGTCAGATGGCAAAAAGTACTGGCATTTAAACAAAAGTGTCTTAATAAAACTATGGTAAAATGTGCCATTAAGACTGCTAGAATTGGCAGCTCTACAAGACGACAAAATACTTTTTATCAAATAAGGGAATTGGAATTCAAAGCTAATACTTTTTCCTGCCATTCTCCAGCAAGTATTCCTGTAGAATTAAGTCTACTGAATAACAAGAACCAAATTGATCAATTCTAGTTTTCCCTTCTTTTACAGATTGAAAAGAAACCGAACTCTGCCCGCACTTGCCCTCAAACCCAGCACAGGGCACCCCCTTTCAAGTTGTATACAAAACCTCCTGGCAGGTTTGGTTGAGCTACAATTCAGATACTGTTATCAAAAAGCTACTTTCATAAGAACAAAACACCAGACCAACATTATCAATATCCTAGTTAGGCATCACAAAAATCACACTCTAAGAATATGCTCTTTACTGACAAAATTTGGGCCATTATAGCTGTTTCAAAGTAGAAAAGTCCATTTACATTGACATAAACTAGATCTGCGTGTTTATTTGTGTCTATGCGTGTGTATAATTTTCATGCAATGAACTTAAAACTTTGGAGACAAGGATTATTTGCCTAATTTCAAAGCTTGTCCACATGGCAGTATTGATATGCACCAACTCTGCTAAAGGGCAGGAGAATGAAGAAGACCATGGCACACATTCTTTTTAAACAATTTTAGGTTTAATTACATAATGCACCTGTAGATGTTCTAGCATAAACACAGTTGTAAAAATCTACATCCTATTTTAGGGTATTTTCCCACTTCTCATCCCTTAAAAGCTGTACAGTTATAAAAATGTGACTCTCAAGCAAAATAAACTTTGTTCTTTTTTTGCAACATACAAAATAAGTTAAACGATTCAGAAGGTCTTGAGCCATTACGTTTCCCCATGACTGTGTCTGGCTATCCATAAGCATGACATGTGGCTCCTGGTCTATGACCAGAACTCAATAAATACAGGCCCAACAAAACCCCAAACACTTAAATTAGATTTCTTTAGAAGCTGATGAAAGTTAAGAAAACATATAGTTAGGGTTAACAATTCCATTCTTAACTTACATTATCCAGTGGCAAAATGAACAAGGCGGGTCACTCAGTCCTTAGTGCATTTTCTAGCTTGTACCGGTTTGGCAAAAAAACCACAAATGTAGTTCCTTTAAAAAATGTTTTTTCTTATTCAAAATGTCTAAAGAGCTTAATTAAAACATCTCTACACATCTAATAATTTGTTATGCCCTCTAATATAACTTATGCATAGGATAGACATCTTAAAGTAATTAAAATAAAAACAGCATCTTCACTAACTGAAATCACTAAATGTGCCAGAATTGGGTTTGCAGCATTTCCCAGAGCAAGATGGTATAAATATAAAATGCACACAAACAAACAAAAACAAACTGAGCTTACATGACCAAAATGAGGAGAAAAAGCCACTCATGAAATCCTAATAAATTTCTGAGAGAATTGATATGAATAAAAAGTGTTACATGTTCAATCTAAGGTATTTATATACCAAGCATACTACATTTTGGCTTTTAACGACTGCTCGCTTGCTGGGCAATAACCCTATCTTTAACACATGTTACACAGTTCCTTAGCAATTCTTGGCACTCAGAAACTGTCAGATGATCATTTACGTTGGAGTGAAATATTTTGAAAACAAACTAAGTGTACACATAACACAATAACTCAGTTTAAATACACTGATAGCAAAAGGCATCGCGTTCAGGATTAGCATAAAAACAATGAAGAAAACCAGCAGTTAGCTTGCCACTTCCAAGGTAGTTTATAGCTACACACTGGGAATGGTGGATGAAACAGGAATGGATTTTGTTCTAAGTTTAATAACAGATATTAAGCAGAGGACCAGGTAGATTACAACAGATCTGCAGTTTTGGCATTCTCACTTCTTGGGAGAACCAGGAATATATTTTTAGAATGTCAAACCAAGAAAAGGACCTTCACAACTTTCCTCTAGACCAGTGGTTCTCAACCTTTCTAATGCTGCAACCCTTTAATACAGTTCCTCATGTTGTGGTGACTCCCAATTTCATTGTTACAAATTGAACATAATTAAAGCATAGTGATTAATCACAAAAACAATATGTAATTATATATGTGTTTTCCGATGGTCTTAGGTGATGTGAAAGGGTCGTTCGACCCCCAAAGGGATCGCGACCCACAGGTTGAGAACCGCTGCTCTAGACTTTCTGTAATTAAATGTTCATAATTTCCTATCAGTTATAATTATTTATCTGATTTGTGTCAATTAATGATTTCATAGGATTCATTTTTATCCTAATATCTAAAGTACGTATACATGTTTATATATATATATATTCATTCCATAAAAGAAAAGACCTATAGCTGTGAGGAAATGCCATGAATTATGGCCTGTTCCATCGTGTTGGGGAAAGGCAGAGTTCACGTTTTCTGAGTGTGAAACTTGAAGATTCATTAGGTTCCTTTCAGTTGTATGGTAGTACAAACTAGCGAATGGTGAACAATTCTCAGCCCCACAAACATAAGCTAAAAAAGCATTCCTTATGACAAAGGAAATCCCATCAACCCCACTTAAAAATAGCTAACATTTTCCCATTTTACCTCTAAATAACAAGTAAACTTCTACATTTTCTTTACTATATGTACTGTGCTCAAAACACATATTACGGGATGGGTCCTATCAACTAGAAAATGAAAACTGGAGTTTATATTCTTTTAAAATTAGTTTAAAAATCTTTTTGCAACAGCTTCCTCATCATTTGAAGTCCTTGGTTCTTTGGCAGGTCAAACTTATTAAAAGATTATCAGTAGACGTGAATTGATTCTAAATGAAACTCTTTACTCTCTGAATTTGCCATCTTAACCAAATGGAAAAAGATGTGTCCAGGAAACCCAACCTCAATATATCAGGTGTATTCTAGAAAATATCCCTGCCATCATTCTCTAGTAATGTACCAACAATGGAAAACGTTTTACACAGAACACTATTTCATCAGCACAAATCTATAAAACCAAAAGGTGTATTTTCAGTCTGAATTTTTTCACATAATTAAAAGCCTCTACTTTATGACAATTTGGCTCATTTTCAAACCTTTACAGAAATTGCAAACTACATAGCCTGAGTACTAAACTACATCTCCCGTTAACACATTTGCTTTACACGATGGAGTTTTATATCAGGAATCCAAATTGTATTTCAAAAAAGGGGGATTAAAGTATTAAACGACTCTATTGTGAACCTAAATCCATGGTTAGTACTCCAATAACAAGGACTCAAGATGTTCTATACCCTAGATGAATTGCTGCTTTCCTATGCACTGTCCAGTTCCTAATGACTGAAGTATGTCTTGGGATATAAAATGTTTACTATTTCCTAATTTTTAAAAACTTCCTCAAAGTGTGTTCAGAGTTAATATTTCAGTGAACAGACTCTTTCAGGGAATGAATCTAAACGCCAATTAGCAGAGTTGTTTTTTAACTGTTCAACATTTAATCACTCATAATGAATCTCTCTGCATAAGAATTTATAAGTATCAGCTGCTTGGATTACATTCTTTGTAAATGAAAGTTAATTAGTTTAATCAGAATGTAAGGTTAGAAGGAATACACTATCAACTTCACAAACAATTCAAGTTGGGTAAACAATGGGCAGCAAAAGTGGTATCATAATGTCCCATATCAATGGGCCATTTGCTGAATGAATACTCAGTCTTCACAATGATAAAAAATTACCTTTTGCTCTCTGTAACAGAAGAGTACAAAGAACTCCTTATTTCACATTAGGCGTCCTGTAAAAGAAATAATCTACCCATTTAATACTTATCACTTGCTTAATTGAACAGAATAGGTGGAAGCAGGAGCTGGTGTGTCCAGAGGTAGAAACAGGGCACATGGGAGTTTCCACACATAGTGGCTTGACCAGCTTGCAGACTACCAGTAAAATAGTAGAGGGAGACTGGGAACAGAATAGGCCACTGGAACATTCTAACCACTTACCTTGCACTAGTGGGAATCCTTCTATGGCCTGACTGTTTAAAAAGGCTAACATTCTTAAGACTTCCAAATAAAAGAAACGGTACCTAACTAGAAAGGAGACTTGTTAATGAATGTGGCTCCTTACATAGCCCTCGGCTCTATTGTCTGTGAATGTGAGCCCTTCCCTCCCTTCCAGTGGAACATTGTCTCAAAATAAAAATCACAACTTACTTGGAACCACATGCTATGTGTGCACCCTATTTTTAGGCTGCTTTCATTATTTTATTTTTTATACAGATACATATACATTGCTAGAATCAAAGCAAAAATATTAATGAGCAGGTACTATAGAACTAAAGTGAAACAAAACAAATAAAAGAACCAATAACTGAAAAACAACAGCTATAAACTTTCAAGGTCAAAAAGATAAGATTTAAGGGCAACACCTGTTGAGGAGGGAAAAGAAGTATAAAGTTTCTAGAGAGGTATTTATAATGCAAGTCTAATGCCAGCTTTTTAATAATAAAAAAGAGAAGTGCTTTACTATACACTGACTAGCACATATGCTTAATTTGGAAAGAAAAATTAATGAAGTTCTTGGGCCAGCAGCAGATATGGTGTGTCCATTGCCGGCAACAGACACAACACTGGAACAGAAAAACCCAAATCCCAGGGCAAAAGTATTCACAGAAGTAATGGCTGAAGGTTTCAGAATTTGACAGGCAAGGTTTAATCACAAGTGCTACACTTTGTACAATGTTATTTATGGCTCTGCCTGAAATTTTACAGCTGTACCACAAACTAAGACAAAGCTCATATTTTAGTGTCAATTACATGTTAGATACAAACCCCTTTTCTTGAAACAAAGGGCTTAACTTTTTTTTTTTTAAGTGTTGAGATGTTTGAAATGGATGTCATGCCTATTAAGTACATTGGTGTTCTCAATCAACTCTATGTTGGTCATGTGACTATTAATGAATTTTAATAGAAGTCTAATAGCCAAAGGCAAAAACTACATTCAAACCCTGCTAATATATCCAGGCAGATAAGAAAGTACAACACACACACATACATACACACACACACACACACACACACACACACATGCTAAAATTCAAACTAAAAATCTCCCAAAGGAACTGCTTTGTTTGTAGACTTCAATTTGAAGTAGATACTAAGGGCAAGAATAAACCAGTTAAAATTCACCTGAAAATCCTTTCCCCTTCTTCAAATGTGCTAAAATACCACTATCAGCTTAGCATCTCTTCATGTATGTTAAGTATAGATGTATTTGTTTCAAAATGATATTTTATATATTTAAATAGGTGGCCAGAACAAAAGAGTTACACTATATGCAAAGTTTACAGTCCACTGGGCCTTAAAAGAAGACTACACTCATTTCATTAATAACTTTCCATGATAGTACATTAGAGGCCACCTCATCATCACTGCATAAAGCTGTTTTAAATTTGTTGGTAGCACAATCTGGTTGTCAAAGCTTCATTTTACATTTTACTGTACAAATACTTTTCAGATGATTTTTTTAAAACAAGAAACTCTGCTATACCAAACTTAGAGGATTTTTTTTAGGATGGTACCCTTTTGGACTCTTCTTTATTAAGTGTGGTTATCTCCAATAGTAAACAAGTTGATTCATGAATGCTGCTACTAAATGACTTACGTATGATGTTATCTACAATTTTCAAACTGCAACAACACAGACTTGAACTTTTAAACAGTCTGTTAATCATCATCTATGCCATGAATGTTTAAATATAATATATATTTAATATGAAAAAGCTAAAGCACAAGTGCTTTCTCCCACCCCTAATTCTGTTTTCGGCCCTCGAAGATCCGGAATGCATTCTTTATCCACCCTTTTTCACAAAGTCAGGAGAGCTCAGGAAATATAAAGTCAAAAATATACAAATCTTTGTTGTTATTATAATAAGATTTTTTTTTCCATGAATGAAATTACCAAGGACCATGAACTTGGAAAAAGAAAGTCAAAAGGAATTTACAGCAATTATTTATCTTCAAAGTTCAAAACTGGTCACTTCACAGAAAGACTTCAGGGTTTGTTGAAATTTTTCTTCTAAAAAGTCATTCTGTAGTGGAGTTTTCTAGGAAAAATAAAACCGCTTTTAATAACTGGCCCGCTGGTGTGAGAGCTACCGTGGAATAAATTAGCACAAAAATGGAAAAAAGGTCTTATAACTGTTCACTGTTACAGACGTAATCAACAAGGTCAGTCACTCTCAAAAGCTCATCTTCGTCCTCTTCTGGTGCCCCTGCCTCCTGCCCACCACTTGTCCCATTGGGGGCCAGGCTTGCACTGGCTGTGCTGTTGTCCTTGGGGGTCTGAGGCTTCTCAGCTGGCTTGCCAATCAAATTCTCAATGGCTTTGCCAGGACTCTGTCCATTGGTGGAAGGTAAGTCCACTAAGCTATAGTCCAATGGGCTTCCCACCTTGCCTACATTTTCAAAGTCCTCTTCCTCATCACTGTCTATCCGATAGGGCTTCTTGGTGCTCTCCTGTTCTGAGGGCAGGACTCTGGGCTGGCTATCACGGGCAGGCTCATCTGCATCTCCATGAACATTGTCACAACTCTCCTCCTCATCTGTCTCAATCCGGTGTAGCCGTTTTCGGGATGGTTTGTCTTCCTCTTCTGCTTCTGAATACTCATCTGCACTTCGACCCCGCTTTCGAACTGACCGCTTTGATTCTTTAGCTAGCTCCTCATCTTCAGAGTTCTTGGACATATAGCTCTCTAGAATAAACAGCACATTAAACCATAAACAAATTTGAGTACTTCTCCTTTTCCTCCCCATTCACGATGTGTCCTGCTTTCAGACTTGTTTGTACACAAATATGTCCCTTCAATAATTGGCCTGATTTTTCTCTCCTCTCAGTCCCATAACAATACCCAATGGGATTCATGTGTACCTATGATTTTAGGAAAGAGCAGAATCAAATTTTTTGGCGAAATCTTGCCCAACTCTGGACAACTGAACACTGTGCTGACTCTCATCCCATGTTATTAAATGTCCTCCCTTGTCTATACTCACCTCTATGTGATCCCACCTAGTCTCATGGCTTGGCATAACATCTATATGCTGGTAACTCTCACATTTGTTTTTAGGTACCCCCTAAATTCCAGCCTCATGTGTCAAATTGCTTACTCAACACCTATGCTTGGATTTCTAAACAGACATCTCAAACCTAATGTGTTATCTGAGCTCCTAAACCCCCACCTCAAATTTGTGCTATTCTGATCTCCACCTTCTCGGTTACTGACAACTCTATTCTTCCAATTGCTCACTTATCCTTGACTCCTTCCTACCATCTAATGCAACAGTTAATCCTTTAGGTCTACCTTCAAAATATATCCATAATTTGACTTTTTCATCCCTTTATCACTTCTACCCTAGTCTTACCTACCATCATCTCTCACCTGGCCTATTTCAATGGCCTCCCACCTGGTCCTCATTCTAACCATGTCCCCTTCAATTAATGCATAACACAGCTACCATAATCAAACGAAAACATGTCAGGTCATATCACTCACTTCTACAAAATTCTCATTATTTCTCATCTTATACCAAATAAAATCCTAAATCTATATACAATAGCCTACTACACTATCCAATGTGGTAGCCAGTAATGACATATGGCTACTTTAAATTTAAATTAGAATTAAATAAAAATTAAAAACTCAGTTCCTCCATTACACTAGCCACATTTCAAGTGCTCAATAGTCACATAATACTAGTGGCTACTATTTGAACAGCACACAGAACATTTCCATCAATGCAGAAAGTTCAACTGAACAGCACTGATACTCCTCGGGGGTTGGAAAAATATTTTTGTAAAGGGCAGTCTCTGGTACAACCACTCAACTTTGTGGGAAAGCAGTACAGACTGTATGTAAAAAAAATGGCTATGGCTATGTTCCATTATAACTTGATTTACAAAGTGTTTATTTACACAAACAGGTAGGCTGTAGTTTGCTAACTATTGCTCAACGTGATCTGGTCCCTGTTGATCTCCCTGCTTCACCTCATCCTTTTCTTCCTCTCCAACCTGGCCTCCCTTCTGTTCTTTGAACATGACAGGCACAAACTTGCCTTATGACCTTCACATTGTGGTTTCACATGCCCGAATCACTCTTCTTAGATAACTGCGTGACATACACTCAACATTTCTTTCAGGTCTTTACTCAAATGTTGTCTTCTTAGGGAGATATTCATGTGGTACCCAACCTGAAATTCCAACTACTCTCCCAACCCAAATTTCTCCCTTATTTTGCTCTACAGTTTTTATCTCCACCTAATAGACCATATATTCTAATTATTTATCTTGTATATTATCTTTCTCCCCCCTACCCCCACTAAAAGTTACATGACGAAGTTACCCATGGTTTTTGGCTCTTTTGTTCATTTTCCTATTCTCAGTGCCTAGAATAGTGAATAGTATTTGTTTTTTAGAGTTGAATTAATGAATTCATGTTTGTTTTTAATGACACAAGGAAAATAACACACATTCAACCAGAAGTTCATCTTCCTTCTTTAGCCTCCCCTATTTAAATATATTTCCCCCCCCTTTTCTCTCCTGGCATGCACTCATACTTAATTGATAAGGATCTATGAAAGCAAACAATCTTCAAAACAGATACTTAAATACATAAAAAAGAAAGCGGAAAAGGAGAGAGTTAGAATCATTTAATAAAGTAAACTTGGAAAGAATTCTGGAATAACTCCAAACACTAAATGGAGGCCCTGGACAGGTGGCTCAATTGGTTGGAGGGTCATCCATGCACCAAAAAGGTTTCGGGCCCTGGCCGGTTTTGCTCAGTGGATAGAGCGTCAGCCTGTGGACTGAAGGGTCCCAGGTGCAATTCCGGCCAAGGGCACATGCCTGGGTTGCGGGCTCGAATCCCAGTGGGAGGCATGCAGTAGGCAGCCAATCAATGGTTCTCTCTCATCATTGATGTTTCTATCTCTCTCTCCCTCTCCCTTCCTCTCTGAAATCAATAAAAGAAATATATTTAAAAAAAGAAAAAAGAAAGGTTTCGTGCTCCATCCCCAGTCAGGGCTTTACAGGAGGCAACCAATTGATGTTTCTCTCTCACATCGATGTCTGTCTGTCTGTTTCTCTCACTTTCCCTCTCTCCCTTTTTCCCCTCCCTCCCTCCCCCTCTCCCTCAAATCAATAAGAAGATCCTCGGGGAGGATTTTTTTAAAAAATAGATATCACAAATTCATATTTTAGAGCTTTTCCTGAACTTCTGGTATGGGGCACAGCTATAGCTATTAAGAAATAAAAGGCACCAACTGAAGCTTCCTGTCAAGATGGACAGAAACAGTAAGTACCTTGGTTTGGAAGTGTCCAGCTATTCAGGCACTCAAGTTAAAGGAGGTTATTTCAAAATGAGGGCCATAAATAATATGGGAGCAGAAAAAAATCTTGCTTAGATCACAATTTTGAGACTCATCTAGTTTCCATGAAAAATTTAATTATTACAATGGTGAACTTAAAAATTTGTATCTTGCCCAACCAGTGTGGCTTAGTGGTCGAGCATCGACCTATGAACCAGGAGCTCACAGTTCGATTTCCGGTCAGGACACATGCCCAGGTTTTGGGCTTGAACCCCAGTAGGGGGTGTGCAGGAGGCAGCTGATCAATGAATTCATGACATATAACTGGACTGCAGCTTGATCCTGGTAGGAGGTGTGCAGGAGGCAGCCAATTGATGTTTTGCTCTCATATTGACACCTCTCTCTCTCCCTCCCCAACCCCCCCGCTTGCTCTTTCTAAAATCAATAGAACTATTTAAAAAACCTGTATCTTGCCCTAGCTGGTTTGGCTCAATGAATAGAGCAGGGGTCCTCAAACTACGGCCCGCGGGCCACATGCAAATACAAATATTGCATTTGTTCCCGTTTTGTTTTTTTACTTCAAAATAAGATATGTGCAGTGTGCATAGGAATTTGTTCATAATTTTTTTTTAAACTATAGTCCGGCCCTCCAACTGTCTGGGGGACAGTGAACTGGCCCCCTGTTTAAAAAGTTTGAGGACCCCTGGAATAGAGTGTCAGCCTGTGGACTGAAGGGTCCCAGGTTCGATTCCAGTCAAGGGCACATGCCCAGGTTGTGGGCTCGATCCCTAGTAGGCAGGAGGCAGCCAATCAATGATTCTCTCTCATCATTGACGTTTTTCTTTCTTTCTCCTTTTCCCTTCTTCTTTGAAATAAAAATCTATTTTAAAAAACAAAAAATAAAATGCTCACAATGATTAAAAACAACAAAAAAAACCCCTGTATCTTATCAACTAGCATTTATTTAAATTTTAAATAGTGACCAGGCATAAAATAATGAATTTTGTCTCAAAGATATTACTGGTTATATTGAATTTCTTAGAAATGGTATAGAGTTCATTTTATTTCTGCCTTGTCCAAACTTCCATAAATTGGAGATCTAGTCCTCACCTTCACTTTCTGAGCTGGAAAGCCTGCGCTTGTGAACTCGTCTGATTTCTTTACCACGCCGTAAACTTTTCTGGGAACCTTCACTCTCTGAATCTTCTTTGTAGTTAATTTGTCTTTTCTGGTTCCTCCTTGACCGCCTTCGCCGAGTCTCTACATAATCATCACTAAAGTCATCGCTAAAATCACTTTCTATTAAAAAAGAAGCAAAAGAAAAAAAATTTTCATATACAAAATTTGTTTGTTAAATAGAAATGTAGTTAGCTTAGGTTATAAGAATGCATCGCTACTAAGAAAAGTTCATTTTAAAGAATTTTTAAATGAGTAATAACTTTAAGTCCCTTATTGTCTTAATAACTAGAGGCCCGTTGCACAAAAATTTGTGCACTCAGGGGGGTCCCTCAGCCCGGCCTGTGCTCTCTCGCAGTCTGGAACCCCTCAGGGGATGTCCACCTGCTGGCTTAGGCCTGCTCCCCAGGGGACTGGGCCTAAGCTGGCAGTCAGACATTCCTCTGGCAGCCCGGGAGCCCTTGAGGGATGTCCACTTGCCAGCTGGGAGCAGGTCTAAGCTGCAGTCGGACATCCTTAGCGCTGCTAAGGAGGCGGGAAAGGCTCCCGCCACAACCGCTGTGCTGACAACCATCAGCCTGGCTTGTGGCTGAGCAGAGCTCCCCCTGTGGGAGTGCACTGACCACCAGGGGGCAGCTCCTGCATTGAGCATCTGCCCCCTGGTGGTCAGGGTGTGTCATAGTGACCAGTCATTCCCAGTCATTCTGCTGTTAGGGTCAATATGCATATTACCCTTTTATTATATAGGATAGAGGCCTGGTGCACAGGTGGGGGCTAGCTGGTTTTCCCTAAAGGGTGTCCTGGATCAGGGTGGGGGTCCCAATGGGGTGCCTGGCCAGCCTGGGTGAGGTGCTGATGGCTGTTTTCAGGCTGGCCAGGGCCGCGGGCTGGAAGCAGGTATCTGGGATTTATTTATCTTCTATAATTGAAACTTTGTAGCCTTGAGTGGAGCCCAGGTCCTGGAAGCCTGGGTTGCCCCTGGCAACCTAGGCTCCCAGACCTTCTTTGAGTGGAGGCCACGCCAGATGGAAGCAGGTATCTGGGATTTATTTATCTTCTATAATTGAAACTCTGTTGCCTTGAGCAGAGCTCAGGGCCGGCAGGGCAGGCAGGAAGCTTGGCTTCCTCCATCACCGGGGGCAATCCAAGCCTCTTGCTCACTCCAGCTCCGAGGCTGCCGCCAACTGAGTTGGGTTAATTTGCATATTTGCTCCTGATCGGCTGGTGGGCGTGGCTTATGGTGTGTCTTGAGTGTAGCAGAGGTATGGTCAATTTGCATGTTTCTCTTTTATTAGATTAGATGAGTAAATCTTTGGGGCTTTTATGCCAAACTTCACAAATGTAGCTATGTGGCTACAGTAACAACTTCACATAAGTTCTCTAATAGCAAAAAAGTGATGAACCTATCAAAGAATTAAAAAATAGGAGTTATATATTTTACTTTTTCTAATGGAATTAAAATCTGCAAAATACATAAAGCTACTTAAACTCTCAAAGTATTGCTAAATAGCACTGTTCTTGTCACCTTGAATCAATAAACCAGTCAGGCGATCGCACTATGTGAACAGTATTTCAGGAGTGCTAATATTTTTTCACTGAATTATCACATTCAGCCTTGTTCTCTAATGGACTTCAAACATTTCAAAATAGCTAGCCAACAATTTGAAGCTTTTCCCGCCGGCCAAATCTGGGACAAGTTGAGCCTAAATATTGATGGTAATGTTATATCCAATGACTAAAATAAGAATCCACAAGTACATCTATCTAATCTAATAAAAGAGAAACATGGTAATTGGCGTACAACCACTACCCTTCCCATTGGCTAATCAGGGAGATATGCAAATTAACTGTCAGCCAAGATGGCGGCCGGCAGCCAGGCAGCTTGAAACTAACATGAGGCTTGCTTGCTTCAGTGACGGAGGATTCCAACGTTCCCCGCCTGCCTTGCTGGCCTCTGAGCCTGCAGTTTGAAACATTTGAACAAATATAGAAGCTAAAAAAAACCCCAGAAACCAGCTTTCAGCGAGCTGGGATCCCAGAGCTGGAGTTATACGTTGTTTCGATTACCTACTTTCAGCAGTGGAGGCCTAAGAGCTAGAGCCTCAGAGCTAAAGCTGGCCCAGAATTAAAAAAGAAAAAGAAAAAAAGGAGTGGTTGGGAGCTTCCGTCACCCACCAGCCTGAAAACAGCCTCAGCCCCTCACCCAGGCTGGCCAAGCACCCCAGTGGGGACCCCCACCCTGAAGGGTGTGTGACCAGCTGCAAACAGCCATCATCCCCTCACCCAGGCTGGCCAGGCACCCCAGTGGGGACCCCCACCCTGATCCAGAATAACCTTCAGGACAAACCAGCCAGCCCCACCCATGCACCAGGCCTCTATCCTATATAGTAAAAGGGTAATATGCCTCCCAGCACCAGGATCAGTGGAGCCGAGAGGCCTCCCGGCACCGGGATCAGCGTGACAGGGGGCAGCGCCAAAACCCCCTCATCGCCCTGCGGCTCTCTGTGTGACAGGGGGTGGGGCCACAACCTCCCTATCCGCCCTGCTCTGTTCGTGACAGGGGAAGGTGCCCCAACCTCCTGATCAGCCCTGCTCTGTGCCTGATACGGGGGAGCTCCCCAACCTCTGATCGCCCTGCGGCTCTGTGTGTGACAGGGTGCGGCGCCCCAACCCCCTGATCGACCCTGCTCTGTGTGTGACAGGGTGCGGCGCCCCAACCTCCCCCCCCCCCCCCCCCCACCACGGGCCCTGCTCTGTGTGTGACAGGGTAGAGCCATAACCTCCCCATCGGCCCTGCCCTCAGTGTGAGAGTGGCGGCACCCCAGCCCCCTGATCGGCCCTGCTCTGTGGGTGATAGAGGGCGGCGCCCCAAACCCCTGATCTGCCCTGCTCGGTGTGTGACAGGGGGTGGTGCCCCAACTCCCCTATCGGCCCTACTCTCTGAGTGACAGGGGGGAGCTCCTCAACCCCCTGATGGGCCCTGCTCTGTGCGTGACAGGGGGCAGCGCCCCAACCCCTGATTGGCCCTGCTCTGTGCGTGACAGGGGGTGGCACCGCAACCTCCCTATCGACCCTGCCTTGAGTGTGACAGGGGGCGGTGCCTCAACCCCCCAATCGGCCCTACCCTGAGCGTGACTGGGGGTGGCATCACAACCTCCCGATCCGCCCTGCTCTGTGCATGACAGGGGGCAGCGCCCCAACACCCCCAATTGGCCATGCTCTGAGCCCGACCTGGGGCTGCACCTAGGGATTGGGCCTGCCCTCTGCCACCCGGGAGCAGGCCTAAGCCAGCAGGGCGTTATCTCCCGAGGGGTCCCAGACTGCGAGAGGGCACAGGCCAGGCTGAGGGGCCCCCCCTTCCCCCCGAGTGCACAAATTTTTGTGCACCGGGCCTCTAGTATATATATAAAAGCCTAAGCGACCATTATGACCAGTCGCTATGATGTGCACTGACCACCAGGGGACAAACGCTCAACGAAGGAGCTGCCCCCTGGTGGTCAGTGCACTCCCACAGCCAATCACCCGTGGCCTGCCAAACACCCACGGTCCCTCCCCCCGCCGGTCAGCCAGCCAACCTCCTGCGGTCCCTCCCCCCCACCCCGGTCAGCTGGTCACCTTCCTGCGGTCCCTCCCCCTGGACTGGGCGAGATGGCCCCAATCGCCGGCCAGGCTGATGGACCCCACCTGTGCACGAATTCGTGCACTGGGCCTCTAGTCTCTCTATATAAAAGCTTAAGCAACAGTTATGACCAGGTGACCGAAAAACCAGCCAACCAGTAACCGTGATGTGCACTGACCATCAGGGGGCAGCCTCTCAACACAGGAGCTGCCCCCTGGTGGTCAGTGCGCTCCCATAGCCGACCTCCCGTGGCCGGCCAACCTTCCACAGCCCCTTCCCCTGGCCAGCTGGCCTTGATCAGCCCCTATCAGGACTGGGTGAGACGGCTTCTATCGCCCTGATCCCTGGCCAGGCTGAGGGACCCCACCCGTGCACGAATGCGTGTACCGGGCCTCTAGTACCAATATAAAATTTCTGATTTTGGTAATTGTACTGTGGTCATGTAAGAAAATGTCCTATTCTTAGGAAATAAGCACTGATAAAGGGGCATGATGTCTCCATTTAGCAAAAAAGTTTAGAAAAAACGATAAAATAAAAACTCCACAAGCCTGGCAAGTCAAGGATATAATACTTGTTTGTGCTACTTCCTCAGTAAGATGACAGCTATCCATCTGTCAATTCCACAAAACACTGTATCTGTTCTTTTGGCTGCTGTTCCTCCATTTTCTGTTAATAGGGATAAGCACAAGCTATACCATCAACCACTGCAAATTTATAAAAACTAATGAATCACCAATTGTGATCTAAACATTAGAAATAATTGGTGATCCTTCGCTCTCCAATAGCTAGATATCTGGTTCTCAGCTTGCTGACAATTATTTCCAAGAAACACTATGAAGATAAAGACCAGGCATGGGAACATTTGGCACCACAAGGATTCATCACAATCCTAAAATGATTTTAGTATGACGTTAACACATCCATCTGTATGTATTTTCTTAGAATGTGCTTTTTATGAAAAATTTAGTTCCTAGTGAGTCATAATAATATAACTCAAAGTTTTATCAGAAAGCTTATGTTACAATTGAAAGGACTTTTATTTTAAAAATTCTTAGCTCCAGAAATCACAAGAATTTATTAAGTTGGTGTGATGTAGATACTAATAATTTTTACCAGAGTCTCTACTATTCTCATCAGACTCCTCTTCATCGTCGTCAGAATAATTTTTCTTTGGGGTTTTTCTCCGCAAACGCCTGCTTTGCCTCATTGGCCGGGAGGGATGTCGTCTTAGTCTTCGGCTACAGAAATCAGTGTCACTGTCATCATTAGATGGTGGGTCTTCTTCACTTTCATCTGGGTTTTCATCAGATACAACAAACTCATCTTGAGATCTGTCCAAGAGAAACCAGATGAATTATGATGGTACTTAAAATTGTGATCCCAGCCCGGCTGGCACAGCTCAGTGGCTGAGCGTCGACCTATGAACCAGAAGGTCACAGTTCCATTCCCGGTCAGGTTACATGCCTGGGTTGTGGGCTCCATCCTCAGTATGGGTGCAGGAGGCAGCTGATTAATAATTCTTTATTATCATTGATGTTTCTCTCTCCCTCTCCCTTCCTCTTCCTGAAATCGATAAAAAATATTTAAAATCCCCCTCCAAAAACAACAAAACTGTGAACCCATAGTTCTGAGTTCAAGTTCTAACAAGTCCAGCAAATCATAAAATAATGTTTAATGTAACATCTGAATACTTTTATCAACTTCCCTAAAATGAATAAATGATCCGCTAGGGCAGTAGTTCTCAACCTTCCTAATGCCACGACCCTTTAATACAGTTCCTCATGTTGTGGTGATCCCCAATTTCATTGTTACAAATTGAACATAATTAAAGCATAGTGATTAATCACAAAAACAATATGTAATTATATATGTGTTTTCTGATGGTCTTAGGCAACGCCTATGGCAAGGGTAGTTCAACTGCCAAAGGGGTCGCGACCCACAGGTTGAGAACCGCTGGCTTAGAAGGAGTTATGAAGATGCATTGATATTGATTTTCATGCATATACTGCTTTGGCCTCTTGAGATGTCCCCCATGTACCTTAAATTCAACATCTCCAAAAGCAAACTCATGATTTCCTAACCTACTTCTCTCTCTTCAGTCCCCGAGCCTGGTATTTGATACTATCACCCATCTAGGGACTCAAACCAAAAATCTGGTATTTATCCTAATTTCCTCCCTTCTATTTCTCATGTCTAATCATTTAGTAATTCCTTGAGTCCACCTCTCAAAGATAGTATCTCAAATCATCCTGTACCTGAACTACTATAGCAATTCTCCAAGTTGCCTCTGTAATCTCTAGATCATTTCCCTTCAATATATCCTTCAAAAGAATACCAGGATAAATCTTTCTGAAATGTAAACCTCTTATTAGTCTGGTGTTTAAAACCCTTTGGTGGGTTTTCATCATCTTCACAGAGTCCTATGCCTGACAAACAAAACACTCCATCATCTGTTTCCTTTTCACCTCTTGGCCACACCTCCAGCAGGGCACTTTCTGCTGCTTTCCCACATTCTTGCTATGCTGACACACTGGGAATTCCCTAAATATTCCATGAGGTTTTATGTGATTTCTCTGATTAGAACTTCTTTCTTCATCCTGCTTCTCATCCCAAACTGCCCAATTAGTCATGCAAATTTCATCAAGCTTGTGGGAGGCAACTAATGATGTGTCTTTCTCATGTTGATGTTTCTCTCCCCCTCTTTCTTTCCTTTCCATTCTTTCTAGAAATCAATGGAAAAAATATCCTCAAGTGAGAACTAAAAAGAAAAAGAAAAGGACCAAGACTGTTCATAAATCTGTGTTAAATAATCTGAACATGAAAAGAGATTGTCTGTGTGCACAAAACACAAAAGCCCTGCCACAGCGTGGCCAGCTTCTCTGCTAGCACCGTTTAAGCCTGAATCTAGGTACTGGGGTCAACTGGCAGACCACGCACCCATCACTGATCTTGAACTCATCCTCACTCTCTTCTTCATCCAGGTTGCTGTCACTGTCCAGATCATTTAATCGCCGGCGTTTCTTCCGGCGAGCAGCAGCAGCCCTCTGGGGTCGTTTATTCTCCTTTCTCTCTTCATCCAAAATAGTGGAGATATCTTTCCCACGGTGACCCGTGATGGTGGAGATATCTTTTCCTCGACCAACTCCTGAATTCAGGGGTGGAGAGTTGAGGGGAAGAGAGGGAGAGAGGAAGAGGGACAACTGTACATTTATTAAAAGTTTCCCTTTAATATCTAGACTCATAATACGAGACTGTTCTTATTTGTGCTTAGCAGCTCTTTACTTGATTTATTTTCTTCCTACAAATCTGCCTTTATCACGATTGCAGTTGACAGAGCTTTCATCAAGAGTGTTGGCATTCGTTTGTCCTACTAAATAGAAGTTCACCTTGTAGAAAACATCTTTTTCTTACATTTTGATGTAATTCCTATACCATAATATTCACTCTTTAAAGTGTATATGTCAGAGATTCTTAGTATAGTCAAAGCTGTACAACTGTCACCACTAAATAATTTCAAAGCATTTCATCACCCCAAAAAGAAACCTCATACCTATTAGCAGTGATTCAAGAATCTCTTCTTGAAAGTTGTCTTTTGGACATGGCATTAGAAAGAGGCCAATCAATTTTTTAAAAAATTAGCAGTGTTTGCAGGACTGAAAAAGTGAGAATTCAGCAGCAAAGGTGTAAGTAGGCACATGTCTTTGGAAAAGCTAGTGATTTCTTCAGTTCCTCTACAAACAGCCTATGTATTATGAACCCCTTCCAGTTTTCATAATAACTAAATGGAAACCACAATGCTCCACACTGGAGCACTGGTAATTTGCTATGTAGCTCTTAAATGAAATTACCTTTACATTATACTACATTAATGTCATATATTAAAGAGTATGAAATTAACAAACTGATTTTTAAAAGGTTAATTTAGAGAAATATATTTAGAGTCAAATATACATAATTTTTGACACTTTGTAGCAGGACTGATCTAAAAATAGAAAGAAAACAGGGAAGTTTCACTGGGTTTTCCATTTGGAAGCAGAAGTAAATTTATAATCTACTGAGAAACATTTTCATTTTACATCAGATTATAAAACAAAACTTTTAAAATAAGTAGTAAGATCTGAGTCTACACACAGACACTGTGTTCACAGATTATTTTGAATCTCAGACTGTTAACACATCAGCAGTAATCATGATAAACACTGGGGAGAAAAAAAAAAGCTCACTGCTCTAAACAGGGCATTTCAGTTATTTTATTAGCTGGAGATATATGAAAAAGAGAGAATGATAAACAAACACATACCTCCTCCATCAGCCTCTTTGATATCATCTTCTATAGCTTCATCAATTGCTTCATCAAACTCATCAAATCTAAAATACATACAACAATCACGTTACAGCCTGACACAAGTGTGTCAGGAGGGTTGCCTTGGAAGTGAAAAAGGCCTGAATATGAAATTGCTCTTGTCCACATTGGGACTGTGTGACTTGGGCTACATCCTCTCACTCCGACTAGGCTCCATTTCTTTTGTAAAATTGGGTTTTGTAAATCAGTATCTAATACATAAATTGTTGCTTTTACTATCAAAGGTCATCTGCACCAGGCATCAGTAAATATTTTTGTAAAAAGCCAGATAGAAAATATTCCATGCTTTCTAGCCCACAGTCTCTGTTGTAACTATTCAAGTCACTGTTCAGTACAAAAGCAGCCACAAGTGAATGGTGTGGCTGTGTTCCCAAATAACTTTATTTATGGACACTGTGATTTGAATGTCATGTAATTTTCATAGAATGTTCTTCTTTTGGTTCTTTTCTCAATCATTTATAATTGTAAATATCACTCCCAAGGCATTGGCTATACAAAAACTGGCAGTGAGCTGGATTTGGCCCACAGACCAGTTTGCCAAACCCTAATGATACAAATCACTCGGCAAAGTTAACAAAATTAGTGTCCAGAAAAAATACTAAGTTCAATGATGACATTATTATTGTTATTGAAGGTTATATTATTATTACTAAAATTCATATACAGTCAGAATTTTAGAACTATGAAAATGTACTTCATCTCACAAGGGCTGTTTTCAACTTAAAGAAAAGGACCATGAGAACCAAGATGGCGGCATAGGTTAACGCCGGAGTTTGCTGCTTTGAACAACTACTTCAAAAGTGAAACTAAAACACGGAACGGACATCACCCAGAACCACAGGAACACCAGCTGAGTGGAAGTCCTACAACTAGGAGGAAAGAGAAACGCACACGGACACTCAGAGGAGGCGCAGTGCTGAAGTCAAATTCTGAGGTGCGGAGTGCGCGGAGCGGGCTGGCGGCGGAGGGTGCGGTTGTTGTTTTCAATCGGGAGGGAGTTGCAGACTCTGAGCTCCAGATACGGGTGAGTCTTTAGGGACCCAGGCTCAAACGGGAGAAGCGGACTGTCTGGCTTCGGTCAGAGCGAGTGCAGCTTTCTCTCCGAGCTTTGCAGCGGGTGCTGGGACTCAGAGAGGCAGAGCCCCTGGGGACAGGACTGAGAGCCGCCATAACTGCTCTCTCCGGCCCACCCTGTTGATCCTGTGCGACCCGCCCCGCCCAAGCCCTGCACAGAGGCATTTGCCGGATAGCCTCAGGCAAAGGCTAGATTAGCACCTCCCTAGAGGACAGAAGTTCTCTCACTGCTGACACAGCTGATTCTCATAGCCACTTGGCCTGGAGGTCAAACCCTCCCTGGAATTAGCTACAACAATCAAGATTTATCTATAAGACTGCGAACAAAGACCACTAGGGGGTGCACCAAGGAAGCATAACAAAATGCGGAGACAAAGAAACAGGACAAAATTGTCAAAGGAAGAAATAGAGTTCAGAACCACACTTTTAAGGTCTCTCAAGAACTGTTTAGAAGCTGCCGATAAACTTAATGAGATCTACACGAAAACTAATAAGACCCTCGATCTTATATTGGGGAACCAACTAGAAATTAAGCACACACAGACTGAAATAACGAATATTATACAGAGGCCCGACAGCAGACCAGAGGAGCGCAAGAATCAAGTCAATGATTTGAAATGCGAGGAAGCAAAAAACATCCAACCGGAAAAGCAAAATGAAAAAAGAATCCAAAAATGCGAGGATAGTGTAAGGAGCCTCTGGGACAGCTTCAAGCGTACCAACATCAGAATTATAGGGGTGCCAGAAGATGAGAGAGAGCAAGATATTGAAAACCTATTTGAAGAAATAATGACAGAAAACTTCCCCCACCTGGTGAAAGAAATGGACTTACAGGTCCAAGAAGCGCGGAGAACCCCAAACAAAAGGAATCCAAAGAGGACCACACCAAGACACATCATAATTAAAATGCCAAGAGCAAAAGATAAAGAGAGAATCTTAAAAACAGCAAGAGAAAGAAACTCAGTTACCTACAAGGGAATACCCATACAACTGTCAGCTGATTTCTCAACAGAAACTTTGCAGGCCAGAAGGGAGTGGCAAGAAATATTCAAAGTGATGAATACCAAGAACCTACAACCAAGATTACTTTATCCAGCAAAGCTATCATTCAGAATTGAAGGTCAGATAAAGAGCTTCACAGATAAGGAAAAGCTAAAGGAGTTCATCACCACCAAACCAGGATTATATGAAATGCTGGAAGGTATCCTTTAAGAAGAGGAAGAGGAAGAAAAAGGTAAAGATACAAATTATGAACAACAAACATGCATCTATCAACAAGTGAATCTAAGAATCAAGTGAATAAATAATCTGATGAACAGAATGAACTGTTGATTATAATAGAATCAGGGACATAGAAAGGGAATGGACTGACTACTCTTGGGGGGGAAAGGGGTGTGGGAGATGTGGGAAGAGACTGGACAAAAATCGTGCACCTATGGATGAGGACAGTGGGTGGGGAGTGAGGGCGGAGGGTGGGGCGGGAACTGGGAGGAGGGGAGTTATGGGGGGAAAAAAAAGGAACAAATGTAATAATCTGAACAATAAAGATTTAATTAAAAAAAAAAAAAAAAAAAAAAGAAAAGGACCAAGACTGGATGATTCCTAAGAATTCATCATATGCAAAACTCCTTTCACTTTAGAACTGAGGTAAGCACAAAGATAAAGTGAATTGCCTAAAACATTTTAATTAATTAAAATGAAATATTCCATTCTGGCCCTGGCTGATGTTGCTCAATGGCTAGAGGGATGGCCTGAGCACCACATTGTGTCAGGTTCGATACCAAGTAAAGGGCATGTACCTGGGTTGCAGGTTTAATTCCCAGCCCTGGTCAGGGCCAGTGTGGAAGGCAACCAATTAATGTGTCTCTCTCACATTGATGTTTCTCTTTTGGTTCTCTCCCTCCCTTCCACTCTCTCTAAAACTCAATGGAAAAAATATCTTCAAGTGAGGATTTTCACGCACACACAAAATTATTTCACCTGGCCAGTGTTGCTCAGTGGTTGAGCATCAACCTATGAACCAGGAGGTCACAGTTCAATTCTGTGTCAGGGCACATGCCTGGGTTGCAGGCGTGATCCTGTGTGGAGTGTGCAAGAGGCAACCAATCAATGATTCTCTCTCATCATTAATGTTTCTATCTCTCTCACCCTTCCTCTCTGAAATCAATAAAAAAATATATTAAAAAAAATTCTTTCATTATAACTAATTCCATGTATTTCATACCTATAACTTATACATTTCCGTGTTCTTGTTGATCTTCTTTCAAGCGAGTTTGCTTTGGATTTTTTTGAATCCTTTTTCTTTTCTTCATGATCTTCAGAAAAATCTGGCTCCTGGTTTTATGAAAATAAATACATTTTATTACTCAGGACAGAACAAAGTTGCTTGGGATTAATAGCTTCTAATGTCCCTCTAGGCAGCACATGTGAAAGGTTTGAAAAAGATGATCCCCCCAAAACTGAATGAACATGGCAACACTATGTACAGATTAAAAAAATATTGATGGCCGAAACCGGTTTGGCTCAATGGATGGAGCGTTGGCCCGAGGACTGAAGGGTCCCGGGTTCGATTCCGGTCAAGGGCATGTACCTGGGTTGCGGGCACATCCCTAGTGGGAGATGTGCAGGAGGCAGCTGATCGATGTTTCTCTCTCATCGATGTTTCTAACTCTCTATTCTCTCTCCTTTCCTCTCTGTGAAAAATCAATAAAATATATTAAAAAAAAATATATTGATGATCAAAAGAAACACTTCTGGTCCTGGCCAGTGTGGTTCAGTTGACTGGGCATCATCCTGTGCACCAAGTAGGATAGTTCGATTCCCGGTCAGAGCACATGCCAGAGTTGCAGGCTTGATCCCCACTGGGGGGTGTGCAGGAGGCAGCCATCAATCTCTCTCTCTCTTTAAAAATAAAAATCAATAAGAATATCTTTTTAAAAAGCACTTCTGTATTAAAATTCTTATGTTTTTGTGAGTTTATAATGACCTCTTTTAAAAATAATCATGATGGGGAAAAAGGAGACATATGTAAAACTTTAGACTATTTAAAAAAAAATCATGATGCCTAACCGGTTTGGCTCAGTGGCTAGAGCCTCGACCCATGGAATGGAGGGTCCTGGGTTCAATTCTGATCAAGGGCACATGCCTGGGTTGCAGGCTCAATCTCCAGAGGGGGGCATGCAGGAGTCAGCTAATCGATGTTTCTAACTCTTATCCCCCTCTCTTCCTCTCTGTAAAATCAACAAAATACATATATTTTTAAATCATGATGTTTTTCCATTAATACATTTTAACACAAATAATTAGATAAGCTGAAAAAATGAAATAATGGATTTAGAAGAAAGGGGCACGGTGCTGAAGAAAAATAAATAACCAAGACATGCTATTTAACTGTGTGATTTAATTAAATCTGTACGGAACTGAGAAAATTTGTTCATTTCAAATAAAAGCCATGTTACATGTACTCTTACTCATGAGATATCCTTCTTAATTACAAATTAAGCTAATGAATGCGAAACAGTGACATCCCTTCAAAGAAACCAAACTATAAGAACACAAATTGAAGGTTCTGATAACCACAAAAGACTAGAATTAAAAACCAGCTCTCCCTGAACTATCTTTAGACACTTTACATAAACAGCAGATAAAGAAGCTGAAAACAAATTAACCAATTTAGGTTAAAAAACAAAACAAACAACACCCAACAAGCTCCATAGGGGTAAGCTATAAATTTCATTTGAATGTAATATTTCTGGACTATCTGCATGTACATAATCATGAGGGATTATGGGTGATTTCTTTTTTTTTTTTAAAATCTTTTCTTTAAAATATATTTTTTTATTGATTTTTTACAGAGAGGAAGGGAAAGGGATAGAGAGTTAGAAACATCGATGAGAGAGAAACATCAATCAGCTGCCTCCTGCACACTCCCTACTAGGGATGTGCCCGCAACCAAGGTACATGCCCTTGACTGGAATCGAACCTGGGACCCTTAAGTCCACAGGCCGACGCTCTATCCACTGAGCCAAACCGGTCAGGGCATGGGTGATTTCTTTAAGGTCCTAAATTTTCATTTTTAATAAGGATTAAAACTACTCATGTTACATTAAGTGGGATACATTTTAGAACAATTATGGCCATTTTCTCTTTAAAAATACTATAAGCCAGAAACTTACTTGTGGAGGAATGATGTTTTCAATACTGATACCCACATACACCAAGCGTTCTTTCCTTTAAAAAGTGAAAAACAAGCACATAGGCAAAATTAGATTTGCTAAAAATAGAAGTGTTATCAAAACATTACTAACACAGACAATACTAAAATTACGATTTTATAGTAATAGCAGAGGCTAGGTTACAAACATGTTGGCTATCTCTATACATATAAATAGGTAATATGCAAATTAGCCAGGTGTCATGACCACTGGAGGAAGCTGCATCTTGACTACTCAGGAGGAGCTGCACGCAGATGGGCGGGAGAGAACTGCTTGCCGCCCCCAGCCCCAGGACAGACACACACACACACACACACACACACACACACACACACACACACACGGGGTGAGGGTATTCTCCAAGCGGTGGCGGCAGCAGCCCAGGTCCTGGGTGCCGGAGGGAAACTGGTGCTGGCAGCCAGGGGAAGGAAGGCCTATTCTTTTTTTTTTTTCAATTAAAACTTTATTGTTCAGATTATTACAGTTGTTCCTCTTTTTTCCCCCCATAGCTCCCCTCTACCCGGTTCCCACCCCACCCTCCGCCCTTCACCCCAACCCCCACTGTCCTCATCCATAGGTGCACGATTATTGTCCAGTCTCTTCCCGCATCCCCCACACCCCTTTCCCCCCCAAGAATAGTCAGTCCACTCCCTTTCTATACCCCTGATTCTATTATAATCACCAGTTTATTCTGTTCATCAGATTATTTATTCACTTGATTTTTATATTCACTTGTTGATAGATGTGTATTTGTTGTTCATAATTTGTATCTTAACCTTTTTCATCTTCTTCCTCTTCTTAAAGGATACCTTTCAGCATTTCATATAATACTGGTTTGGTGGTGATGAACTCCTTTAGCTTTTCCTTATCTGTGAAGCTCTTTATCTGACCTTCAATTTTGAATGATAGCTTTGCTGGATAAAGTAATCTTGGTTGTAGGTTCTTGGCATTCATCACTTTGAATGTTTCTTGCCACCCCCACTGGCCTGCAAAGTTTCTGTTGAGAAATCACCTGACAGTCGTATGGGTACTCCCGTGTAGGTAACTGATGTCTTTCTCTTGCTGCTTTTAAGATTCTCTCTTTGTCTTTTGCTCTTGGCATTTTAATTATGGTGTGTCTTGGTGTGGTCCTCTTTGGATTCCTTTTGTTTGGGGTTCTCTGCGCTTCCTGGACTTGTAAGCCTATTTCTTTCACCAGGTAGGGGAAGTTTTCTTTCACTATTTCTTCAAATAGGTTTTCAATATCTTTCTCTCTCTCTTCTTCTGGCACACCTATAATTTGGATGTTGGTGCGCTTGAAGCTGTCCCAGAGGCTCCTTACGCTATCTTCGTATTTTTGGATTCTTTTTTCATTTTGCTTTTCTGGTTGGGTGTTTTTTGCTTCTTCGTATTTCAAATCTTTGATTTGATTCTTGCGATCCTCTAGTCTGCTATTGGAACTCTGCATAATATCCTTTATTTCAGTCAGTGTATGCTTAATTTCTAGTTGGTCCTTTATCATAACCTCGAGGGTCTCACTAGATTTCTTGAGGGTCTCACTACATTTATCGGCGGTTTCTAGAAAGTTCTTGAAAAACCTTAAAAGTGTGGTTTTGAACTCTATATCCAGTAGTTTGCGTTCCTCCATTTCTGTCATTTGTGTCCTGTTTCTTTGTCTCCGCATTTTTTATGCTTCCCTGTGTTGGTAGAGTGGCTTTGTGTGCTAGGTGTCCCGTAGGACCCAGTGGCTCAGCCTCCCCAATTATCTGAGGTGGACACTCTTGGTGCACCCCTTTGTGAGCTTTGTGCACAGTCTTGTTGTAGTTAAGCCTTAATTGTTGTAGGTATCACTGGGAGGAATTGACCTCCAGGCCTACTGGCTGTGAGAATCAGCTGTGTCTACAGTGGAAGAACTTCTGTCCTGAAGACACCCTTATGGGGCAAGACTTGCTTTAGTGGGGCTTTGGTGCTCACTGAGTCTGCCCCCTGAGTGTGTCTCTTATGGATCTGAGGAGTTGTAATCTGGATGGTCCCACTCTGACCACTGGGTACACTGGCTCTTGGCTCTAAGGAGGTGCTATTTAGCCTCTGCCTGAGGCTACCCAGGAAGGCCTATTCTTGCACGAATCTTCGTGCATCTGGCCGCTAGTTATCTATAGAACTTATAGTACTGATATGTGTAGGAAGCACAAAACTTCCTAAAGGTATGAAAATTGTAGCTTTAGAAGTGACTTATACAGAGGGAAGGGGGTGGGAGGTTGGATGGAAAAGGGGAAGGGAATAAAAAATACAAATTTTCATTTATAAAACAAGCCAAGGGATGTAATGTATAGCTTAGGGAATAGAGTCAAGAATATCACAATAACTAGGTATGGTGACTGATGGTTATTAGACTTTGTGGTTATCATTTTGTAAGGTATATCAATACTGAATCACAATCTTGTATACCTGAAATTAATATATTATATGTCAATCGTAAGTAAAAATAAAATTTTAAAAAATGTGATTTATACCAGTGAAATAAACCCTGTAACTGAAACAGACAAGGAAATTGTGAAGAGTCATGCTGTGACTCACTGACAAAGTTATTAGATAAAAACCGAACTTTGATTGAATAACCTAGATCTTTGTTAGGCTGGGAGTTTTTAGTAATACTGTATGGGTGACACAGCTGTAATCTCACAATAATAAATATCACTATAAAAATAATTCTATGTAAGAGAATTATATCAAGGTCCCAGTGAATAATACTAAGACCATTCACTTCTTGTTCACAGAGAAGACAAAAAGCAATGCAGCCACATGGATGTGTACTGTAGGATGCTACAATGAAGATATCTTTGTGTGGATTTAAAAATTAATGACATCTTCATAATTTCATTTCAAAGAAACAAAGTTTTATTGATTTTAATTTAACAAATTTTACATAACAAATTGCTATATGCAACTGGTGCTTTCTCTGTTTCTCCCAAAGTTAAATTGATTCTCCAAGGACAACTGAGCTCTTACATACATGCCAGTGTATGGTGAACTTAATAGAAATATGAAAGGCAAGAACAGTAACAGCTGAAAATAACAGGGAAGGCTTAGTGGGTAAGTCAGAACTTGAGCTCTCTGTTATAAAATACTAGAGGCCCTGCGCACGAAATTAGTGTACAGGTATGATCCCTAAGCCTGGCCTGGCATCAGGGCCATCTTTCCTGGCTGCCCGCAGCCAGCCCCACCCTTTGCCACCACCCATCCCCGGTTCCTCGTTTGCCTTCGGGTGATCGAAGCCTGCTGAAGGAGACCAAGTTGTGGTCAGTGCGCCTCATAGTGACTGGTCCAGCAGTCGTTCTGGTCGTTCCCATTTTATTATATAGGATAGAGGCCTGGTGCATGAGTGGGGGCTGGCTGGCCTGCCCTGATGGGAGCTCTGGATTGGGGTGGGGGTCCCCACTGGGGGGTGAGGCCGGCCGAGGCAAGGGGCCGGTAGTTCTGGTTTCTGGTCATTCCTCCATTTTGGTTGCTGGGCTTTTATTATATAGGATGTTGGACACATTTGTCCTTATACTAACCAAGTTTACTGCGATCAGTTTCATCTTTTATACCTCAAAATCTCTACTTTCACATGACCATTATTTCTCTTCTTAACTGGAAAAAAGTCATATTCACATTAGGCCATGATTTGTGTCAGGCTTGGAAATCTAAAGGTAATTAAGACATAGTTCTTGCTCTCACAAATATTAAGAACTAACTGGTGCCCATTATGAAAACTAATGGAAACATGAAAAACAGATTTTGTCTGAAGAGCTGAGAAACTTGGGAAGGCTTTAAATACTTGAGTAGGATATTGAAAGTAGGTATGATTTCTCACAACATTCTCTTGCTCAGTAATCTATGGAAAGATACATCTTCCACCAATACACCTCACCACTGGCTCAATGATCATATTGAGCCCAGACTTTATCATTACCTATAACCACACCCCATCTTAAATTTCCATTACAGGGATCCTATTCTCTGACTTCTACTGGCTCACGTTCCAGCTCACGCCCTCTGGTACACCAATTTCAAAAATTCCCCGACTCCAGTAGGATCTCTATCCATTGACCCTACCCTCTTTTTACTGTCCATCACTCTCTCTGTGTCCTTACTTTCCCCCTTACCTGGCTTAGACTCCACAGTCCATCATTATAAATACTCCTTTGCATATACTTTCAATTCCTTGTCTCTTTCTCTCCTTCCCTCTGTTACATTACCTGGAAAATTCCAACCCTAATTAAGTCCAACTCTCTGCTAGCAAAGCACTGATAGTATAGAACGCTGAAGTATAGAACTATGAGAATTCCCAAATAATTTCTGGCACCAAGTTCTGAAAGGGACATTTAAAAATCAGTTGAATGGACTTCTGAAACACCAGATTTCATAGAGCATCACAGCTCCATCCCTGTAGACAGTTAATGGCTAGTCACTAATTACTCACTGGCATATCCTTCTTTCCCACCATACTATATAGAGCTCTTTAAGGTAGAGACCACATAATATACTTCATGTTGATTACACTGCCTAGTATAAAGTAGATGCTCAATAAATGTTGGTTAAATCTTGAATACTTGCATGAGTAGGGGAAAGATACTCTTGTACTATGACACAGAGAATAAACAAGGCTTGAAGTTGTTAGGATGAGTATTATAGAAATTATTACATAGCTAAAATAAAGATGAATAAAGATGTTCACGGTCAAAACAGATGAAGCCACTTGGAATTTATAGTTAATATGTTATTTCTTTTAGAAACATACATTTTGCTATGTAGAGTCCCTAAGATTCATACATATAAATGTATAACAAGGGCTATAATGAAAGCCTTGTTAACCAGTTTATTGGGGAGAACTGACAATTAGCAACAATTCAGTTAACTGGCCTTGTGCCAGATTTGTCTCCCTGTAACAATAACTTTGCTCTCCTTTCTGTGATCCAGTTTCATACTGGATTTAGTGTGTGACCTAAAGCCATAATTACAGATGTGCTCTTAAAGAATGACATTTAAGAAAAATTACCAAGAGTGAAAGAGAAAGCAAAAGAACTGGTAAATGGGAGATCAATAGTGTAATTACATGCTGTGGCACATTTTAACATAGATTTCTAAAATTAAAAGATATTTCTTAAAAAACATATGTTTTCTTAATTGCAGCACTATGGCCTTCAGTGTATGAGGTAATAGTCAAAAGTTTTACCACTGCCCTAGCTGGTTTGGCTCAGTGGATAGAGCATCAGCCTGGAGACGGAAGAGTCCCAGGTTTGATTCTGGTTAAGGGAGGTTTGATCCCCAGTGGCGGGTGGTGGGGGGTTGCAGGAGACAGCCAATCAATGATTCTCTCTCATCATTGATGTTTCTCTCTCTCTCCCCCCCCTCTCCCTTCCTCTCTAAAATCAATAAAAATATATTTTTAAAAAAGTTTCACCACCTTTTCCATATATAGAAGTATAGCATCATCATAGGTCAGCACCATCACAGGCCTCCCAACAACAAGTAGATACAATTTGAATAGTAGACGAATTCTTAGTGGTTGACCTTTTTTGCCTTTTAGAGATAATACATTTTCTTCCAAGCTCTTGAAGGGTCAGACTATTAGCTATTGACACTGCGAGTCAAATCAGCTTCAGAACATGAAAACACTGCTCATTTCTTAGGACAGACAGATTTCCAAAAGACTAAGGCACAGGGACAACCTGATTTTCAATTATGATTTAATTTGAAGCAAGTTTAGGTAGATCTTTTCCAGTGACAAAAATAAAAACAGGAGCAACTCTGCACATCATAATAACACTAATAATTTTATACAGGACTGTTACACAGTTTCTAAATACAAAAAATTCAGACAGCCCATTTAAACTAAGCACCATCCATTATAAGCCACAGAGTTCAAACAGATTAATAAAGAAAAAACAGGATTTGGAGGCTGAACTCATTTTTTAAAAAAAATATATTTTATTGATTTTTCACAGAGAGGAAGGGAGAGAGATAGAGAGTCAGAAACATCGATGAGAGAGAAACATCGATCAACCGCCTCCTGCACATCTCCCACTGGGGATGTGCCCACAACCCAGGCACATGCCCTTGACTGGAATCGAACCCGGGACCATTCAGTCCGCAGGCCGACGCTCTATCCACTGAGCCAAACCGGTTTCGGACAGAACTCATTTTTAAGGCTTGCCTTTGCACAGAGTGAAGTGAGATTGTGCAATGATCTTTAGGCGAGCTAAATTTTAAGGAGATTAGGCGAGCTAAATTTTAAGGAGAGGAGAGGGGAGACTATGTGACAGCAGGTAGAAGTTACAGTGGTAGCAAGTGACAGTAATAAGTCCAATCAGGAAACATTGCTTAGATCACCTTATACTTTGTACAAATGGGCATCAAGTCCTGATTAATCCTCTAAAAACTCTCTTCAACCTCTCCACTTTATTATCACAACTGTCCTAGCTCAGGCCTTACTGATCTCACAGACTCTACTGCAAAAGCCTCAACTCTAATCCCCTCTTCTTCCTGTTACCAGGGAATTTTTCCTGAAATAAAAATCTGGTTATGAGTATCCCTCTTTTGATGGTTTCCCCACTCCCTACAGAAAATACAGTGGAAAAAAAGGAGACATATGTAATACGCTTTGTAATACTTTAAGCAATAAAACAATTAAAAAAGAAAATACAGTGGAACTTCGTTTCTCAAACAACGCCCATTTCGAACAATTTGCTTCTGAACCTGACAACCCTTTCATGCTGATACCTGTATGATCAGTCACACATTTCAGGTGACAAACAAAGGAAAGAATATGTGAATATGAGTCAGGTTACCACTGTTAAAATCTCAGGATATTGTGTTGTGAATATTTTTGTATTTTTGCTTTTGTTGCTATTTATAATTATTGTTAAGTTTTATTTTTTACTGTACATTTCTTTTCCTTTATGTTATATTTTCATTGACATTTCATGTCTTTTTTGTTTTTAAAGTATTTATATAGATTAAATAGTACAATAAACATATACTGTATATAAGAAGGGTTAAAATGGAATCAGGGACTATATCAAAATAAAAAGTTTCTGCACAGCAAAAGAAACCATCAACAAAACGAAAAGAGAGCCAGCCCACTGTATGGGAGAACATATTTGGCAATTATATATCTGATAAAGGGTTAATATCCAAAATATATAAGGAACTCATACAATTTAACAAAAGGAAGACAAACAACCCAATTAAAAAATGGGCAAAGGACCTAAATAGACACTTCTTCAAAGAGGACATACAGAAGGCCAAGAGACATATGAAAAAATGCTCAAAGTCACTGATCATCAGAGAGATGCAAATCAAAACGACAATGAGGTACCATCTCACACCTGTCAGAATGGCTATCATCAACAAATCAACAAACGACAAGTGCTGGAGAGGATGCGGAGAACAAGGAACCCTCATGCACTGCTGGTGGGAATGCAGACTGGTGCAGCCACTATGGAAGACAGTATGGAGTTTCCTCAAAAAACTAAAAATGGAACTTCCATTTGACCCAGTAATCCCAATTCTACATATCCAAAGAAACCCGAAGCACCAGTCAGAAAAGTTGTATGCACCCTTATGTTCATAGCAGCACAATTTACAATAGCTAAGATCTTGAAACAGCCCAAGTGCCCATCAGTAGATGAGTGGATAAAAAAGCTGTGGTACATTTATACCATGGAATACTATGCTGCAGTAGAAAAGAATCTCTTACCCTTTGAGATAGCATGGAGAGACATGGAGAGTATCATGCTAAGTGAAATAAGTCAGTCAGAGAAAGACAAGTATCACATGATCGCACTCATATGTGGAATCTAAGTAAAAAATAAACTGATGAACAGAGTGGATCCAGAGACTTGGAAGCATGGAACAAAGTACGGAATCTCAGAGGGAGGGTGGGTGGGTGGGAGGTAATCAACCAAAGACCTTGTATGCATATATGCATAACCCATGGACATAGACAATAGGGTGCTGAAGGGCAGGGAGGGGGAGCCGGGGCGGGAGGGAGAGGGCCAATGGGAGTAAAGAGGGACATGTGTAATATTTTCAACAATAAAGAATTTTTTAAAAACACATAAAAAAAAAACAGGGAATCATTTGGAGGCTCTGGATTGGATTAATTCAATTTACATTACTTCTAATGGGAAAAAATGATTCGGTTTTTGAATAGCCTTCTGGAACAAATTCAAGAAACGAGGTTCCACTGTAATTCAAATTCCATAACCAGGTATGCAAAACTGTTCACAATTTGGCCTCGATCTGCTTTTATAGCTTCATTTCCTACAAGTCTCCTACTCTCACTTTCATATTTTGTCTTTAATCACATTTGTGCCCTTTGCCTAAAATGTCCTTTCTCTGCATGCCCATCTATATAATCCCAAATTATCTTCCAGGAACATCCCTGATAAGCTCAACCCCTCGAACTCAAATCCCCTTCACAGTGTTCTTGTATTGCTCTGAAGAGACCTCCATTTGTCTACTTAAATGCATCACTGGCTCATACGTCTGTGTTCTGGTAGAGGGTGAGCCACAGGTTAACTGGGAGCTTTGTCTTACTCCTCTTTTCAGTTTGGTACATAATAGCTCTAAATGATGTTAAGCAACAAATTAATCAAAGAAGGAACAAATAAATGTAAATGGAAACATGCTGTCTTGATTCTGAGCTCCCTTTTAGAGATGAGGCTCGCTTCCAGCTTTATCTCCTCCAACAAGCCTCTCAAATGCTTTAGATCACAGTGCAGTGGCACACTGAAGAGGGAGCATCTTTTCTGGTTGATGGGACACAGTTCAGCATTTAAATGCTCTTCATTGCACTTGTGTGAATCCTGCCCACCCAAAGACGTGACACACAGGAAACTAAATCAAACACTAGTTCTTACAGTTTTCTTGCACTCACTACATACTTAGGTACATATCCCCCACAACACTTGGACCAATATTTATTCAGAGAAGATTCTGATAAATATTTTAGAGCAAGGCTTGGCAAACTTTTCCTGTAAAAGGAGAGATAACAACTTAGGCTTGGTGGGTCACAAGGTCTGTGTTGCAACTACTAAACTCTGCTGCTGTAGTACAAAAGCAGCCACATACAATATATAACACATGAGCATGGCAGTGTTCCAATAAAACTTCATTTAAGGTCAATAAAATCTGAATATATAATTTTCAGGTGTCATGAAATGAGTGTTGTTTTGATCTTTTTTTCAATCATTTAAAAACAATACAGACATCTTTAGTCAGTAGGCAACACAAAAACAAGAAGCAGGCCAGAGGTGGCCCACAGGTGATAGTTTTCCAATCCCGCTTTAGATACACACGTCGATCTATATTGTAAGACAATTCTGCCATCAAATTCCCAAGTAAAATATTAACACACATATGACAATACCTGCGTTCAGCACGCTCTTTCTTCTTTAAGGCAACATCCAAGTCCTGCAATTGTTCCTCTAATTTCTCACACAGTAGTTTCTGAAACAGCCAAACAGATGAACATAATTTTAACACCTTTCCACAATCATTTGTCACTTGCATGTTAACTTGTGGATAGTTATGCTATGAGAGCTGATAAGGGGCCACATATGGGTGAACACTGATATGTCCTCGTGTTTGATTAAATAAAGTGGTGCCCTCAACATTCATTGAACTGAAGATGAGCACAGTATCGTTCATATAAAGTACATATTAGAGAAACTTAGAACCTTGCCAGAAAACACATTCATGCCTTCCTTGTGGGCAGAAATCAATGTTTAAAATAGCATTTGGTTCAACATGTATACATAATAGTGATTTAAAAATTTTTTAAATCTCAAAACATTTTTAAGGGAGAGAGTTATATGCACAATGAAATATAATGGTGCCAATAATCACTAGTTTTAAAAAAGAGAAAGAAAAACTCTACAAAACCATGCCACATGATTACTGGGACAGAACAGAACTGAAGAATTTTAACTGATAAAGCTATGCGAAGCCAGAGAAGTCCACTTCACTGAAACATGCAATACAGCCCATTATTTTTAAACCAAAATGAGACTGGGCTTGTGAGAGAAAGGACCCCTTGGGCACAGTGCACAAAAATATCCTGTTCTTCAACTTAAAGAAATAATTCACCTGATTCAAAATAAGAGATAAATAGGATCCATATTTCTATTCATAGACCATCATAATGGTATATAATTCATGAAACCATCTACAAAACTACTGACAAAGGGAGGCAGAAAGAAATGAAAAGGAGGATGACACAAAGGGATACATAATATGAAGAAACTATTTCTTAGCTTGTATATTATCTTAATTTGGGGCTCTTTGTGCCTTTAACAAATGTGAAGGGGGAGAAGAGACTATAATTTTACAAAAACTACAGATCTTCTTAGAATTACTTTTAAAAAAATTAAGGGAAGACCTAAGAGATAATAGTAAAGGGTAGCCTTTTCAATAGTTTCTAATTTCACAGAAATTTAAACAAAAGGTAAACCATATTTACAAATTGTTTTGAAGATATAAAATGTTTAGCAACTGTCAAGAAGTATTACTAATTTGACTATAAAACCAAAGACTGGAAAAAGAGATGTGTGCTAGATCATACATGTTGGCAAGGGGGGCAGAACCATTCTCCATCAGGGATGATCATCAGAGGAGGGCGAAGGCAGGCAGTGTGGTAGCCACTGTCACAAGAGTCGCACAGAAGAATCTGAAATAAACCAGATATTAACACCAACCTAACTCAATGACTAAAATTCAGTGACTTGAGTTAAAATAAAGATATTTCTTAGCACTATAATAAGAAATATACTATACTCTTTATTTGCATAATAAAAAAGCTCTGATAATTAGGGATCTAACATGCCATTAAAAAAAGAATAAAAAATAAAAAATTAAGAAAATGGTAAACTATAAAATTAAGTGAAAAGTAGCAAGTTCTTTCTGAACTAGAGTTACAATTCTTTTCCAATGTGCCATGAGGGCTGCAACAATAAATTTTTTATAAAAGAGTTTATATAAAGCACAAGCATCACAAACTACCCTACCATACATAGGAATTTAAAAATCTACTTTAAATAGCATTTCAATTAGAAATCTGTAAGAATCATTCATGGTTCACTTTATCATATAAGTTTAAATGTAGAAGGAACTGTAGGAAGAGGGGAAAGGAACTATTCTTAGGATCATCATGTTCAAATACAAAGTCTTAAACTGATGTTTTTTTGTTATTTAAGATGACCAAGTCTCTAAAATTTAAAATGGTATGTTTATGAACATTTGACTTAAAAAAACTTTTCATTTTTAAATTATTTTTTAGATTTACCGAAGAGTTACAAAGATAGTAGAGTTCCCATAAACTCTTTACTCAGCTTCCACTACTGTTAACATCTTACATAATCACAGTACATTTACCAAAACTAAGAAATCATCATTAGTACAATATTATTAACTCAACAACAGACTTTATACTTCGAAGAATACTAGTCAGATATTATGTAGACTCCCCTCAACCTGGGTTTGTCTGATACCTTCTCTTGATTAGACTGAAGTTATGGATTTTGGAGAAAAATCCCACAAAGATGAAGTGTCCTGCTCACTGTGTCATATCTGGGGATACATGGTATTAATCTGACTAATTACTGGTGATAATTAACCTTGATCACTTGGTTCCAGTAGTTGGTTTTCATTACTTTAAAGTTACTAATTTTCACTTTCCATACTTTAGTCTCATTAGAAGTGATAAACCCAGCCCATACTCATTGGGGAGGGGAATTAAGCTCCATTATCTAGAGCAATGGTTCTCAACCTTCTGGCCCTTTAAATACAGTTCCTCATGTTGTGAGCCAACCATAAAATTATTTTCATTGCTACTTCATAACTGTAATGTTGCTACTGTTATGAATCATAATGTAAATATTTGATATGCAGGATGGTCTTAGGCAACCCCTGTGAAAGGGTCGTTTGACCGCCAAAGGAGTCGTGACCCACAGGTTGAGAACCACTGATCTAGAGGAAGGCGTTATCAAAGAATTTGTCGATAGAAGATAAAACTTACACAGCAATGAATAATACGTTGAAGCTACGCAAATATCCTGTTTTTCCTTCAGGTTTCACCCACAAGTTTTAGTACTTGCTTACAATAGTTACTACTGTGGTGTTCTAATGGGGATTCTCTATTTTTCTCATGCCTTCTACATTTGTTATTTGGAATTCTTCTGTAAAGAAATTATGCCCCTTATCCCACATTGACTCGTTTATTCAATTATGTATTTGTATCAAGGTGAACTAATGAATATTTATTTTATTCTTTGGGTTATAATATAAAATTACTACTTGTCAAATTCAAATTGTTCTAGCTATGGACACACTGGGAGCTCCAGGTTGGCTGTGTCATTTACATCTTTTTTTTTAAAATATATTTTTATTGATTTCAAAGAGGAAGGGAGAGGGGGAGAGAGAGAGATAGAGAGAGAGAGATATAGAAACATCAATGATGAGAGAGAATCATTGACTAGCTGCTTCCTGCATGCCCCCTACTAGGGATCAAGCCCACAACCCGGGCATGTGCACTTGACCAGAACTGAACCCACAGGCCGACGCTCTGTCCACTGAGCCAAACCAGCTAGGGCTGCATCTTTTTTTTTGAAGCATTTCCTTACTCCACACATTTATCTATTTATATAAAAGGCTAATATGCTAAGTGTCTGACCATCTGACCGGTCGCTATGACGCGCACTGACCACCAGGGGCTGCCAACATAGGAGCTACTGAGCTGCAGTGACTTGGCAGCAGCAGTTCTCAGGTGACACACCCCAAAACCAGAGAGGAGGGAACCCAATTATTCGCAGGGTTGTGCAATCCCACCTTTGGCCATGGGTTATGTTGTTGCTGGGGCACTGTTACACTGAATCTGGTTCACTGCACACTTGCGTTTGTGTTCCACACCCTGTATGACAGCAACTTTGCCAAGTGCCCTCTTGCATTCGGGGACCCCTCAGGGGATGTCGGAGGCCGGTTTTGTCCTGATCCCCGCAGGCCAAACCAAGGGACCCCACCTGCCGGAGCGACCCTGCTAATTCCGCAGACGCCTTTTGAGCCATGGCATCACCCCAGGTGCGGCCGGCTGGGGAGGAACCGCGGGAGGTTGGCTCCAGGGCATGTCTTGCACAGTCCCACCCCGTAGGCCACCTTCTAATTAATTTCCTTTCAACGTGCACGAGTCCATGCACCGGGTCACTAGTATCTTATATTTTCTCTACCCGAGCCTGAGAATTAGCCATTTCTCCTCAAAACCCCGGTTCCTTTAATGGAAAATGGTATTTAGAAAGCAAAATTTAAATGCTGAGTGCTCACTGCTAATGGTTATCACTGCTTCTAAATTATCTCAGAGAACAGAGCTAGGAAATACATATATGTATAGCAATCCATATGCACATGTCTATACTGAAATAAGTATAAGTTTATACTAATATCTCCAGCTCTAATCCAGCACCATAGAGTTTATTCTAGCCTTCAGCCTTGCTTATCTGTAACTACTTTTGCTGACAATGAGAAAACCTGCTCCTATTATCTACACTTCATTCACTTGTTTAAACCCAGTATATATGTAAAGTAATTTCTGAATTGCTAACATATACTATGGTGGGTGAAGGGAGGAGAGTGGAATGTGTACACATGTGCAGTGATTTAAAAGTGAAAAAGTACCCTCCCCCTTCTTCAGTGTATCACCATTTGCTGCCAATACCAGAATTCAATACATCTGTTATATGACTAACAGATTTTTTTGATTACATAGGCATATGTAGACAAATCTGGGCACCTGATTCCATTTATCAAATTGTTTCTACATTAAAGCATAATCTAAATTTCAAATAACAAAATTTAATTTTTAGAAATCAATTTATCTCTAAAACAGTAATTATCTCTATTCCTCAATGAAGGTAAAATCCCATTAAAATAAATATTACTATGCAAGATTTCCAAGCCTCAAGCAATCCATGTATTTTGACTACAGCATCTGGATTCTACACTAATTTATAAATTTACTGCTTTTCTGCAGTAAGCTCAATGAGGACAAGGACCATGTCTTTCTAATTCAGACTCACTTCCCTACGACTTAACACATAATAATTGCTTGGCAGTTTAAGATTATCCTTAAACAAATGGCATAAGAAATCTGCCATTTAGGATCTCCAGTTTCCAATTGATATTCCCTTTTGGCACAGTAACCAGCAACAGGATTTTTAGAGCAGTTGTTAAGATAACTGACTAAATAAAAATCCTGTATGTGCCAAGAAAGGTGCAACTTCATCTTCTCGATGTCATTTCTGTTCACCTCATTTCCTTACTTCTCATTTCCTCACACCCGTTTGTCATCAACATCTATAGCTGCCTCAGTTAAAATGCACTCTTAGTTTAAAAAGATATTAGGCCCTACCTAGTTTGGCTCAGTGGATAGAGCATCGGCCTGAGGACTGAAGGGTCCTGGGTTCCATTACGATCAAGGGCACATGCCAGGGTTGCGAGCTCAATCCCCAGGAGTGGGCATGCAGGAGGCAGCTGATCAATGATTCTCTCTCATCATTGATGTTTTTATCTCTCTCTCCCTCTCCCTTCCTCTCTGGAAGAAGAAGAAAAAAAGATATTAGGAGCCCTGGCTGGTTTTGCTCAGTGGTTAGCATGTAGGCTCACAGAACAAAGGGTCATGGGGTTCGATTCCCAGTCAAGGGCATGTACCTGGGTTGCAGGCTCAATCCCTGGCCTGGTCGAGGTATGTGTGGAGGCAACCAATGTGTCTCTCTCACATCAATGTTTCTCTCTTTCTCCCTCCCTCTCTCTCCCTCTCCTCCCTTCCCTCTCTCTCTCCTCCCTTCTCTTCCACTCTAACAGCAATAGAAAAATATCCTTAGGTGAGGATTAAAAAAAAAAAAAGGATATTAGGAATCAACAGAAAAAGAGTACAAGTGTTGATTTTCACTTGGTTTAAAGGGCAGAAAAGACTACTATCTCATATCTTCTTTTGGCTTTCCTCCACACAAAAATCTTGACCTAACTTTCACAGCCTGATGATCATAAAAATGCTTAGAAGGGTCTTATCAGAGTAATTCCAGCATCTACTCTCCTCTTATATCTTTTACTTGAACCCTCTGAAACTACTAGGATATGATAAACTTCACTGATTAAGTTTCCATATATGAGTTCAACATTAAGAAAAAAAACAAGTAAATCACAAAAAACTTTAACTCAACACATAATAGATGCGCTGGCCAACTTTACGTAACATTAAAAGCAACCCTCAGAAGAAGTATGTGGTATTATTCCTATTTATATAATGAAGATATCAAGATACAGAGAAGAGAGCACCTGATAAGTGGTGGAAGCAGGATCTGCTGCCAAGTCTGTCTGGTCCATGCTTTTCCCATCACACCACACTGCTTTCTAGGAAAAAAGAGCCTTGGAGAACCACTTCATATGAATTTTCCAAACTTTAGAGGATCTCAAAACGTTTCTGATCCACACAATTCTACCCATGTGGAATCCTCTTTCTTTACATTTCCTTCTATTTAATAGTTGGAGCCTGCCTTTAAAGTCAAATGTACTCAAAAGAACAGAATAGTTGCATAGAATTGGGCATATCATGAGTGTTTCTTCAATAGGCTCTTTAGAAAGCACTATGAATTGTAGAAATCCTATATAATAAAAGGCTAATATGCAAATTGACTGAACGGTGGAATGACTGGTCACTACGACACACACTGACCACCAGGGTGCAGACACTTAATGCAGGAGCTGCCCTCTGGTGGTCAGTGTGCTCCCACAAGGGGAGTGCTGCTCAGCCAGAAGCAGTGGCGAGCACAGCGGCAATGGTAGGAGCCTCTCCCACCTCCATGGCAGCACTAAGGATGTCCTACTAACAGCTTAGGTCCAGCACTCGGACATCCCCCGAGGGCTCGTGGACTGCGAGAGGGCGCAGGCTAGGCTGAGTGATGACCCCCACTGGCCCCCGAGTGCACGAATCTCATGCACCGGGCCTCCAGTATATATATATATATATACTGGAGGCCCGGTGCACAAAAATTTGTGCACTCGGGGTGGGGGGGGGCGTCCCTCAGCCCGGCCTGTGCCCTCTCGCAGTCTGGGACCCCTTGGGAGATAACGACCTGCTGGCTTAGGCCTGCTCCTGGGTGGCAGAGGGCAGGCCTAGTCCCTAGGTGCAGCCCCTGGTTGGGCTCAGAGCAGGGCCGATTGGGGAGTTGGGGCGCCGCCCCCTGTCATGCACAGAGCAGGGCGGATTGGGAGGTTGCGATGCCACCCTCAGTCACGCTCAGGGTAGGGCCGATTGGGGGGTTGGGGCACCACCCCCTGTCACACTCAAGGCAGGGTCGATGGGGAGGTTGCGGCGCCAACCCGTCACGCACAGAGCAGGGCCAATCAGGGGGTTGGGGCTCCATACCCTGTCACACACAGAGCAGGCCGATCAGGGGGTTGGGGAGCTCCCCGCTGTTACGCACAGAGCAGGGTCGATCGGGGGTTGGGGAGCTCCCCCCTGTCACGCACAGAGTAGGGCCGATAGGGGAGTTGGGGCACCGCCCCCTGTCACACACAGAGCCGCAAGGCCTCCAGGGGGTTTGGGCACTGCCCCGTCACGCTGATCCCAGTGCCGGGAGGCCTCGCGGCTCTGCTGATCCCAGTGCTGAGAGGCATATTACCCTTTTACTATATAGAATAGAGCCCTGGTGCATGGGTGGGTGCCTGCTGGTTTGCCCTGAAGGGTGTCCTGGATCAGGGTGGGGGTCCCCACTGGGGTGCCTGGCCAGCCTGGGTGAGGGGATGATGGCTGTTTGCAGCTGGTCACACACCCTTCAGGGTGGGGGTCCTCACTGGGGTGCCTGGCCAGCCTGGGTGAGGGGATGATGGCTGTTTGCAGCTGGTCACACACCCTTCAGGGTGGGGGTCCCCACTGGGGTGCCTGGCCAGCCTGGGTGAGGGGATGATGGCTGTTTGCTGCTGGTCACACACCCTTCAGGGTGGGGGTCCTCACTGGGGTGCCTGGCCAGTCTGGGTGAGGGGCTGAGGGCTGTTTTCAGGTTGGGACTGAACCTCCCAACTGCTCCTTTTTTTCTTTTTTTTCTTTTTATTTTATTCTGGGCCAGCGTTAGCTCTGAGGCTCCAGCTCTTAGGCCTCCGCTCCTGAAAGCAGGTATCTGGTTTGTTTCCGTTCTATAATCGAAACTCTGTATCAACTCCAGCTCTGAGATCCCGGCTAGCTGAAAGCAGGTTTCTGGGGTTTTGTTTAGCTTCTATATTCGTTACAATGTTTCTTAAACCACAAGCTCAGAGGCCTGCAGCGGCAGGCGGGGAATGTTGGAGTCCTCCGTCACTGAAGCAAGCAAGCCTCATGTTAGTTTCAAGCTGCCTGGCTGCCGGCCGCCATCTTGGCTGGCAGTTTATTTGCATATCTCGCTGATTAGCCAATGGGAAGGGTAGCGGTTGTACGCCAATTACCATGTTTCTCTTTTATTAGATAGGATATGTATATATGTAGGAACTGGTTTTCGTGATTTAGGTTACTTACTTTCTGGGTAAGAAAGTTCCATGTAAATTGGTCACTATCCTTCTGAAATTATATCTGAATACATTTGTGCTCTTAAATGTTTTTTAGAATTGCCCATTTCCTAAAGATGTAAGTCCTACCAGGTTAACTACTTGAGTTATACATTGTTACAACAAGGCAATAAGATCTCAGGCCTTATTTATAGCTGGCACTTTAGAACAGGACAGAAATATTTGAATAATTTCATAGATTTGTGAGAAATTAGGAGTGTATTCTTATTAAGAGGAAATAACAACAGCTAGCTAGGCAGAATAAAAGCAGGATCCTGACCTTTCCAGAACTGGGTTATTTAAGAAATAGAAATAAAGGTTATTTTGTACACACAAGCTCTGCAGCATTAAAAAATTTAAATCATGATCAAGCCTAGAAGAGTTAGGCTTTGGAAAACCATAGCATGCCAGTGAGGTGAATATTACGCACTAGCTCAGGATGGTTTGGAAGGCCACATTTTTTGCAGGGTTCATCATCCTCCGCTAGGACGGCTTCTTCACTCTCCTTTGCTCCCTCCTCTTCTGAAGCTGCAGATGATTTCTCACTGTCAGACCCTTCACTTTCATCGTTGCTGGAATATTTCCACCTGCCACGTGTTCGAGAACCAGTCCATCGAACTTTGCCTTTGGTTTTTACCTTGTATAAAATAAAAAATTGATATAATTTGTATAAGAATGTAAAAAAAAACCATTATATGTTCCTTGCAGAATATTTAGTCAATACATAAAGAAAAGGAAAATTATTGTAGCATCTTCACAGATATAACTACTATTTAATTTTGATATACATTCCCACTATGTTTTCTATTTTGGAGGGTATTATGATAAACATTGTCTTATATTTTCCCTAGTCATAAAATATTCTCCTAACATCACTGTAAAAGACTATATAATATGCCATCCTGTAGTTGTATTTCTCTAGTCCTCTACTAGACAGACATTTAGGTAGTTTCCCATTTTTTCAACTGTATCCTTGTAAATATAAACTTTTACACATAGCTCTGTAGTTAGGATAAATTCCTCGAAGAGAATTCTGGGTCAAAGGCCATGCACATTTTAAAGGCTCTATAATAGAGCACTATATTCTCACATTTTAATTATACAAAGTTTTAAATTTCCACATCAGAGATTAATATAACAAATTTTAATGGTTCAGAAATGCACATAAAAATTCTGACAAACTTAAAAAACATATTATTCAGAGTAAGTTTATAATGTTGTAAATTGCTTTTTACTTACTGGTAGCACAATTTTTATATATTTTTATTCATTTCAGAGAGGAAGGGAGAGGGAGAGATAGAAACATCAATGATGAGAATCATTGATTGGCTGCCTCTTGCATGCCCCCTACTGGGGATCGAGCCCGAAACCAGGGCATGTGCCCTTGACCGGAATTAAACCCGGGACCCGAACCTTCAGTCCAGAGGCCACACTCTATTCACTGTGCCAAACCGGCTAGGCCACAATTTTTAAATTTATATTTAAATTAATTTCTACAGTATAAGTCCTTATCAAAGACCAACAAAATTCTAGCAGAAGGGGAAATTTTTTCAAAGTAAACAATTAAAAATTCAGTATTCCAGGCAATAGAGGATCACTTACAAAGATGAACAATCTGATCACTAAATAAATTAAAAATATAAGTAGCACTTCTAATTATAACAAACTTCCATAGACTAGCCAAAAACTGGTACTAAATTTTGCTTAAATAAGAGAGACATCAGAAAAAAATTCTGACTCCTTAGACTAATATTTTATATTGGGGAATATAGGCACTTTCATACCCGTAATGAGAGGGTACATAATGGGGCCATTTTTAGAAATGTGTCAATAACTGTCAAAAAATAAAATATACATGCCCCTTGACCCAGCAAATCCAATTCTAGGAGTCTATTCTAAAGAAATACTCACTCATGTCCAAAATGATCTTCAAAGCAGCATTGCCTGCAATAGTGAAAAATTGGAAACAACCTAAATGTCAATCAATAAGGGAGGAGTTAAAGAAACTGAGTTATATCTACACTATGGAATACTATGTGGCCATTAATAACCAAAATGTAGACTATATCTTACTGATGTGGAAAGAGTTCAAATAGACACTGTTAAGTGAAAAACTCAGATAAAAATGAACATATTTGATTCAATTTATTTTTTAAGTGTATAGATATTTATGAACATACACAGTAATGTATGGGAAAAGAATTAAAAACTAACTGCTACTAATGTTTATAGGACATTTTCATTTTTCAATCCTATAGGTTGGGTATTATTTGAGTAGCTTGCAGAAAGAATATATTCCTTTGTTGCCTGTAATAAAGAAAAAGTTTAAACGATAATTAGACAGTCGGAAATAAAATGTCTGGGGATAACTACTAAGAAAAGACATCTCAGATATAGGAAGATATGTGTGTTTTTAAAGTTTTCTTTGAATGACTTTAGTCAAAAGCAAAAGCTACAAATACCTACAGCCAAATATTTCTAAATAAAAATTAAATCTCAAAGTAGGAGAAATTTTACCTTGCTTACTTTAGAATTTATATCTTTCTCCGTTTTTTTCAAATTTTCCTTTTTGTCTGTTTTTTGCAAAGCCGTTGACTCCTCGTCCACTTCATCTTCTCCTTCCCCTCTTTTTTTATCAGCTTTCTGATCTCTGATCTCAGCCACTTTGGCTGTGGGTCTAGATATCCTTGGAGACCTCCTTAAAGTACGACCCACATTTGTTTTCTCTTCTTCTTTTTCAGACTTCTCTTGCTTGGTTTCTGGTTCTAGAATTTGGGGAGGAGATTCTGGCTTCTTCTTCCGACTGGATATCCTAATTGTTAATTTGATGCCCTCCTTTTGCCTTTCAGAGGTTATCTCTGTGTTCTCTGGGGCAGTGGTTTCTTCCTCAGGAATCAACTTATATTTAAATTTGTTTTTTTGCATAGAACCTTTTGTGTCAGAAGGGTCCTCTGCACCAGAGGTCTGGGCATTGTCCAGGTTGTCCATTTCTACTACCTTCATGGATTCAGAATCCGCTTTCAGAACTTCTGAGTCTGTTTTTTGCAGGGACTGACCCTCAACAGAACTTGTGCTCTGACACTCCACCATATCTTTTTCTGAGGCTGGTTTCTCACAATGCCCAGCCATGTCAGACAGCGAGGAAGTTTCAGCTGCCCCAGGAGAGCCCAGCGTTACTGATTCCAGAGGACTCTTAGGAACCTCCTCTGGTATTGGACTCAATCTTTGTGGGTCCTTGTCAAGAAAGGTCTTTTTGGACTTCTCTAACTTTTCAAGACATTCTATGACTGGTGGGCGCTTATCCTTATTTTTGGGAGACTTCTCTTCAACTTTCATGGTATGGGATTCAGCAGCAGATAAAGCAGTTTTTAAAGAGAGATCAGTTGCCATGTCAGAAGCCTCGAGAGAGGTTTCCATTTCTGGAGGACCAGTTTCCTCTGTCTGTTCTTTTGGACTCTGGGTCTCTACAGCTGATACTGAACTTTCTGCATCTTTCCCTAAAGGGACCACTTCTTTCTCCAGGTCACCTTTTTTTATACTTATTATGACAGAATTTAAGGAGTCTGCTCCATTTCCCTCCACGATGACACTTTTATCCTTAGAGGGGCTACAGCCATCTTCCTTTGTATCATAAAACTTTGTCTCCATTTGTTCTGTCTTAAAATTTGGAGTTACCTTTTCATCACAAACTTCTCCATTTACCAGCTGTTTCCCTTCATGACCCAAAGCAGTGATTGTAGAGATCCTTTTATAAGTCTCCTCCTCTTGTTTTATTTCATCCTTCAAAAATTCTTTTGTTGGAGTAACTGATTTACACAAAGGTCCTTTGATTGGACTGTCAAAATCATCACTCAGTTTAATTTCTCTTTTTTTTAGTGGTATCTTGGCCTGCTGGTCATTTTTAAGTTTCTCGGTTTCTTCAGTAGACTTCTCAGTAATTTCTTGAGTAGATTTAACATTGCCACCAAACTCCAGCCTCTCGGGCTCCAGCTTCTCCACACCTCCTTTGATATCTTTAGGGTCTGCTTTACATTCCTTCACTTCGACTTTAATGGGTTTGACATTTTCCTTGAAGGCATCACTTTCTTCTTTGAAAATCTTTTTTCCCTCACTTTCCAGCAAAGGTTTTTCTAACTTTACTATAACTGGCATTTTCACAAGTTCCTTTTCATCTTCTTTTTCTATTTTCACAGTTGTTTCTTCCAGAGCATTGGGTATAGAACAGTTTTCTGAATCTACTGGCTGCTCTTCACTTTTCCTCTTTTCATTTTCTTTCTGTTCCTCTAAAAATCAGAAAAAATTTACATGAATCTAAGCAATCAATATATATAAAATATAAAAAGCCTAACATATATTTCCATTTGAAGTTTCTCTCATAAAAGAGATAACTTTTGTCACTGGACATTTAACAATAAAAAATAAAATGTGACTAAAGAAAATTACTCTAAAGTATAACCTCTAGATATTAAAAAACTATTATTTAGAATGACTCAGATTTATGCTTTATATTTTAGCTTCAGTGTTCTCAATGGAATGCAAATATTTATTCAGCTCAAATAACTTATATAAGCTCAAAATATGGCTCAAAAATATGAAACTAAAAATATTATGTGAAACATTTCCAAAAAACTGTATTTGTTTGAAGAACTGACGATTGTTCTTTGTAAGTCATTGAGCACTTCTTTTCATTGAGGCACCATGAGAATGGCAGTGGGAAAATTTGTTTTATGTTTTATTCAGATTATAAAATTAACATAATTCTGTACAGAAAATGAAAAACAGAGGGAAAAAATGCCCATAATCCTAATACCCACAGATAATCATTACTAATATTTTAAGTTACTTCCTTCTAGTCTTGTATATTTTTGACAAAGTTATGATCATGTTGCCATTTTTTTCATTGAAACATTAGTACTTTCTTATATTAAATGCTTTATCCAAAAATTACACTTAATCATATAACACTCCCTAATGTAGTTTTATTATAATTTACTTTATTAAATGCTATTAACATTCCAGGAGTTAATATTTTACAAATAAACTATTAGGTCTATGTGTCAATTCTTTTTGTTGTTGTTGTTAATCCTCACCCAAGGATATTTTTTCCATTGCTTTTCAGAGAGTGGAAGAGGGGGAGAAAGGGGGAGAAAAAGAGAAACATGTATGTGAGAGAGACACATCAGTTGGTTGCCTCCCACACGCACCCTGATGGGGGCGGGGTGTAGCAAACCCACAACCCAGGTATGTGCCTTTGACTGGGAATCAAACCTGCGTCCCTTTAGTATGCATTTCAATCCTGTAACCACTAAGCAATACTGGCCAGGGTTGTCTGTCAGCTATCTGTCAAGTCTTTTTTACTTTATTGATTACGTATGTCCAATGTTTACAGAGTACCTAATAGTGCAAATTTAAACAAAAGCCATATTTAATAAGTGGCATAATCTATATGTGAGATTATAAGATTGCATATATGCTTGTGCTCAGACAATTTAAGGAGTATTTTCTAGAATTCTAAATTTACTTACATTTGCGTAGAACCTCACCCTATCCTGCCAACTGAAAAACCTCAATTCTAAATGAAGTTTACCAAGATAGTAAGAGTTACAAAAAATTAGAATGGATTCTCGCAAGTTGAAAAACTACTGTTATAATGTATTTCATGGCAATAAAATGGAATGGATAGAAATGAAATGAAGTAGGAAATATTTTATACAGTGGGGCCTTGACTTACGAGTGTCCTGACTAATGAGTTTTTCGAGATACGAGCTGTCTCTCGGCCGATATTTTGCTTTGAGTTGCGAGCTAAAATTCGGGTTACGAGTCAGCTTCAGATACCCCACCGCTAGTTGGCGCAGCGAACGTCACAGTGAACGCCACAACATCAGCCCAGCATTCAATTCATTGTAATGGTGAAAATTGATTTGACATACGAGTAATTTGAGTTACGAGCTCAGTCGCGAAACGAATTAAACTCGTAAGTCAAGGCCCCACTGTACAAGAATTCACTATTTTTTTAAAAAGTGAAATTTTATTGTAAACTATTTCTTTTATGCTCAATCATGCTACAAATAAAAATTAAAAAACCACTAGGAACCATTTAGACCCTGAGATATAATATAAGTATTGTTCCTCCCTCTTTACATTGTTAGTGATTTAATTATACATGCTGCTAATAAAATTAAAGACATCACAGTAATTACCTAATTGATATGTCATCCCTTTCCCACTGATAAAGTAGGTTTGCTAAATTCCTGTTCACTGAGATTGGTTAGCATATCAGCAAATCTAATTAAAAGAACTTCTTGGTTAACAATTAAGATATAGAATACCATATTTAAAAATAACTTCAGCCTAATACTAAGAGTTTACTGAACACAATTTAATATTTCTTCTATATATTTTGGTTCAGAAAGCAACTCAGGATTTCATTATGACTCTCACCCAATAGGTAAAATGACAGTATGACCATATTGTACTGTAAGTCTGTAATGTGATAAATATCATTACAATAGCAACCATATTATAATATATGTGTGTCAAAGTAACATGGTGTACACCTTAAATTTACAGTTACATTTCAAATTTGTATTTTAAAAAAGGAATAAAAGTCACACCTCTATTTTTTTCTTTAATCCTCATCCAAGAATCAGCCGAGAGAGAGAGAAAGAGAGAGAGAGAGAGAGAGAGAGAGAGAGAGAGAGAGAGAAACATCAAAGTGAGAGAGAAACACTGATAGGTTGTCTTCCATATGCTCCCTGACCAGTGATCAAAACCGCAACCCAGGTATGTGCCCTGACTGGGAATCAAACTGGCAACCTTTTGGTGCATGGGAAGATGCTCAACCAACTGAGCCACTCCAGCCAGGCAAAATGACACCTATATTTTTACTTGGAAGAGGTGAATGAAAATTTCTCTTCAGTTTTTTAAACTGATTTTGATTTGAGTGACAACATGGCAAAATAAAAATGAGGAGTAACATTAGATTCAAGACTCCTAGGTTCAGCTAGTGGTGTATCTTTGGACACATCACAAACTCTTTGGTCCTCATTTCTTCGTCTACAAATAAAGCAGCTGGACTAAGTTACCTTCACTAACTCACATTTCTCTTTATTAAAAAATGTTAAATCCTTGGTATTTTTATGTTTGGCTCAGTTCTTTTAAGAGAAAAACATGACAATAATTACTACTATATAACTACAATTACCATCATAGACGTGTCCCTAAAACTGTATAATGAACAGGAGGACCATAAGAGAAATGAACCTTTAAAGAACAATCATAACTGGTAAAAAGGGCATTCAGTCATACAAGCATTTCCCCAAAGTTTTGTTAAAAGAAACTATAAAAGAGATGCAAATGAGTTTAAGAGACATGAAATTTGAAGTGACAAAACTCAAGGAAAAATAAACTTCAAAACTCACAATGCAGCAACAACAGTGCTTGACAAACCTGAGATGAATCAAGAGAAGTGTTATGTACTACAGATTTTTAAAGCCAATTCATTCATTTATTGAACAAAGATTTATTGATCACTTATTATGTGCTTTCCAAACCATCCCAGACAGAATCACTGTGTAACAAAACACCGAATGCTCTATATAAGTTAACAGTGAAGGACATTGCTAGTTATCTATCCAGTGTCTATCCCCAACTCTGATTTTGTTCACGTATTAGTTTCCGCCAATCTAAGATGCTCCAGGTTCATGCTGTTTTTTATATGCCCTTCCTCTGAATCAGTCTTGTCTCTTAGGATTGCTGGTTCCCTTTATTGGAGAATGATATCCTATATAATAAAGATGTAATATGCAAATGGTTGTTACACCGTGAAGCATAACGACTGATTGCGTAACGACCAGATCACGGATCAGCAGGAGGGTGGGGAGGCGAGCTACAAGAGGGTGGTGGAGAGCTACAGGAGGGGGCAGGGCAGCAAGCTATGAGAGGGGGCGGGGGGAGCTACAGGAGGGCGGGGCAGCAAGCTACTGGTGCACGGATTTGTGCACAGGGCTACTAGTCTACATATATAAAAGCCAAGCGACCGGAACGACAGAACGACCAGTCACTAAGACACACACTGCAACAGCCAACTGGCCCGATTGCCCCCCCCCACCTCCCTCAACACTTCCTCCTGGCCAGCCCTACCTCCAGTTAGCCCCCCACCCCAATTGAGGGTGGGGCCGACTGGCCCCGCCAACAATCAGCCCCCCAACACTGATCAGGGGCGGGGCCAGCCAACCGCCCGCAGCACCCCCTGGACCTGATTGGGCCCCGATCAAGGGTGGGCTGGCTGGACCCTACCCATGCACGAATTCATGCACCGGGCCTCTAGTTTTAAAATACAAATCTAAAGCTAAGAGGGCTTATTGCTACTGGGATGTCATTATTCTTAGATTCCTCTCATAAACAGAGGTAGAGAATATATCAATGTATATCAAGCCACACAAATGAATACAATTATATTTATTTCTATATCACCCACTACTGATGTTTTGTTAGTAATTCTGGCTATCTGAAACTCATTTACTAGAAGATTTCTAAAGAAAGGCTAATGGGAAAATAGATACTGAAACAGTTTATCTGCAGTCTTTATCTGAAAGTCAATTTGGCTGGACATAAAATCCTGTCTTAATTCCCCCCCCTGATATACACTATGACATTTTCTTCTGGCATAGAGCAGCCTGGTGTTCTTTCCCTTAAGTCACTTGGTCCCTTTGTCTGGATAACTAAAGTATTTCTTTCTTCAAAAAACAGTAACTTTACTAGAATATGTCTTGGTATTAGTTGTTCTGGGTTCATTTTCCAAGGTATACAGTGTCTTTTCAACATGCAGACTCCCATCTTTATTTCAGGAAGTTTTGTTAAACACAGTCTAGTATTGTTGTCTGTACCCTTGCTTTGACTTTTTGTTTAGAGACCCGTTGTATTTTCTTTGCCTATATTCAAATCCTTCTCTCTTTCTCTCAAATCTTTACAGATTATAAGATTGCATATATGCTTGTGCTCAGACAATGTGAGCAGTGTTTTCTAGAATTCTAAATTTACTTCGTTCTTCATTTCTTTTTTATTAAAAAAAAATACAGCTACCATTTGCTATTTTTTTAAACTTGGTCATTCTTTTTATTTTATTTTTCTTTAATATATTTTTATTGATTTCAGAGAGGAAGGGAGAGGGAGAGAGAGATGGAAACGTCAATGAGAGAGAATCACTGATCAGCTGCCTCCGACACATCCCCCACTGAGGATTGAGCCTGAAACCTGGGCATGTCCCCTTGACCGGAATCAACCCTGGGACCCTTCAGGCTCTAAACACTGAGCTAAACCAGCAAGGGCCCATTTACTATTTTTTAAAGACAATAATTCTTGCATATGTTTGGGCAGATGTTTCTTTTGCTTTTTTGAAACATCTTAACTATTTCTTGAGTTCTACAACCGATGAAGTTATAGTTCTCATATGTTTTGTGAGAATGTCTTTTGGATATGCTTTCATTTTCTGTAGGGGGTATTCTGTTCCTTATTCTCTTGTTCTTGTAATCCTATAACATTTTACCTTGATCCTTTTTAGTTGATTATTTTTGTCAAGTAGTTTTTCTAATTTGATAGATCTAGAGCTCCCCATCTGTTATTTTTATAAAGTATTCAAAATTAAAGTGATCTACACTATGAGATTAACCCTATTCCTTTACCGTACTTTTATTAGAACGTCCTTTTTTGCTCGTCACTGCTGCTCCCATCCTACTTAATTTGGAGTTGATTACCACAGTTTGGACAAAGGGCATTGTGGAGTTTTGTCTTGGAAGAGAGCTAGCTTCAGCTGGAGAGGTTTGGGAATTCATAAGGCCCGGAGCACCCCAGCTCCTCTAAGACCTTAAGTTTCAGATATTATCTACAGTTTTAAATTTTTCCATCAGTATATGTTCTTTTTATGCAGGATGTGCAGGTTCAAAATTTATGCCCAAAATTATATATGATAAATGTTCTCTTTCTGATCCAAGGCACAACAAACTCAATCAGAAAAAAAAAAGTTTAACAAATTCTCAAATCACAAGAGCTTTTGCTTTTTTCCTTCCCTCTCCCCCTTCTTCCTTTTTTAATCTCCTCTCCCCTTAACTCGCCCCCCCCCCGCACCCCAAAATGAGCACAAATCTTTCTCTTAAGTATTGTGGTCTGTCTCCTATTGTTTGTGACATAAAAATAAAAGAAATGCAAATTGGCCCTAGCCAATTTGGCTCAGTGGACAGAGCTTCGCCTGCAGACTGAAGGGTCCAGGTTTGGTTCCAGTCAAGGGCACAAACCTCTGTTGCAGGCTCCTCTCTGGCCCAGGCCCTGGTCAGGGTGCATGCAGGTGGCAACCAATATGTGTGTTTTTCTCACATCAGTAGTACCCTCTCTTTCCCTCTCTCTGAAAATCAATGGAAAAATATCCTCAGGTGAGGATAAAAAAAAAAGTTTTTGGCTCAGTAGTTGGAGTGTTGGCCCACAGACTGAAGGGCCAAGGGTTTGATTCCTGGTCAAAACTTTAATACCAACTTATCTTTCTCCATTACCCATCATAATTCTTACTATGGATTATTTAATAATACTATAAGTATTGACTAAATTATGCCCCACCCCCAAGTTGATATGTTAAAGCCCTAATTTCCAAAGTGACTATACACTGAGTGGCCAGATTATTATGACCACATGATGTTTGTATGCAAATTAGCTATAATTTCATGCTGAAGTTGCTAGAGGGCCAGACCATTATAAATAGGGAAGCAGGTTGTTTACCATGACAGTAGAAGTGATTTTTTTCTGAAGATATGGGTAAACAATTCGATTTAACAGCCTTTGAACTGAGTGGCCAGATTATTATGACCACCCCATCAGTACTTCGTTGGGCCACCTTTTGTCTTCAATACTGCGGCGATTCTCCTTGGCATTGACTCCACGAGATGTTGAAAGGTGATGCAAGGAATCTGACACCATGCCTGATGAATAGCACTGTCCAGTTCTGTGAGATTTAATGGTTGTGGAACCAGCTGCCTGATGGCTCTTTTAACTTCGTCCCACAAATGCTCAATTAGATTGAGATCTGGTGATTGTGGGTGCCACCTAAGCAAGGTAAAGTCTCTCTCATGTTCTTGAAACCACTCCTGCACAATACAAGCACCATGGCATGGCGCATTGTCTTGTTGGAAAAAGCCATCTCCATTGGGATAGGATGAACTTGATCAGCAAAGATACTTAGGTATGTTGTGCTATTTAGATGTTGTTCCACACGAATTAAAGGGCCCAAATCATGCCAGGAAAACATACCCCAAACCAGGGGTCCTCAAACTAAGGCCCATGAGCCACATGCAAATACAAATATTGTATTTGTTCCCGTTTTGTTTTTTTACTTCAAAATAAGATATGTGCAGTGTGCATAGGAATTTGTTCATAGTTTTTTTTTTTTTTAACTATAGTCCGGCCTTCCAACGGTCTGAGGGACAGTGAACTGGCCCCCTGTTTAAAAAGTTTGAGGGCCCCTGCCCCAAACCATAACACTGCCCCCACCAGCTTGAAGGGTTGTACTCATGCATGCGGGGTGCATGCTTTCATGCTGTTTCCGCCAAATTCTCACTCTGCCATCTGCATGATGCAACTGGAAACGTGTTTCATCGGACCACATGACTTTTTTCCAATACTTGGCTGTCCAATCCTTGTGTTCCTGTGCGAACTGGAGATGTTTTATCTTGGTAACTGCAGACAGCAAAGGTGTTCAAACAGTCCTTCAGCTTCCATATCCCATACGATGCAGTGTACGGCTAATTTGCCTACAAACGCCAGGTGGTCTTAATAATCTGGCCACTCAGTGTGTGTGTGTGTGTGTGTGTGTGTGTGTGTTCCACGTTCAAAGGCTGTTAAATCGCGTTGTTTGCCCATATCTTCAGAAAAAAAATCACTTCTACTGTCGTGGTAAACAACCTGCTATCCTATTTATAATGGTCTGGCCCTCTAGCAACTTCAGCGTGAAATTATAGCTAATTTGCCTACAAACGTCAGGTGGCCATAATAATCTGGCCACTCAGTGTATTTGGATATTGGGTCTTTAAAAGATAATTATAGTTAAATGAGGTCAAAAGGATGGAGCCTTAATCCAATAGTGCTGGTACACTTATAGGAAGAAGAAGAAACACCAGATCACTCTCTTTCCACACACACAAATAGAAGAAGCCATCTGAGGACACAGAAAGAAGGTGGCCATCTGCAAGCCAGGAAGAAAGCCCTCACCAGAAACTGAGGCACCTCAACCTGGAACTTCTAGTCTCTAGAACGGTTGAAAAATAAATTTGTTCTTTAAGTCTTTTATTATGACAGGCAGAGCAGAGTAATACTACATTACTACATTAAAATACATTATTGGTGATATAAAGCTGAATTTAAGCTTTATATCAGATATGCTAATATACTGGCCACAAGAGGTTCATCTGTAGGTTACTTTACTTATTATAATTGAAGGAATATTCTTCACTTCTGCAAAAATTAGCCCCCCCTCCCAGTTTTCTTGGTCTACTTCTATGGGGGGTGTGTGTGTGTGTGTGTGTGTGTGTGTGTGTGTGAGTGATATGTCTTTATTGAACAGTGACCTCCTGGTACATAGGTCAATGCTCAACCACTGAGCCATGCTGGCCGGGCTACTTTTGTTTTTTTAATATTTGATAGAGACATGAATATTATAAATATTTCCCACTTTATACTATGAAAACAACAAAATGTAAGTACGAAGTCAAGCAACTGAGAACTAAGGCCAATTTTAGGGAACACAAGAGAGGACTACAGTAAACAGGAGAGTGTGAGTCAGCCAAGGAGGGTAAACTATTATTCAGGTACAGCCCATTGTTGGCACGTAGAAATGATGGTCCATAGTTACTAACTCTTCTAATTTTTAATTTTAAATGTTGACAGGAAATTCAAATTTTAAAAATACACATGTGAAAACTTATGTTCCCACAAAAATCTGTATGTGAATGTTCACAGAGGCATTAACCCTAATAGCCAAAAAGTGAAAACAAATAAAATGTTTATCAATTCATGAATGGATAAACAAAATAATGGAATATTATTCAGCCATAAAAAGCATGGCTAAACCTTGAAAACATTATGTCAAGTAAAAGGAGTCAGACACAAAAGGCCACATATCATATAATTCCATTTACATGAAACATTCAAAATAGGCACATTTACAAAGAAATAAAGTAGATAAGGGGCTTCCTCAGGTTAGGCACAGGGAAATACAGAAAGTGACTGCTTGATTCTTGCAGGGTTTCTTTGTGGAGCAATGAAGATGGTTTGGAATTAGACAGTGGTTATGGTTGCACAATAGTGTGAATATACTAAAAACCACTGAATGAAAATGGAGAATTTTAGTTTAGTTTTTGTTTTATTTTAAACAAAGCAGTACTGTACAGACCAATATAAACAAGTTTTCAGGCCAAATTAAGTTTTCAAGCTGCCAGTATACAACTGCTATTCTTGACTAGAGATTCTTAAGTGATACTCTTTTCTCATTCCACATACAGAAATATATATGCCTATAATAATTAACAAAAGAAAGTCTTTTTCTAATTAGCAGGAAAACACTAAATTAAAGGTTAGGATTTTCCCCAACTTCGTTTTCCCCATAAAGTTCTCCTTAAGTTAAAAATCCCTTCTAAATTAGAATACACTATCTAATGTGGAGTGAAAACACCTTAAATTTCATGGTGTTCTATAAACACAGTTACTTCCATGTAGTGTACCACTTGAAATGATATGCTGGGTATTAGACAGAAAAAGGACTTAAATGACACCTAACACTCCCTTTGAACTATTCCGTAGCCTGAGAATAACAATTAGACAAGTATTTGAGAGCCTCAAGGTTGGTAGTATGACTGACCTTAATATAAGTGGGATAAAAAAAAGTCCTTAAGTGCTGATGGAGCTTAGAAACGGGATCAAGAAGGTAGGATTCCAGATGGCCCTGAAATATGACTAAAATTTCCACAGTGAAGGAACTGTACCTCAGAGGTAAAAGAGCATGATAAAAATACAGAAGGAATGTCCAAGACAAATAGAGGAAATAAAGGCATCTAGATAATCTGGAACCAGTGATCACATAAGGAAATAGTAGAAGGTAATACCAGACAGATAGGTTGAGGCCAGTGTGTGAGATTCTGATGCCACTTTATGAAATTCACACTTTTTTAGAAGGCAATTCTAATTACTTTTAAAACAAACAGTCAATTATTCAGTTAGTGAACTTTTTAGGCCATATGATGACATTTTGGGAGGTATTACATTTTTAAAAATATATGCTTACTGATGTCAGAGAGGAAGAGAGAGGGATAGAGAGATAGAAACAACAATGATGAGAAATAATAATTAATTAGCTGCCTCCTGCACGCCTCCCACTGGGGACTGAGCTTGCAACCGGGGCAGGTGCCCTGGACAGGAATTGAACTGTGACCTTCTAGTTCACAGGTCGACGTTCAACCACTGAACCACACTTGCCGGGCAAAGAGGTACCTTATTTATTTACTTATTTATTCATTCATTCATTTATATGTTTTGGTTAATCCTCACACGAGGATTTTTTTCCCCATTGATTTTTAGAGAGAGTGGGAGGGGGAGAGACAGAGAGAAACATGATGAGAGAGACATCAATTGGTTGCCTCTCATACACGCCCGCAATCGAGCTACATGCCCTTGATTGGAATCAAAACTGAGAACCTTGGACTGAGCTGCTCCAGCTCCCGGGCATTTAAAGGGAATGCCCGGTGGCCCGGGCAGGGTGCTACCCGGGATGGAAGGTAGGTGGAGAAGACAGCCCAGATGCACATCATCTACGGCCCCTCCGGACCGGAGGCACTTCTGGGCCGGAGCCCAAATTCCGAGGGTGGATAAGACACCGACCCCTTCAATTCCGGCCAGCACCCCAGGCCCCATCCTGAGCTCGAATGCCTCCGGGAGCCCCTCTCTCCACTCTGCACTTCAAACTCAGCCCCGACAGCCTTCGGCCTCCGCTCCACACCCTGCTGGAGAAGCTCAGAGATCCTGTGCCCCTTTTATTTGAGGAGCTCTTTTGGAGGACACAAAATGATTACATCACTCGGGACAAAACTGCTCTAGAGGCTGGCAGGATGGCTGTGCAGGGCGCGCTGAGCTTCCTCCTGACCTTCGATTTTGACAAGACTACCGTGGATGAAAACAGTGACTGACTCCATAGTGCAGGAGAGCCTGCGCACCACCTACAGTGAGGGCTACAACGAATACATGCAGCGGGTCAAGTACCTGGGCGAGCAGGGCATGCGGCCGGCCGGGACCTGCCTGCCGTCTATGAGGCCATTCCCCCCCGCCACCCCTCCCCCTTCCCCCCCCCCCCCCGCCCCCGGCCTTCCCCAGGCATGGGCGACCTGCTGCAATTTGTGGCCAAGCAGGGAGCCCACTTCGAGGTGATTCTCATCTGGTATGCCAACACCTTCAGCGTGGAGAACGCTCTGCCACCTGGGCCTGTTCTGCTGCATCCTCAGCAACCCCTGGGGCCCGACGCGGGGTGGGGGTGGGGGGAGGGGAGCGGGGGGGAGGGCAGGGTGGGGGTGGGGTGGGTTGCTAGTGCTGCAGCCCTTTCACACGCACAGTTCAAGGTGCTCAGCGACTACCTGCGCCAGCGGGCCCAAGACGGCGTGCACTTCGATCGCCTTTTCTACATGGGCGACACGCCAATGACTTCTGCCCCATGAGAAGGCTGGCCAGCCGTGACGTGGTGGCCTTCCCGCGCCGTGGAGGCGCAGAAGGCCGAGCCCAGCTCGTTCCCTCCCCGCCCCGTGGTGTCGTGGGAAACCGCCCACGACGTGCGCTTCCAGACAGCTGCCTGCAGGGGGCGCCCCGACGAGGAGTGGGGAAGGGAGATTGGGAAAGACAATCTAGTTTTATAACTTCCTTTCCCTTTCGCGTTGGTATTTCCCTCTGGGAATTTCTAGAATTCCCCGTCCAATCAAGGGCTAAAGGAGGGAGTCCAGAGCCATCCGAACTATCTATGCAGTTAAACCAGCTCGGCTGCCTCCCTCAGATCCACAGCAAACAGTTAAAAATTCTGGAGTCTGGCTCAACCCGGGTGATGCGCATACCTGGGAAGGCAGCAGAGTTTCCTAAAAGCTCGCCCTCTGAACTGGGAGGAAGAGATTCCCTTGCAGGAGAGAGAACTTTAACTGCTGCCCGTGTGTAACTTCCCCTCTCCAAGGCTTAGGTCAAGGAGAAATCCTCCCGCATTGGATTCCCCGCACAAAGAGAGGAAGCTTTCCACCGACAGCCCCAGGCCTAGATTTCGCTTCACCTACCGTGATCCCATCCTACCTCCCTTTTCTTGCCTCCCTTCCCCTGCCCATTCCGACAGCAACCCCAAAGGAAGAAAAGCCAGATGGAACAGTCGCCTCCTGGTGGTGGAACGAGGTAGCACACTGTCGGGCTTGGGTCGGGCCAGCCAGGAAGCTCGCAGAGGTGCCTCAGTGACTTCTATCCCAGCCTTGTCTATGCAGCAAGACCAGGAACTTAACCAAAGTCACTCCCTTACGCTGGGCCCCCTTGGGCTCCCTCCTCTCATATGGAACAGAAAGCCCTGATGTTTTAAAGCAGAGCCAGCGAAACCCAAGCCCATCCTCTTTGGTGTTTTAGAGCTATTAAAACGGGATGAAGGGGGAAAAAACAAAACGGGGACCCTTGGGCTGATGCTCTAACCACTGAACCAAACCATCTAGGGCAAGCTCCCACTTTTATAGATAATGTATTTCTTCTTGGCACCTATATAGAATATAATCTTTTTGTATTATGGGCTGAGTCACCCCTTTATATCTCCCAAGGTTAGATATAAAACACGGCCATTTAACTAATCTATATTTATAAAAGCCAAGCGCCTGGAATGACCAGTGGCTATGCTGTGCACTGTGGCAGCCAACTGGCCAGATCAGAGCCCCAACTGCCCTCCCCACAACTTCCCCCAGCCCCTCCCCCCATTGGCCTGCCCCCAATCGGCCCCCATTGGGGCGGGCCAGCCGGACCCCACCAGAGCACAAATTCATGCACTGGTCCTCTAGTCTTTAAAGAAAAAATCTATTTTAGCTGTAAGAATAAGAGTGGCTATTTTATTCTTTCTCTAGTTCCTATTTCTTTTTCCTCCTTATCTGATTTCCAAATATTCAACCATAATTTTGTTACATTTTGCTTTATTATTCTAACAACATTAGATATTCTCTAGACTGCAGCTTTCAAGCTCCCCACAGAAGGGTAATGTTTATTTATATCTGAGAATAATAAAAATGACAAACCAGAATCACATTTATTTGGTCTTGCTATGGAACAGGACATAGTAACTACACCTAAGAGGATGGAGTAAGAAATTGGCCTTTGGGGGCTGAATAAAAAAGTTTACTCTGCCCAGCCAGTGTGGCTCAGTTGTTGAGTATCAACCCATGAACCAGAGGTCACCAGCTTGATTCCCTACCAGGGTACATACTCAGGTTGAGGGCTTGATCCCCAGTAGAGGTGTGCAGGAGGCAGCCAATGGCTGTTTCTCTCTCATCGATGTTTCTATCTCTCTATCCCTCTCCCTCCCTCTCTCTCTCTAAAATCAATAAAAAGTTTTTTTAAAAAGATTGGAGGGTAGGGGAAGGTCTATTCCTCCAAGCAATGTGTAAGTACAGCATCAAAAGTGCACGGAACCCTGGCACAGTTGGTTGAGCGTCATCCCAATGCACCAAGGTTCCAATGTGGACCCCCGGTCAGGGAGCTTACAGGAGGCATCCAATCGATATTTCTCTCTCACATCGATGTTTCTCTCTCTCCCTCTCTCTAAATCAATAAAAACATACCCTTGGGTGAGGATTAAATAAAAATGTACACAGAGCCCTGGCCAGGTAGTTCAGTTGGCTAGAGTGTCATCCCGATACGCCAAAGTTGCCAGTTTGATCCCTGGTCAGGGCACATAGAAGCAGCAACTAATGAATGCCTCAGAATTATACCCTTAAAAACGTTTAAAATGATAAATTATAAGTTATGAGTATTTTACCACAATAAGTTTGCTAAGTAGCTTCACATTCCTAAACCAGTAAAAGATTATGTTTTGATGGTCTGAACATTTTCATTTAAATTTTTTAAATGTCCAATATAAACAAGCAAAATACTCATTTTTCAATTTGCTTTTAACTTAAAAGAAAGATCAACCTTCTTTTACAGGAAGCCTAATAATTTTTCAAATCGAGAGAATTCCAATTTAAATAGTTAGGAAGAGGAGTGAAAGAAGACAAGAAATTACAAAACAAAACACACAAAAAAACCTTGTTTAGGTGTTTCTTCCTCCTTTTTAGTCTCCTCATCATCTAAGCTGGGACTGTCCCGGGAAGAGCTGTCCTGTTGGCTGGAGCTTTTCAATAGTACAGGATCAATTTGTGCTTTCAGGAGTGCAAGAGTCTCAGCCAACTCGTTTCGATTTCTAAACAGGGGAAAAAATAAGGCAACATAAAAATCTTTCTTCTATTCTAAAGAATTTTCAGAATAATACGTATTAGAAATTAAAATTTAAAAACAAAAACACTTTAAGAACAACCAAATCACTAGTACAAGCTAAACTGAATTAACTCTGAATTTTAAAATTAAGTATTAGAAATGAAAACATATTAAAATACACTAGTTTCCAAAAAGTAATCTTAAGACTATTCTCTGTATTTATTAGAATGGCAATGCAAATCTCTGGCTGAAAAGAACAGCTAGGAAGAAATTAAGCAAAAATCAAAGTCTGATAATTTTTTAAAGTACTATACAATACAAAAATAAATGTAAAACTTGCTTGAAGAAGCATTTCTTTTAATAGAATAATTCAAGTTCTTGATTCAATTTGAAAAAAGACCTATTTTCCACCTACAGAGAGAATAACATTTGATATTGTTACAAAATTATGATCCAAGACTTTCTGAGTAATTATGGCAAAAAGTCAGCTGTAATAACACAGTTCAAAAACCTAAGAATTTGGGTTACTGATGTTGTTTTGTCAATTACAGTTTGCAGCTACAGGAAGGGAATTCATTTTGAATCAAAGATATGGGAAAATATCAAATAAATATGATTTTAACCTATATATTTTCTACTTTTACTATCAAAACCAGAGATCTGATATGCTCAATTTAAATGCTATGTTCAAACAAGAAACTTTAGTTGGATATTTTTCCTGCTCAGATAAACGCTATGTAACAGTGAAGATAAGGAAACCCTGGACTAAGAGTTGGGACACTTAGTTCTATTTCTGCCACTAAGTTAACTAATCAGCACAAAGAGCTTCCTATCTGTGTTCTCAAAGGCCTCTGTACGCAAATCTAAATCTATGTACAGACAGTCCTCGCGTTATGTCGGACTCGACGTTTCGTGGTTACGTTGCCATCTCCCATTTATTTATATAAAAAAAAAGTTCCGTCATTTCGATGTATGTACATATATGTGCTTTATGTTTTTCATTATTTATTTACCACAAGTAAGGTCAGGAATTGTTATCTTTCTTTTAAATTTTTTTTAGTGTTTCACTTCATTACTGCTGTGTATGTGCTCCATGTGAGTGACATAGGTGCTTATGTGGGTGGGTTCCGACTTATGGTGAAAATCGCGTTACTTTGTGCTGTAGGAACAGATCTCCGACGTAAACCGAGGACCTACCGTGATTAGTATTAAGAAGAAATTACTTGTTTTCTTATCTGTCATGACACATACGCCCTCTATCCTCCTATCCCTTCAACCTCCATTCTAGCTAAACTCTACTCCTTGAGAGCAATGACACTGCCTCATGAAGCAGGAGTTAAAAAATGTTTAATCATCTACACTAATAAAAGAGAAACATGGTAATTAGTGTCACTCCGCTACCCTTCCCATTGGCTAATCCCCCGTCACTCACAGAGTAGGGCCGAGATATGCAAATTAACTGGCAGCCAAGATGGCGGCCGGCAGCCAGGCAGCTGATGCGAATAGGGAGGCTTGCTTGCTTCAGTGACGGAGAATTCCAACGTTCCCTGCCTGACTTGCCGGCCTCTCAGCTGCAACTCTAAGCAACTATGTTGCGAATAAAGAAGCTAAAAAAACCCCAGAAACCTGCTTTACTCAGCGGAGTTTCAGCCAGCCGGACCATAACATTGTATCAAATACAGATGGTAAACAAAGGCCAGAAACCTGTTTTCAGCAGCCGAGGCCTCAGAGCTAAAGCTGGCCCAGAATAAAAAAGAAAAAAAAAAGAAAAAAAGGAGCAGTTGGGAGCTTCAGTCCCAGCCTGAAAACAGCCCTCAGCCCCTCACCCAGACTGGCCAGGCACCCCAGTGGGGACCCCCACCCTGAAGGGTGTGTGACCAGCTGCAAACAGCCATCATCCCCTCACCCAGACTGGCCAGGAACCCCAGTGGGGACCCCCACGCTGATCCAGGACACCCTTCAGGGCAAACCAGCAGGCACCCACCCATGCACCAGGCCTCTATTCTATATAGTAAAAGGGTAATATGCCTCCCAGCACTGGGATCAGCGGAGCTGAGAGGCCTCCCGGCACCGGGATCAGCGTGACAGGGGGCAGCGCCCAAACCCCCTGATCGCCCTGCAGCTCTGTGTGTGACAGGGTGCGGCGCCCCTACCCCCCCGCCCCCAACGGGCCCTGCTCTGTGTGTGACGGGGTAGAGCCATAACCTCCCCATTGGCCCTGCCCTGAGTATGAGAGTGGCGGCGCCCCAACCACCTGATCGGCCCTGCTCTGTGGGTGATAGAGGGCGGCGCCCCAACCCCCTGATTCACCCTGCCCTGATGTGACAGGGGGCGGTGCCCCAACTCCCCTATCGGCCCTACTCTGTGAGTGACAGGGGGGAGTTCCTCAACCCCCTGATCGACCCGGCTCTGTGCATGACAGGGGGGAGCTCCCCAACCCCCTGATTGACCCTGCTCTGTGCATGACAGGGTATGGAGCCCCAACCCCCCTGATGGGCCCTGTTCTGTGCGTGACAGGGGGCAGCGCCCCAACCCCCTGATTGGCCCTGCTCTGTGCATGACAGGGTACGGAGCACCAACCCCCCTGATGGGCCCTGCTCTGTGCATGACAGGGGGTGGCGCCGCAACCTCCCCATCGACCCTGCCTTGAGTGTGACGGGGGCAGTGCCCCAACCCCCCAATTGGCCCTACCCTGAGCGTGACTGAGGGTGGCATCGCAACCTCCCAATCTGCCCTGCTCTGTGCATGACAGGGGAAGGCGCCCCAACTCCCCAATCAGCCCTGCTCTGAGCCCGACCAGGGGCTGCACCTAGGGATTGGGCCTGCCCTCTGCCACCCGGGAGCAGGCCTAAGCCATCAGGGCGTTATCTCCCAAGGGGTCCCAGACTGCAAGAGGGCACAGGCCGGTCTGAGGGACCCCCCCCTTCCCCAAGTGCACAAATTTTTGTGCACCGGGCCTCTAGTATATGATAAAAGCCTAATATGCTAAGTGTCCAGTCATCCATTCAACCAATCAAAGCATAATATACTAATGATATGCTAAGGCCATGCAACCGCTCGTTATGACTTGCACTGACTACCAGGGGGCAGACAGTCGACCGGTCGACCAGTTGCTATGACATGCACTGACCACCAGGGGGCAGATGCTCCGACCAGTGGGTTAGCTTGCTGCTGGTGTCCAGCTGATCAGGACTGAGCGAGATGGGCCAGACATGTCCTGGAGCCCTCCCGTGGTCCCTCCCCAGCTGTCCAACCTCCCACATCCCTATCCGGCCCAGATTGTGCACTGGTGGGGTCCCTTGGCCTGGCATGTGCCCTTTCACATTCTGGGATCCTTCGGGGGATGTCGGAGAGCTGGTTTTGGCCCGATCCCACAGGCCAGGCCGAGGATCCCCACTGGTGCATGAATTCGTGCACTTGGCCTCTAGTAACTGAATAAAATCCCTGTCCCAAAACTATACGGCTGTGTGCCCTAGACAGCTCATCTATCTTCCACTAGGCCTCAGCTTCCTTACCTATAAAAGACTGTATTCTCAAGTATTATTAAATTGGCCTCTTAAAAAAGTAATAAAATTGAAGTGATGAATATATTTCAGAAATTAAAATGGCAACCATTCTGTCATTGTGCATGTATTATAGATATCATATGACCATAACCAATTAAATGAACAGTTTAGAATTTTAATTCTCTAATAGTAGAAGGGCAGATTAGATGCTCTTTAAAGATCTTGTCTGGTACTGCCTTCACTTTACAAAAAGGAAAATTAAAAGCTAAAGACACTAAATAAATTTATTTTTGGCAAAGTTCCTATCTCTTAACATCATTAAGCCAACCGGCTTCTAACCTAAGGCTCTATCCACTTAATGTTATTACTTCTCATATTTCATTGAGAATTCCTATTACTTTTTGAGGTCACACTGGGAACTGAAGAATATATTGAAGTTTGTTACTGTACCTATTTAAAACACTTCCAAACATTAGAAGAGAGCCAATATTGCTAGAAAATCCATGCCAATTATTTTCTCTATTCTAAGCAGCAAAGGAATTTAGCAGAAAATTTTAGTTTTCTGTACTTTCACTAAGGCCTAAAGTGGTGATGAAATACTTGTAACAAATATTATTATTCATCCATGGCAATTTTCACTTGAATATTAATTGGAACAACTGTATAATGGCTAGAGCTTAAATATCTGTGCTTTTGAAACCTATTGCAACACTTGCTTAAACCATATAAAACTGCAATAACTATGTATGGTACCAGCTGGGAAATATTGAGGGAAACTACGAAAAGTATATGACTGTCTGACCTGGACAGGGTTGCTCAATGGTTAAGCAAAAGGTGTGCCAAAAGGTGTCACATTCGATTCTAGGTCAAGGGCAAGTACCTGGGTTTCAGGCTCTCAACCAGTGGATGTATCTCTCTCACATTGATGTCTATCTCTGTCTCTCCCTCCCCTCCTTCCGTCCCTGCCTCCCACTCTCTGAAAAGCAATGGGAAAAATATCCTCAAGTGAGAATTAACAAAAACAACAACAATTAAAAAAAAAACACACAAAGCTGTACACCTGAAAAAAGTAACAAAATCATATGGTTTAATGAATTTAACTACTTTTACTCTTTTGTAAGTAACTTACTAAATTTTGTTTAAACTTAAAATATAGTTGTTTATCAGTTAATACTTCCTACCTATCTACCTCATATATACTTATGTTATAAATATTACAACAGACAGAAATGGAACTTGCTATTTAATAAAAGTTTTAATACTTTGGTGATGCTATGGTATTACAATTTTTAAAAAAGACTATTCTTTCAAGTAGTTTTATGTTCACAGCAAAATTGAGAAGGTTCAGAGATTTCCCACATACTCCCTTTTATACAAGTAGAAATACAATGTAAGTTTATTAATTTAATGAAATAAGGAAACAACAATGTGTTAATCAGGTGTTTAGAATTTGGTTTTAAATATATTTTTATTGATTTCAAAGAGGTAGGGAGAGGGAGAGAGAGACAGAAACATCAATGATGAGAGAGAATCATTGATTGGTTGCCTCCTACACACCCCACACTGGGAATTGAGCCCGCAACCCAGGCATGTGCCCTGACCGGGAATTGATCCATAGCCTCCTGATTCATAGGTTGACCCTCAACCACTGAGCCACACAGGCTGGGCTAGAATTTGGCTTTAAATAATACTACATAGCTCAGAAAAGTTGTCTGGCACATTGCAGATATAAATTCACATGTTCATAGGCGTTCTTCAAAAAGGTTTACAGAGATCCAAGATGGTGGCCGACAGGACAGCAGAGAGTGTGAGTGAGAGAGAGAAAGGGGAGTGCGTGGACCTGTGGGCGTGTGTGAGTGAGGGACAGTTATATCCCACAGGACTTCTGGGGGCTGGCGGACCAGGTTCCCCTAGCCGGGCAGACACTACCACAGGTGAAATCTCTCCGGGGAGGCCGCGCCATCTTCAAGGGGAGAGCGGCCTCACCTCCACTCGGGGAGACCTCAGACTCCACCGGATCCGACAGCCACACCGGCCAGGGACCAGCTGCCTCTGCTGCGAACCCACAAACACTGAGACTCCAGCCTCCCGGCTGCAGGCACCTAAACAGTTTGTCCAGGGGCAGAGAAAATGGTGGCTGAATACGCGGACAGGTCCAGCGCCTTCTCACAGAGCAGATAGAAGAAACAGCTAAATCGAATAGCATCCACCTGGAATTGGCGAATTAAACACAGCTGAAGAGACAATAGTGGCTGGAAGAGTCAGAGGTCGCATGGAAAGAGGTGGGATTGGGGACCTGGGCTGGAAGGAGAAACGCGCACAGCCGGGAACAGAGTGTTGGAGGGCGACTGCGCTGCACCAAGCCCGCGTACATTGGGGAGACCTGTAGCGCTTGACTTGGAAGGCGGTCCACAGGGCTACTGGCAGTGGGGGACTCCAGAAAGGCAGCCTTAAGTTCTGCACTGGCCGCACAGTGCAAGGGGAAGAGACAAAGCAGCGGTGACTATGGGGTCAAAAGGGTGTTGGTCATCCAGATATCAAGCTATATTACCAAGCCACGGTGCTCAAAACTGCCTGGTACTGGCACAAGAACAGACATATAGACAAATCAAAGAGAACAGAGAACCCAGAAATAGACCCAAGCCATTATGCTCAATTAATATTTACAAAGGAGGCAAGAGCATACAACGGAGTCAAGACAATCTCTTCAATAAATGGTGCTGGGAAATTTTGTCAGATACATGCAAAAAAATGAAACTAGATCACCAAATTACACCATACACAAAAACAAATCCAAAACGGTTAAACGACTTAAATGAAAGATGGGAAACCATAAAATCTTAGAAGACTCCATAGGCAGCAAAATATCAGACATATGTCATAGCAATATCTTTACTGATACAGCTCCTAGGGCAGTGGTTCTCAACCTTCCTAATGCAGTTCCTCATGTTGTGGTGAACCCCAATTTCATTGTTACAAATTGAACATAATTAAAGCATAGTGATTAATCACAAAAACAATATGTAATTATATATGTGTTTTCTTATGGTCTTAGGCGATCCCTGTGAAAGGGTCGTTCGACCCCCAAAGGTGTCACGACCCACAGGTTGAGAACCGCTGTCATAGGGAAATGGAAACTAAGGAGAACATAAACAAATGGGAATACATCAAAATAAAAAGCTTCTGCACACCAAAAAAAAAACATCAACAAAAAAACAAGAAAGCTCACTTCATGGCAGAACATATTTACCAATGTTATCTCCGATATGGGTTTAATCTCCAAAATTTACAGGGAACTGATACAACTTAACAAAAGCAAGATAAACGATCCAATAAAAAAATGGGCAAAGGACCTAAATAGACACTTTTCGAAAGAGGACATACAGAGGCCGGGAGACATATGAAAACATGCTGAAAGTCAATCATCAGCCAAGAGATGCAAATCAAAACAACGATGAGGTACCATCTCACACTTGTCAGAATGGCTATCATCAACAAATCAACAAATGACAAGTGCTGGCAAGGATTCGGCCACTGTGGGAGACAGTATGGAGTTTCCTCAAAAAGTTAAAAATGGAACTCCCATTTGACCCAGTAATCCCACTTCTAGGAATATATCCCAAGAAAGCAGAAACACCCATCAGAAAGGATATATGCACCCCTATGTTCATAGCAGCACAATTTACAGTAGTTAAGATTTAGGAACAGCCTAAGTGGCCAGGGGTGGGGGATCAATCGGGGAAAAAGACATACTTTAAACAATAAAGAAAAAAAAGGTTAACAGTAATTCAGCACCAGTTCTCTAAAATCTGTGGTTGTTACCAAAGAAAACTGTGTTCACAAATCCTATACACGCATTTGCTACTGAACAAATGCCACATAAACCACTTTCTGTTTATCATAAATAAATGTTTGTACATGGAAAGAATATTTTTTTAAAGGAGAAGTACAGGGAATAAAACCTGGAATAATGATCATGAAAGACAGGATGTAAAAGATATACCAATGGAATTATGCCTTTCTTCTTTCTGCTGACAAATATTTCTTTATGAAAAAGTGATTCAAACTTTAGGGTTAGAAATATTGTAAGAAAAGCTAATAATTAAAAAGGTTGGGAGAAAAAACAAAAATAAATCTTTATTGAACATTAGCTAGGGTTCCATTATGATTTCTCATGTATTCCTCACAATTGTATTGAGGAAGTGTTATCTATCAACTTTAAGGTGCAGGAAAGAGAGTATAGAGAAATTAAGTGATCTGCCCACAGAAGGTAAATAGAGGAACATAAGTTCAAACACACTTGGTAACTCTAACATCTTTGCTCTTTCTCTCACATCATGCATATAACATAAATTTAAAACAGTGTACAAGAGAAGTTATTTTAAGCATGTATGTCTAATCTACAAAGACATACATGCAAATTGACCGTACCTTCGCTATGCCTTAAGCCACGCCCGCCAGCCAATCAGAGCAACCATATGCAAATTAACCCAACCAAGATGGCGGCTGGCAGCCATGGAGATGGAGCAAGCAGGAGGCTTGGTTGCCCCAATGATGGAGGAAGCCAAGCTTCCCAGCTGCCGCAGCTGGCTCTGAGCTCCACTCAAAGCAACAAAGTTTCAATTATAGAAGGTAAATAAACCCCAGATACCTGCTTTCAGCCGGCTGAGGACACGAAGCTGGAGGGAGCAGGAGGCCCGTCCTGGACGGCTCTGAGCTCCACTCCAGGCTACAAAGTTTCAATTACAGAAGGTAAATAAATCCCAGAATTAAAAAAAAAAAAAAAAAAGAAAGAAAAAAGGCGAGCCTGGTTGCTTCCGTCGCCAGGGAGGCTTGGCCAGCCTGAAAATGGCCCTCAGCCCCTCACCCAGACTGGCCAGGCACCCCAGTGGGGACCCCCCACCCTAAAGAGGGTGTGGCCAGCCTGCAAACAGCCATCAGCTCCTCACCCAGGCTGGTCAAACCTCCATAGGGTGAGGGTCTCCACTTCGGGGGGCTTGACCAGCCTGCAAACAGCCATCAGCCCCTCACCCAGGCTGGCCAGGCACCCCAGTGGGGACCCCCACCCTGAAGGGGTGTGACCAGCCTGCAAACAGCCATCAGCCCCTCACCTAGGCTGGCCAGGCACCCGATTGGGACCCCCACCCTGATCCAGGACACACTTCAGGGCAAACCAGCCAGCCCCCACCTGTGCACCAGGCCTCTATCCTATATAATAAAAGGGTAATATGCATATTGACCCTAACAACAGAACGACTGGGAATGACTGGTCACTATGACACACACTGACCACCAGGGGCCAGGCGCTCAATGCAGGAGCTGCCCCCTGGTGGTCAGTGCACTCTCACAGGGGGAGCTCTGCTCAGCCACAAGCCAGGCTGACGGCTGCCAGTACAGTGGTGGTGGTGGGAGCCTCTCCTGCCTCCTCAACAGCGCTAAGGATGTCTGACTGCAGCTTAGGCCTGCTCCCCGCTGGCAAGTTGTCATCCCCCGAGGGCTCCCGGGCTGCAAGAGGGATGTCTGACTGCCAGCTTAGGCCCAATTCCCCCAGGGAGCGGGCCTAAGCTAGTAGGTGGTCATCCCCCGAGGGGTCCCAGACTGCGAGAGGGCACAGGCCGGGCTGAGGGACCCCCCCACCGAGTGCACAAATTTTTGTGCACCAGACCTCTAGTCAATAATAATCATAATTACTTTTCTCTGTCATATTTTCCTCACCTACAAATTAGGAGAGAATATTTCTTACATAAATATGCAATGTTGATATAGGAAATAACAAAAGGGGTGGTAAAACATGAACAGAGCCTCACTCAATGTATGTATTCAGAGAGAGAGATGGTGATTAAATTTTATTTCAGGACTACTTTGTTTATCTCCGTTTAGTAAGTTAACTATATGAAGGACCCATATTAAAATATGAAAAAAGGGTGTTGCTAAAACAATCACTCACAAGCTCATTCAATTCATATTTATTCTTAGGGAATGAAAGTTAAGCTTCCCCTGACTCAAACAAATATTCAAAATTTCTATGGATTATTTCTTCAAACAATTAACATTTAACATTAATATACATAAGCCAGTGGTTATAGATCTAATTCTCCCTATTTTAGTGATAGAGTCTCTGATAGTTTCCAAATTAATACAAACTATCAATATTAATGGAAGAAACTGTAATTAAGTTGCAAAAATAGAATATTAGAGACACAGAGATTCTGAAAGGTCCCAGTGTCATTTATTGATTTTTAAAAAGTTGTATTTCAAGGTTTTATATTAAATGTTTTTATTCAAATATATCAGTCAATAAAAATAAGAAATCTAGATTTTAAAAAACAATTATGGTGAAAAAGCACAATTTCCCTCAGATTTCTTCAGAACCCCAGTAAAGAAATGCATACACAGTAAAAATCAAAAGTATACTAAAGTATCAGATGAAATGGGCAAATTAAAATAATCTATACTAATAAAAGAGAAACATGCAAATTGGTGTCACTCCGCTATGCCCACCAGGCAATCAGAGCAACTATGCAAATTAACCCAACAAAGATGGTGGTTAATTTTCATATGCAGGCATGAAGTGAAGACTGAAGGCTCGGGCCAGAGTGAAGACTGAAGACCGAAGACTGAAGACTGAAGAGGCTTGGCTTCTCCGCTGCAGCCGCAGCAGAGAAGCCAAGCCTCGCTGCGGCCAGACCAAAGGCCTAGGTCCCGGGTGCCAGAGGATAACCAGTGCCTGCAGCCAGGGAAAGGAAGGCCTATTGCGTGAATCTTCATGCAACGGGCCTCTACTTGGGAATAAAAAGATTATCCTAACAGAAAACTATCTATATATATAAAAGCCTAAGCAACCGGAATGCCAGAACAACCGGTCAGAATGACACGCACTGATCACCAGAGGGCAGATGCTCAATGCAGGAGCTGTCCCCTGGTGGTCAGTTTGCTCCCACAGCCAACCTCCCGCAGCCGGCCAACCTCCCCTGGTCCCTCCCTGCTGCTGGCCAATCTCCCACAGTCCCTCACCCTGTACAGCAGGAACGCCCCAGTGGGCAGCTGGAAGGCCCCCACCCATTCACGAATTTCGTGCACCAGGCCTCTAGTCTATATATATAAAAAGCTAATATGCTAAGTGTCCAACCATCCTACCGGTCGCTATGTTGCGCACTGACCACCAGGGGACAGACACTCAACACAGGAGCTGCCGTGACAGGCACTGGCCATTTACAGAGAAACAGCACTGCAGACCTGGCACCCCCAAAGCAACACTCGGCTTTCCCCAAGTGGGACACAGGCCCCACAACCACTCCGGAGCAAGAACCCACCTAATCGCAGCCAACACTGCTGAGAACCCATGGCGCAAAATGCAGCTCACAGCCCAGTCCAGCCCAGGTAATGACGTCACGCAGCAACACCCAGCATCTTCTCCCTAGTGACTAGCGTCCTTGGAGTTTCTTAAGCCCAGGAACATTACTTGCTTTATAGCCTCAGGTGCAAATGCAAACATTTCACATTTTAACCAAATGTCTGTGAAGTGTTTTTCCCATGCCTTATCTCATTTGGTCCTCACAGAAGTCCTGGAGTAGGTAGATAGGAAACTCGGTGGAATCCTATTTTCTTTTCACTAGCCAAAAAATGGAGATTTAGAAAGTTTAGAAACTTGACCCGACTGAAAAGGAGAAATGATGGACCTTGAAAATGACTGCCGGTTTTCTCACTGTGCAGAATATAATCAAGCACTGCTGCAGTTAAATATTTTACCCTTTGTTCTCCCTGCATGATCTACAATAATAATCTGCTTTGTGTTGATATTTACTGCTGTGTTGCTGACAATTACCTGAAAGAGAAGTTGGGGTGCTTCCCTCGGCTGGAAAAAGTTTAGCTACATTAGAAAGCAGGTCAAATTAAGCAAGTTTATCTATATATATGAAGCTCTCGCTGGCGCCAAATGACGCTTGTGTTTCGATCTGTCATTGTCGCTCTTGAATTTGGTTGGCACTTCTATTATAGAGAAAGGGTAAATAGCAATAATAAAATATTTCTTCTAATTAATTTCCTTTTAATGTGCACAAATTCGTGCACTGGGCCACTAGTAGCTAAATAAGAACCAAATAATACTATTCTTATATTTTTGTCTAACAATGTTTTTTATTGGGTAGGGGTGGGGGGGGTGGGCACACATTTATTACCAATGTATTGCTTATCTTTTACACTGTGGCTTCCTGAAATACAAGGTATATGTCTTGGTATGAACCACACTTCTAAATATATTTATTTAGTTGACAAATAATGCATATTATGTTGAGCACAAAGCTAGGTCTTGATAATTCTCAAACTTCTGAAAAAAAGAACTACACCAGCCTCAGTGATTATATCTGAACTAGAGGCCCAGTGCACAAATTCAGCCGGCCCCGCCCCGTGGTCGAACAACCGGTCAAGGGGACAATTTGCATATTCCCCTTCTATTATATAGGATGAGGCCCAGTGCACGAATTCGTGCATGGGTGGGGTCCCTCAGCCTGGCTGGCAATCAGGGCCAATCGGGGCCAGCTGGATAGAGGGAGAGACCATGGGAGGTTGGCTGCCTGAGGGAGGTTGGCTGTGGGAATGCACTGACCACCAGAGGGCAGCTCCTGTGTTGAACGTCTGCCCCCTAGTGGCCAGTGCACATCATAGCTACCGGCTAGCCGTCTGGTTTTAAGGATGGCTTAGGCTTTTATAGAGAGAGAGACGATATCAAAGTAAGGAAAACACAAATAAATGTAACAAGATTCCAATAAAAGATACCTGACAATGCATTTCCACGATGAGCCATCTTGATCATCTTGTTCTTCTATGTACATTCTGACATTGTGATCTTGATCCAACTGGTACCAGTACATGAGGCCATCTTTGTCTCGACCAATTGGCTGGAGACGCATGGTATCGGCATCTTCCTCATTGATAATATTCTTGAATTTGAGATTGTCATCAAACTGACACTCACAGAGGTACTGAAAAATAGTTAGAACATGGCTTAAGATACCCCACATAAATGTTTCTTCATTAGAGTTCAGTGTGATATGTTTAACCACAGAACTGATTCAAGGACAGAAACAGAAAGAACACATACAGTTTATTAATCTTTTACCATACTCTCCTCCCATTTTTACAACCTGCTTAGAACAACTAATTTAAAAAGATAAATTTCAAGTTAACATGTTACTTTAATGTTATATAAATTTACAGTTTCAATACAATCAATGACACAAAAATCAAGTTATATTTCAAAAGCACTGAGTCTGTTTGCAGTAAGTCACCCAAAGTGTTTCATGGTATAAAATTTTCACTGATTCTTTCTTTCTTAAAGCTTTTAAATGAACATTATTCTTGAAATGGCTATTTGTTTTTGAAAGCTTGAAATATATGCAGTTTTCAAGGAAGGTAGTCTGAATGACAGCTGCCTCTAAAGAAGTATCTTAATAAAAAGATATCTATGTTACTAAATAAGAAACTGACTTAACTTTTTGTTAAATATTTTTATATATGATTATGGTGTAAAGTCAGGATTCTTCCCTGAGTCTTTCTGCCCGAGCAGATAATACATGAATTTCCTATCTCAGTCTCCTTGTTTTTGCCTGTGTTACCTAGCCCAGCAGTCTCTTTTGTGTGAAAAGTATTGTTTTCCTTTATTATGCTGGCTACCTTGCTAATAATTAGGACCAACACTCTGAAATGGGTAGTAAGAGAAAAGGAAACTCAAACTTGAAAACAAATCTACTTTGAGACCTATTTTATTTTAATCTAGTTGGTTTGGTTATGTGGTATGCCCCTAGTCATCTGGAAAACTACCAAATTACTAATTTAGTAAATCAGTAAAAAGATTAACCAGTTTACAGTATGTGTTAACAATGACTGTGAAGGCTAACAACAATGAATAAAATTAATTTGGGGCAATTGCTTGCCTATTCTACTACAGAACTGATAAGCCCAGATAATTAAATCTAGATATATTTTTATACTAAAACAAAACCACAAAGAATAATTTAAAGAATAGAATTTTGTCACCAAAAAAAATAAAAGAAAAAACCTAATGTCCTTTTCCAATAATAACAGAAATGTCTACTTTCTAGTTGTTTTTCCAATTCAACCAGGAGTGAAAGTGGATTTTTAAATTAAAATAATTGTAACAAATAATAAACTTATTACCTTTAGGAGCGCTAGTTTGCATTCAACACTCATTTCGAGATAGCCTTTCTTCTCCATCTCCCATGCCCAAGTGCTATTAAACTCTTGGCATATCTGTCAGAGAAAGTTAATATCTTAATACATAAAAGTTTTATTTAATAGATAGTTTTGCTGTATCATTATGGTAAGTATTCTTGATATTATGTTTATAAAGGAAAAAGTCTGTAACAAACAATGCAATCCAGTTCCAACCCCAAATGCATACTACTTAAACACACCGAAATGTTTATTGCTGACTGCTGACTAATCCAAGGTAAGTACCGATCTCTGCACCTCTCTCCTCTGACTCTCAAAGATATTATACATATTTTTGTGGCACATTTTCCCAGATGCAAGTAATTATCTGATTCTGTCTCTCAATTTGGCCTGGAAGTTCCTGGATGGCAAGCACAATAGTTTATTAATATCTATGACTAGAACAGAAAATTTAAAAAAACATGCCAAACTATAGGCATATTTAAAATCAAGCTACTTTGCAACTAAATGTTCTCCTATTTATGGGTAAAGATTTCATTGCTTGCCATTTCAGACCTTCTATATCAGTGGTTCTCAACCTTGGCTGCACATTTAGAATCACCTGGGAATTTTTTTAAAATCCTGATTTCTGGGCCTCATCCTCCAGAAATTCTGTTTCTTTGTTACGAATGTTGTGGCCCCACCCCATAACAAAGAAACAGAATTTCCGGAGGATAAGGCCCAGAAATCAGGATTTTAAAAAGATTCCCAGGTGATTCTAATGTGCAGCCAAGGTTGAGAACCACTGTTCTATATAATACTAGAGGCCTGGTGCACAAAATTCATGAACGGGGGGGGGGGGGGGGGGGGAAGGAGAGTCCCTCAGCCTGGCCTGTACTCTCTTGCAGTCCAGGAGCCCTCGCTCCTTACTGCCTGCCTGCTCACTGCTCCTTAGCGCTGCTGCGGAGGCGGGAGAGGTTCCCGCCACTGCTGCTGCACTCGCCAGCTGTGAGCCGGACTTCTGGCTGAGTGTTGCTCCCCCTGTGGGAGCGCACTGACCACCATGGGGCAGCTCCTGCATTGAGTGTCTGTTCCCTGGTGGTCCGTACGCATCAAGCAACCGGTTGTTCTGGTTGTTCCGCCTTAACGGTCGCTTAGGCTTTTACTATACAGAAGGCATAAATTTAAATTTCTAGACTTCTCTCCATATACAAGCATTCCAGGAAAACCAGAGCCACCTAACAGACTGAAAAAAGATTTGTACAACCACTCTACTCAATAATAAGGACTAATCAGGAGAAATGCCATGGGTTCTACGACCTGTGAGCCAGTTTCTTTAGCTATAAAAGGGGAGCAAGAATAATACTGATTTTAAAGGTTATGAAATAGCCCTAGCCAGTTTGACTCAGTAGATAGAGCATCAGCCTGCTGACCAAAGGGTCCCGGGTTCGATTCCAGTCAAGGACATGTACCTTGGTTGCAGGCTCCTACCGGGACCCTGGTTGGGGTGCGTGCAGGAGGCAACCAATCGATGTGTTTCTCTCACATCAATGTTTCTCTCTGTCTTTCCCTCTCTTCCACTCTCTCCAAAAGATCAATGGAAAAATGTCCTTCGGTGAGGATTAACAACAACAACAACAACAAAAGGTTATGAAATAGACATAAAAATATTAAAGTACCTAGCAACTTCAATAAAATCTGTCTTTATTGCCTTTAGTACCTGGATTTGTTTATCCTAAGAAATCATTCAGATTGAAATTTTTATTTTTAAAACTAAGAAACATGAAATTTAGAAAGATTATTTATCCAGTGAGTCCACAAATATTTACTGAGTACCTACTAGTAGTTGTCAGTAGCTTAAGTCAAGGAGGTGGGGAAGACAGACAACCTGCCATCATGGACCTTACATTGTAGGAGGCAGTCAAACAGGTAAAATTTTAAATAATTCAAGTAGCTTGGGTGGTGTGGCTCAGCATGGTTCCATGCACTAAGAGGTCACCAGTTTGATTCCGAATCAGGGCACATGCCCAGGTTGTGACCTCCATCCTCAGGAGAGGCAGCCAATGTTACTATCTCTTTTTCCCTTTCCCTTCCTCTCTCTCTCAAAATCAATAAAAACATAAAATAATTTTTTTCAAGTAAAGACAAACACTATACTAAAAATAAAATGTGATAGTTTTGGTGCTATTTTGCATTGGGTGCTGAGGGAAAACCTCATTGTATTATTTATTCTTAAATATTTATTTACTGAGAGAGAGAGAGAGAGAGAGAGAGAGAGAGAGAGAGAGAGAGAGAGAGAGATTTGTTGTTCCACTTATTTACGCATTCATTGATTGATTCTTTTATATGCCCTGACCAAGGAGCAAACCCTCAACCGTGGCATTTCAGGACAATGCTCTAACTTAGTGAGCTACCTGTCCAGGGTGGAAAACCTCATTTTAAAAAGTTGACACAAAAAGTTGAGAGATAAAATAGAAATGAGCCACAAGATGATCTGGAGAAGAAACAAGCTAGCAAAAAGACCTTAAGGTTTGGCAAATTAGAAAAAGAGAAAAGATTCGTCAATGTAAATGAAGTAGAAGAGCAATTTTCAACTTGTGTGTGTTTGTGTTGCTAGAATTTTTAAAACATGCAATGCTTGACTATTTTAGTCAGGGGTACTGACCTCTTTTCCCTTAGATAGTCAATTAAATAAAAGACAAGAGCCAACACAACACAACAATAACTGTCCAATGTGAATGGATCAAAATTATACCTATTTTTTTGTCAGATCAGCAAAAAATATTACATATTTTTTGGTGTGTGCATAATTTTAGAAATCAGTTTGTGTGCCATGAGGTGAAATGATTGAAAACTGCTGAAGCAGAATAAGGGAGAAATTTAGCAGCAGATAAAGTTAAAGAGGTAACCAAGAGCCAAAATATATAGGCCAGGGTAAGGAATTAAGATATTATTTCAAATATGATGAGAGGCCAATGGAGTGTTTTATTTTTCATTTTTTAAATATTTCTTTTTATTGACTTCAGAGAGGAAAGAAGAGGGAGGGAGAGAGAGAGAAACATCAATGATTAGAGAGAATCATTGATCAGCTGCCTCTTGCATGCCGTACTGGGGATGGAGCCCAGGACTCAGGCATATGCCATGAACTGTGACCTCCTGGTTCATAGGTCGACGCTCAACCACTAAGACACTCCAGCCAGGCCCAATGGTTTTAAATTGATAAATTTATCATTTATGTTTCAAAAATAGCTGTTTTATTTTTAAAAAAAGATTGTAGAGGGGAAGGAATGGAAACTAAAACACCAATTTTAAGGCAAGAGATAATGATGACAAGAACTATGTTGGTAGTAGTGATAACAAAGAAGTAGACAGCTGTATTTTAGAGGCAGAATCATAAGGACTTTTGATAGAATGGATGTGGATGGAGGGTGATTGGAAAGAAAACCCAATGGTGACATCTAGATTCCTTGGCATGAAAAAATGGAAGAATGAAAGTGCTTTTGACTAAGGTATTAAGAGAATACCTGAGAGAAGGGAGTTCACAAGAGATCTCTAATGAGCTTGAGGTAAGGGTCTTTGCTCAAAGTTACTGGTTCATAGATCTTTCCACTGGATCTTTTCAAATCTGAGTCAAGAAGAATTTTTGGCTGAGCACTGACAAGTCAAGGGCTATGTCTACTCTTCTTCATATCCCTAACCTGGGACAAAGTATGAAACATATAAAAATGCTTTAATTTAAAAATTTTATTAAGTTAACCACTTATAATTTTTATAGCCAACACATCTTAAAGAATATTATAAATTCTTACTAGACTAATAATAGCTAGCATTTATTTCATGTTTACCATGTGCCGACTACTGTTCTAACTGCTTTAAAATATATTAACTCAGTCAATTCTCACAAGCGTTAGATAGATGTACTGCTATCCTCAGGAGGGTATGTGCTTCAGCCAAAGAATAAGAGAAATAGGAATTACTATCTTTAGTCATTTCTGGTGAAATCAGTATATATTTAAGATACCAATCAGGTCAGCTATCACCAATGGAGATGTGGACAAGGGCCAGACTGAGAATTATAAATCATCTAACTCCATTATTTATACTCAAATTACACCTCATCAAGTCTCCCTGATCTAATATTTAAATATGTCCAACTGTTTTACAAATAATAGAATTTCTGGAGGACTGAACCAGACATTGACTGAGCACATTAAGTACTGGGGGGTGAGGGGCAGAGATGAATTAACAGTCAGGCTCAGCTCTAGGAAATTCAGAATTCAGAAGGAAAAAAGGTGGGGGGGCATGCAAAGTCATGTAAACAAGTAATCAGTGAGTAATCCACCAACTAAGTAACTGATATAATTATAAACTATGACAATACAGAGGAGAGAAACCCTAATTCAGCCTATGGATAAAGGGAAATTAAAGAAGGTTTTATTCAAGTGATGACATTTTTCTAGGATCTGAAGGATGACTTAGGTCTTACCAGACAAGGAGATAAAGAGCATTTCAGGAAGAAAAAAAACACAATATGTAAAGCAATAGGAATGTGAGTGATGATGTGTCAATGTGAAGGTGAATAGAGGAACTCTTTACGTTGAGTCCTAGATCCCTGGATCTTGAGGACTTGGGGCCGGGAATGGGCGAGACAAGGATGTGAAGGAAAGTAGTGAGCAAGGCTGTGAAAGTAGATCATGGCTTATAAATATGGGGACTCAACATGTGTTTGGAAGAACTGATGGGAAATAGTTCTGTTGCACTGTGCAAGACAGAAGGATAAACTCTGAGGTTAAAGAGACCAATTAAAGCCTATTTTGCAACAATTCAAGAGAAAGGTAATGAAGCCTGAGTTAAGCTTGGCCGAGGATACTCTAGAAAAGGCAGATTCTGATTGGTAGTGCATTTATCTTACAAAAGCAGTAACATTTTATGTTTAATACTAGAGGCCCAGTACATGAATTCATGCATGGGTGGGGTCCAGCTGGCCAGGGTCAATGGGGGGATGGGAGGGAATAAGGGGAGGGGACATGGGAGGTTGGCCAGCCAGTCCACCCACAATTGGGGTGGAGGGAGCCGATCGGGGGTGGGGCTGGCAGGGGAGAGGGGCCGCCGGCTAATCGGGCCTATTGGCCCACTGCATTGCGTATCATAGCAACCAGTCATTCCAGCATTCTGGTCACTTGGCTTTTATATATAGAGATATGGCTTTACTATTTACGATATAATTTTCTCATACAGTATTTCATTAGAGGTGGGTATCCTGTAAAACGACAAGATTTTTGAAAGCAAAAGGAAGTTTGATTCATCTTTCCATTTCCTACAGTACCTACCAAAAACAGAATCTTGCTAATAGTGGCACAATAAATATTTACTGTATCAACGTTCTCTAGTATAACTACTGACATAATCTACTATTATAAGGGAATATATGGGAACACTGCCTATGAGAATGCTTTAAAGGTTATATAAAAAGGATGTTTCTTTAATTCCTTAAAAATACATACATGAAAAAGTTCAATGGCAAGTTTTCTCAAGCATCATGATTTTGAAAATCAAAAGAACACCAAAACCCCAACAACTGGCCAGATGTGCATGTATTAATTAACTAGTTCATTCCATAAACATTTTATCAGGAATTTACTGTGTGCCACAGTGCTTGACACCAGGATAAATAAGATACTACAACTCCTGATAAGGAGCTCAGGATTAGTGGGACAGGCAGCTGGAATCGCAGTTAACCTATACATTGGGCACATTTATACATGTCAAAAATTTGAGAAACTATTCTCAAAAGCAGTCTGTTTAAAATCTTAATCAAGAAAAAGGTGCTCTGAAAGTATGTGACATAAATCTAACATGAAAAATAAAATGCCTATCATAGCACCTTTATATTTTAGGTACGATTAATTATAAACCTAAAATACACCTCGATGGAAAGAATGTAAGTACCTCCTTCCATGTAATCTGCTTTATATCACTCATTTAGACATAAAGGGCAATAAGACTTTAGTATCAAACAGGTTGAGAGGCAAATCCTGGCTCTCTATCATCAATGTGATCTCGAGTTAAGGCAATTACCTCTCTGAATTTCAGGATCTTCATCTGTAAAATGGAGGTTTTGTAGCTAGTAAAAGAGATGAGATAAAGAAGATGCCTATCAGATACTCGCTGTACCATAGCTCCCTTATATAAATGCAAACCTGAAAATGGTTCTAGAGAATCAACACAAGAACCAATTGGAACACGAGGAGAAATAGAAGGAATTAAAAGTTGGCAGGAAGTAGATCAGTGTTCTTCAAACTGTATATAAACACTGCTTCATGACACTTTTGTTTTGCATATATATAAACATATATAAATAAATGTGTCTACAATTTCAATAAAATGACTGGTAGCTGACTTAATTTCCTGCCTTCATTATCTGGGTAATTAACCCTATGTTATATTAAATGGCTTCCCTTGTTGTGCTCTGTATCCAATACTGCAGTGTTTACATTAAAGCTGAGATTACTGCTAGATTTACAACTGCTTTTGTATTTTTATAAATTTTATTGTGGACATATATATATATAATAAAAATAAAATTTGCCATCTTAACCATTACATGTACAATTCAGTGGCATTAATTACATTTACAAAGTTGTATAACCACTACCACTTTTTATTTCCAAAACGTTTTTATCACTCAAACAGACACTCTTTAGCCATTAAGTATTAATTCCCATTTGCCTCCCACTTGCAGCACCTGGTCATCTATAATCTACTTTTCTGTCTCTGAATTTGCCTATTTTAGGATAGTTCATATAAGTGGAATAATCCTATATTTGTCCTTTGGATCTGGCTTCTTTCACTTACCACATAAAAGAACTTCATTCCTTTTTAAGGGTGAAAAATATTCCACTGCATGAATATATCACATTTTATTTATCTATTTATCTGCTGATGGACATTTGGGTTGTTTCAACCTTTGGCTACTATAAATTATGTTGGAATAAACACTGGCATACAAATATCTGTTTTCAATTATTTTGAATATATAGCTAGGGTGTGGAACTATTTGGTCCTATGGCAATTCTATGTTTAGCTTTTTGAGAAATTGCCAAACTTTTTCACAACAGCTGCACCACTTTGCATTCCCATCAGAAATGAGGCTTTAACTATCTCTATAACCTTACCAACACTTAGTATTGCCTTTTCTTTTCTTTCCTTCCTTTTCTTTTCAACAAATAGCCATTCTATTAGGTGTTAAGTTATATCTCACTGTAGTTTTGATTTGCATTTCCCCAATGACTAATAATGTTGAGCATTTTTTTAAGTGCTAATTTATTGATCTTTGTATATCTTTGGAGAAATGTCTACTCAAAACTTTTGTTCATTTTTAAAATGGTTTGTCTTTTTGTTGTTAAGTTTTAGGAGTTCCTTTATAGTCTGGATATTAAATTTTTATCAGTTATATGACTTGCAAATATTTTCTCCCATTCTGTAGGCTGTCTTTTCACTTTCTTCGTAATGTCCTTTGATGCACAAAAGTTTTTAATTTTGATAAAGTACAATTAATCTATTTTTTCTCTTGTTGCTTATGCTTTTGGTGACATATCTGAACATCTATTGCCAAATCCAAGATCATGAAGATTTATCCCCATGATTTATTCTAAGAGTTTTAGCAGCCCTAACCGGTTTGGCTCAGTGAATAGAACATTGGCCTGTGGACTCAAGGGTCCCAGGTTCAATTCCAGTCAAGGGCATATACCTTGGTTGTGGGCACATACCCAGTAGGGAGTGTGCTAGAGGCAGCTGATTGATGTTTCTCTCTCAACGATGTTTCTAACTCTCTATCCCTCTCCCTTCCTCTCTATAAAAAAATCAATAAAATATATATATACTAGGGGCCCGGTGCACGAAATTCGTGCACTGGGTGTGTGTGTGGGGGGGGGGGAGTGTCCCTCAGCCCAGCCTGTCCCCTCTCACATACTGGGAGCCCTCAGGCGTTGACCCCCATCACCCTCCAATCGCAGGATCGGCCCCTTGCCCATGCCTGACGCCTCTGGCCTAGGCGTCCGGCCCGGGCAGCAGGGACCCGCAGCTGCAGCGGCCCCGCGATCGTGGGCTTCGCTTTAGGCCCAGGCAAGGGACCCCTAGCTCCTGGGACTGCCAGCTTTGACCATGCCCAGCTCCCATTGCTGGCTCCACCCCTACTTCCTGCTATCACTGGCCAGGGCAGAAAAGGCACCTGATTCTCCCATCATGGCTGGGGGGCAGGGCAAAGGCGGCCCCAGGGCCGCCTTTGCCCTGCCCCCCAGCTCTTAGCTCCCCCCTGGGTTTCCGATCACTGTCAGTGGCAGGGGGCTTCTTCCTGCTTTCCCTTTCGCCTCCCTGCATTGTGCCTACATATGCAAATTAACCGCCATCTTGTTGGCAGTTAACTGCCAATCTTAGTTGGCAGTTAATTTGCATATAGCCCTGATTAGCCAATGAAAAGGGTATCGTCGTACGCCAATTACCATTTTTCTCTTTTATTAGTGTAGATATTTTAAAAAGAGTTTCAGCACTTTTATTTCCGTTGTTCATCCATTTTGAGTTCATTTTTGCCTATGGTATGAGGTAGAGTGTCTGCTGCATTTTGCAAGTTGTTAAATTTCAACAAATACTTATTTTCACACTATAAGCAACAGTCAAAAGACATTTATGCAATACTCCATTAGGTACTCAATAAATCTTATATAATCAGCCCTCTCATTTTAAACTTAGACAAAAATCAAGAGACATGTACATATCATTAATATAATACTTTTTAATGTGTTCTTAAAGTCTTTATACTTAGGAACTTTTACATAGGAGGTCCTATTTTTACTTCCCAGGCTTATCTGCTTAGTTCAAGCAATGGGAAAGACCTTTAAATTTCTATTTTTATGTAACTTCTTTCAAAACACCTGATATTAGAGTTATAGTTATGGTGTACTAGGTAAGTAACTGGCTATGAAGGAGCAATACTTCTGAGTATATAACAGAAAGTTCATGACCAATACAAGTGTGCACACTTGGAAAACACCTCTAGAGGGGAGAAGCAGGTTCCTGCAGTCTACTCAAAGACACTTTTGCAATCAAAGAAAAATAGCAATAATAATTACATCTGTCTCTTAGCAATTACTAGTATTATGAGGCTAATCATGCTTGATTTCCTTTAAAGAACAATTTATTAAAACCTGGCTTTCCCATTACTTTTCAAGGCCTTTATATGGGCAGGAGGCAGGGCAGTAGAAAAGCAAAGGCAGAGGTATTAAATTTGTTGGAGGCGGGTATCTGTTTATTAACATGGTGGTATTCACTATCTATGGCTAAGATGTCTGAAACTGCTCGTGTGGTATTGAAAAACATTAACCAAAGGAAATAGAGGAGTTTCATGGAAATATGACAGTTAATTGGCAGAGAAATTTCTTTGTGACTTACTAAGTAAAAGGAATATGAAGCTCAATAAGGCCAAGGCCTACCTGACTAGGGAAGGGGTTAATGGGTACTCATTAGTTGAAATTTCCACTCACTGCATTTCTTTATCTTTAGAAGGGTACTTTCACCTTAGAAGTAAAAAAGTCACCAGCTAGATTTTCAGGTCCCTTTACATTCTGGAGAATATTGGAGAATATATGTTGGCAAATGCAGGATAAATGCCCTTGATTGAGTACCTAGATAGCTTTCTCTTTTCCTCTCGTATCAATTACCAAGACTTACTGATTCTACCTTTCAATTAGCTCTCATATCCACTTTCTCCTCTCTGCCACTATTACAAAAACCATAATTCAGATGCCTTCATTGCTTAGTTGGATTATCACAATAACTTCCTTTCAAGTGACCCCGAGTCCACCACTCACTGCCACTCTGTAGGTACTTAACATTACAGTGAAGTTAAGCAATTGGTAACTTCCTACTCATTAGCCCTGGCTGTTGTGGATCAGCTGGTTGAGTGTTGTCCTGTGCACCAAAAGGTCGCCAGTTTGATTCCAGGTCAGGACACATGTCTAGGTTGCGGGTTTGGTCCCCAGTTGGGGTGTGTATGGGAGGCAACCAATCAATGTTTCTCTCTCACATCGATGTGTGTGTGTGTGTGTGTGTGTGTGTGTGTGTGTGTCTTCCTTCCTCTCTCTAAAATAAATAAAAACATATTTTTTAAAATTTTCTACTTATTTTATAAGTCTTAGTTCAACTGTTTTAGGGACCCACTAATAAAAAATGACAAAATATGCCAACACTAACTGATTTGTGGTAGCTAACTGGTTATGCTTAGCAGGGAAAGCTTAGACTGGATATATATATCTATATATAGATATATATATATAGATAGATATATAAATAAAGAAGTAATATGCAAATTAGGTCAGGACACCATAACCGTCACAACCAGTACCCCGAGCCTGAGAGAACAACACACAGGCGCAGCCCAAAGCCTGAGAAAACTACACACAGGGGGGCGGGCCGGCCCCCAGCATCCCCAGCGCGGAGGCAGCGGGGCGTGCCCAAGCCGCTGCTGCTGCCCGGCCCCAGCAGCCCCAGATCAGCCCTCAGAGGGAGGCCAGACTGCAGCTTAGGCCTGCTCCCCAGGAGGAGTGGGCCTAAGCCGTCAGTAGGACATCCCCTGAGGGCTCCCAGACTGTGAGAGGGGGCAGGCTGAGCTAAGGAACCCACCCCCGTGCATGAATTTTGTGCACTGGGCCTCTAGTCCTACATAATAAAAGGCTAATATGCAAATTGACCGAATGGTGGAACGACCAGTCACTAGGCCACACACTCACCACCGGGGGCAGACGCTCAATGCAGGAGCTGTCCCTTGGGTCAGTGTGCTCCTACAGGGAGAGCGCTGCTTAGCCAGAAGCCCTGAGCCGGGCTCACAGCTGGTGAGCGCAGCGGCAGTGGCAGGAGCCTCCCCCACCTCTGTGGCAGCACTAAGGATGTCTGACTGCTGTCAGTCGGACATCCCCTGAGGGCTCCGGGACTGCAAGAGGGTGCAGGCCGGGCTGAGGGACCACCCTCTCAGGTGCACAAATTTTGTGCACCGGGCCTCTAGTCCAGCCGTGGGCAAACTACGGCCCGCGGGCCGGATCCGGCCCATTTGAAATGAATAAAACTAAAAAAAAAAAAAGACCGTACCCTTTTATGTAATGATGTTTACTTTGAATTTATATTAGTTCACACAAACACTCCATCCATGCTTTTGTTCCGGCCCTCCGGTCCAGTTTAAGAACCCATTGTGGCCCTCGAGTCAAAAAGTTTGCCCACCCCTGCTCTAGTCTGTTATAAGTCAAGAAACAGGCTTAACAAATGCCAGATATTAGCTCTGGATTTAAACAGAATTGTAGCCCCGTCGGCATGGCTCAGTGGTTGAGCATCAACCTATGAACCAGAAGGTCATGGTTCTATTCCTGGTCAGGGCACATGCCCGGGTTGCAGGCTCTATCCCCAGTGTGGAGCATGCGGGAGGCAGCTAATCAATAACTCTCTCATCACTGATGTTCTATCTCTCTTTTCCTCTCCTTCCCTCTCTGAAATCAATACAATATACACATACATATATATTTTTTTTTTTTAAAGAAAAGAGCAGGGAGCCTTTCTTAAGAAAAAAATATTTAAAAAAACAACAACAGAATTGTATATTAATTATATTCCACTGACTCACACAAAAAGAAGCAGCTCTCTAAAATACATAAATACAATGGTGCCACAGGAGAAAGACAAAAGATCAAGAGCCATGTAACAAGGAAGGTAAAAATTTCTATCAGAAAACTAACCAATGTAGCTAATGAGTACAACTAAGAAGTAAATATAGAGTTAAGTTTATTAGCAGCCAAGTAAAAGAAAACTAAAATTGTCTAAATGATTAACTCATCTAATACTGATGCATAAAAGATTTTAAAAAGCATTCAAGATGCCTACAATCTACAAGAAAGGCAAATGTGAGGGGCAATATAAGTGGTATTTTGAAGCACTGGATTCATAAAGTCCTATGCTTGAATGCTAGCTCAGCCATCTCTAGCAATCTGAGATTGGACAAGTTATTTAGTTTGCTAAAATCAATTTCCTTGTGCATAAAATGAGGATAATACCTATTTCAAAGGTGAGCTATATAAAGAAAGAATTAAATACAGTGCCTGGTAAATGGTGAACATTCAATATATAAACTACATAACAGTTTCTTTTATGTAGTTACACATAAATCCATGAAGGGATATATTCTTAGAAGGCCTCAAGGAGAAAGTAATGCTTCAGCTGAGATCAAACGGATAAATAAGTTTGCCAGGAAAATAAATTAGTGGGGAGGCAGTCCAGGCAGAAGATAACAGTATGTGCAAAAACTCTGAGGAATGAAAAAGACAGCATGTTCTGTGAATGGCACTGAATATTAGTAGGGCACATAGGAGAAGATGTCATTAGATATGGCTAGAGAAAAGTGGCTCAACTATTAAGACCACTGAATGTTATGACAGAGTTTAGATTTTTAAATGAAGGAGGACCACCAAATAATTCTGAAAGCAATATAATAATTAATTTTAAAACTTTGTGTTTAAAGGTCACTCTTGTAGCAGTGAGGAGAAGGTAGTAGAAAAGTGTACACTAAAACCTAGGAGACCAATTAGAAGGTAAATGTTTAGGCAAGAGATGATAAAGGCCTGAGGTGTCGTAGCCTCTATTAAAAAAATTATCTTAACAGTATCTTTTGTTTTTTATAGAGAAAGAGCACATTTTGATGAAAATGCAAGAAATTTTTAGAAATTGCCAATCATTGGCAAGTTTTCTAATCCAATTATAAACCCCTGATAGAATAAATCTGTATTAGTTTTCTACTGCTGTGTAATAAGATACTACAAATTTAGTATCTGTTTTTCAATTTAATTTTTTTATTTTTTGTTAGTCCTCCTGTATGCACCCCGACCAGGGCAGGGAAATCGAGCCTGATTATGTGTCCTTGACCAGAATCAAACCTGGGACCCTTCAATATGCAGGCCAATGTTCTAGCCACTGAACCAACTTGGCTAGGGACAAATTTAGCATCTTAAAGCCTCGCCCATTTATTAGCTCATAGTTTCTGTAGGTCAGAAGTCCTGTATAGCCCAGCTTGGCTGGCTGGGTTCTCTGCTTACAGTCTCACAAAGGTGATATCAAGGTTTTGGCAGGGCTTGTTCCTCTCTGGGGGCTCTGGGCAAAAACCAACTCATTCAGCATGTTGGCAGAATTCACTTCCTTCTTATGTTTTCCAAGTGACCCTCCACATTCAAGCTACCAGTGTGCTGAGTCCTGCTAACACTTCAAGTATCTCTGACTTCTTCTGCCTACACCTCTTCTGTTTTTAAGGACTCAGATAATTTACAGTGAGCCCATTTGGATAACTCAGAATAATCTCCCTATTTTAAGGTCAACTGATTAATAAGTTTAATTACATCTATAAAGCCCATTTGTCATATAACATATACATGAATTTAACAATAAGGAGCAAAGATCATAAGGGCCAAACTTTCGCCTACCATATATAACCCATGCCAGCTGTTCTAAATGTCTTCCATAAATATCACCAAGTGACCACTTCTCTAAGTATGATTTGATGTCGAGTACTTCCTACCTTACCTTTGCGGTCTACTTATATCTTTCACTTTCTTTTCCTAAACACTATTCTTTAGAAGGGAGGAAAGAGATTAATGCTTATCTATTTTTTATCAGTCATAATCTGTGGGGAAGCATGAGACGTGGTTGGAAAGTTTGTAAGGAGGATATTCCAAGAAAATCCAAGTGTGTGGAAGGTCGCCTGCCCTGTTTATCGGAATTCTGACTTGGGGGAGACTTAGGGGAGTGTTGAAGGTGGCGTCCCTGATTACTCCTTGACCTTCCCCAACAAGGAATCCTTATGCTTGATCCCTGGATACCCTTGCCTAGAGGACAATGTAAAGACAAGTGTCCTCCCAAGATTACTCACCCTATTGATTGTTTCTAAAAGATAAACTTTATCTCAAACTGCTGTTACAACAAAAGACAAACTAGGTAGGCAATCGGGGCTGCCTGGCTGCTACAGCCAGGCTGTCCCTTAGCCCTCTCTTTCATAGTGAAATTGTGCTGGAGTAATCTGTTCATCCATCATTCAACAGCTGTTGGCCAGCCCCAACAATAATCTTTACCACAAACACTGAAAAGATGAGAAAATTGTCAGTTTCTCTGCATTGCCTCCAAAACACTTTATCCTGATACCACACTTCACTTCAAGCATTGACATTCTGCCTGGCATTATCTTTACTTGTGTGCTTACTTTAGTTTTCTTTCTTTACTGAACTCCAGACTCATAAACATCAATGTCTCATATATCTCCTGCAGTAACTTACCAAGTCCCTTACAGAGTAGGCCATCAAAAAATGTTTACTAAATAGGTGGATGAGCCCTAGATGGTTTGGCTCAGTGGACAGAGCGTTGGTGTTCAAAGTGAAGGGTCCCAGGTTCGATTCTCATCAAGGGCACATGCCTGGGTTGTGGGCTCGATCCCAGTAGGGGGTGTGTAGGAGGCAACCAATCAATGATTATCTCTCATCGCTGATGTTTCTATCTCTTTCTCCCTCTCCCTTCCTCTCTGAAATCAATAAAAACATATTTTAAAAAATAAAAATAAATAAATAGGTGGATGAAAATCTGCTAACTTTAGCAGCTGTGGATTCTTAGCTAACCATATTTATGGTTAGATCCTGTGTTAAAATGAATTATGTTATGACATCTCCCAGCCTTTCTATTAGATAACTCTGCACTGTATGCTACACATGAAATGTTTCAGGGGTCAGAGAAAAGAGCCAGCAAAAGAAAATATGGTAGCACAACTAGAGGTAGGAAGAAACCAAGGAAAGAGATTTAAAAAGATTCAGCTTTGAAAGAATGATAAAGTTTAGTAAACAAGAACTGAAGAATGTCCACTGAATTTGGTAAGGTTCATTTTGACAAGAGTCATTTTCTGGTGGCCCAGTGGGGCCAGAAACCAGATAGGGAAGATTAAGTAGGAAGTAAAGAAGTGAACAAAGCGTATGCTGGCAATTTTTGAAAAGCTTGATTATAATGTAATTTATATTTTTAATTAAGTATTACTATTTTTAAACAAAATGTTACTCAAAAATTTTCAAGTGGGCATTTTATAAGTGTTAATGAATTTCGAAGACAGCATGAAGTACATCTTATTATTACCACAACCACAACGGGTTGGAATTCCACAATATGTTAGAATCCAAGTTATCCCATCCATTAGGATAGTAAGAGAAAATTTACAGCATAGTTTCTCCTTCTGCCATTTTTATTTTGGAGTAAACCACTTACCAAAAACTAGGCAATAACAAGAGAAAGTAGGGTCATTTTTTAACTTCCAAGGGAGTTTTAACATACATTCAAAAGAAAATAAATCATTTATTTACTTGAGAAATTAAAGCAAATTACTGGCGAAACTGGCAAGCTGCATTTCTACAAATTTTATTTTTCAAAGTACTTTCATAACTGTCATTACTACATGATGATTCACAAAATTGAGATTCAGGGCATTCATCTTTCTCAATATTCTTTTATGCTCTAACTTGAAGGATTTGCCAAGTCACAGATTTATGAAACTTACTTCCTAGGATCAAAATCTTAATTAATAGTAGAGAGTTAGGACTCTTGATTCTTAATTCAATGCTTTTAATCCTGAGTCTAGAAATCACTACAATCATATTCCACAAAAATTTACAGAAGCAAAAAATAATATAAACCAAAGTTTTAATGATCTCAACAAATCCTCACGCCAATGGTAATACCTGAATTGTTTGCATCATTTAAGATTCTATGAATCTAAATTACTAAGAAATAAAGAGAGATCTAGAATCCCAGAAAAGACAGTTTATAAGCGTAAGTTTACAAAATAAATGGGCTCTTAAAAAGTTGCATGTAAGCCCTGGCTGGTGTGACTCTGTTGGTCAGATGTCCTCCTGTGCACTAAAAGGTTGCCAGATCGATTGGCACATGCATGATTTCAATTTTGGGCTTGATCCCTGGTAGGGAGCATGCAAGTGGCAGCTGATCAGTGTTTCTCACATGGATGTTTCTCTCTCTTTCCCTCTCCCTCTCTCTAAACAATCAATAAAAATACGTTTTTAAAAAGCTACATGTAAATGCAATTTTAATAAATTATCATGTTGCCCTGGCCAGTGTGGCTCAGTTGCTTGGGCATCCTCCCATGCACCAAAAAGTTGCTGGTTAGATTCCCAGTCAGGGCACATGCCTGGGTTTCGAGCATAATCCCTGGTAGGGGGCATGCGGTAGGCAGCCGATCTATGTATTGCTCTCACATCAATGTTTTTCTCTCTCCTCCCTTCCTCTCTCTCTATAAAAAAAAAAATAAATAAAAGTAAAAATATCCTCAGGTGAGGATTAAATAAATTCTTATGTTGAAGGAACTACATAGTTTATGAAAGTAATAGTTTTTAACCCCCTCCTTCCCTTTTTATTAATTAGCACAATCACTTTCCTCCAACAAAATATTTCATGGGTTGTTATGGACTGAACTGTGTCTCCTCAAAATTCACATATTAAAACCTTAATTTAATCCCCAATGTCTGTATTAGAAAATAAGGTCTTTAAAGAGAGAAGATAAATGCAAATCAAAAGCACATTTAGACAACACTTCACACCCACCAGCATGGTTTAAATCAATCAATTAATAACACATAGTTAAGCGTTGGTGAGGAGGGATAAGTTGGAATTCTCATACATTTCTAGTAAAAATTTTAAATGCGCAGCTGCTTTGAAAAAGTCTGGCAGTTTCTCAAAAAGTTAAATATAGAATTATCATATAACCCAATAATTCCACGCTAGATACATATTCAAAAGAAATGAAACCACATTGTCTACCCAAAAACCTGTACATAAATGTTCATAGCAACATTCTTCAAAATAGCTAAAAGATGGAAACAAACAAAATGTCATAAACTTTTAAGTGGTTAAACAAATGTGGTGTTATCCATACATACACTGAAATATTATTCAGGCATAAAAAGAAACAGTTCTTGCCCAACTGTATATCAAACCCGCACCTTTGGTGTACAGGACAATGCTCCAACCACTGAGCCACCAGGCTAGGGCAAAAGAAACAAAGCTCCGATACATGCTACAACACAAATAAACCTTGAAAACATGCTAACTAAAAGAAGCCAGACACAAAGGGCCACATATTATATGATTTTATATATATGAAACATCAGAATAGGCAAATCCATAGAGCCCAAAATAAATTAGTGGTTGCTAAGGACTCAGGGAAGGAGTAGTAACAGCTGATGGCTTTGGATTTTCTTTTTGGAGTGATGAAAATATTCTGGTTTAGATACTGATGATTGTGCAACCTTGTGAATATACAAAAACACACCCACTGAATTATATACTTTTAAAGGGCAAATTTTGTTATATGAATATATCTCAATTCAAAAAAATTTAGCCATAACCTTTTGTTATGACCGAAAAGCTGAAAGGGTTTAGAATTTATAAAATCACCTCATTCCATTTCTCAGATTTTACAAAAAACTAAGACACAAGGAGCAAAGCAGAGCTGGAATTATTATACAAGGTATTTCTTTCTCAGTTCTAAGAAACAAACCCACTTTAATAAACAGATCTATTTACAAAGGACTATACTCTTTAAATATGTTAAAATCTATGTCCTGAATTTCTACCACCTCTTTTTAAGCTCCAGGTCCCTGATTATTAATCATTAAATATTTTGTTAAAGGCAAAACAGCAACTTCGCAGGTATTTAAAAAGCACTTTAGCCCTGGCCAGAGAGGCACAGTTGGGCGGCATCCTGTACATCAAAAGGTTTCCAGTTCAATTCCCAGTCAAAGTACATGCCTAATGGTAGGCTTAATCCCCAGTAGGGGATGAGCAGAAGGCAGATGATCCATGTTTCTCTCTCTCCCCTCTCCCTTCCTCTCTCTCTAAAAATAAAAATATATTTAAAAAAAAGGGGGGGGGGAGGATATTCCTAAGCTTAAAAAAAAAAAAAGAAGGGGAAAAAAAGCACTTTAAATAGCTAAAAATTTGCTCTACTGTCATTCACAGTTTAACATATTTCATATATATTTTAAAAATATGTCTTAATTGATTTTATTTATTTATTTTATTTTTTGGTTAATCTTAACATGAGGATATTTTTCCATTGATTTTTAGAGAGATTGGAAGGGAAGGGGAGAGACACAGAGAGAGAAACATCAATGTGAGAGAGACACATCAATTGGTTCCCTCAGCCAGGGGTATGTGCCCTTGACCAGAATCAAACCTGGAACCCTTCAGTCCACAGGCCAACACTCTAGGGCTATTTTCATTGATTTTAGAGAAAGAGGAAATGAGAGGGATAGAGAGAAACATCTATGAGAGATGTCAATCGGCTGCCTCTTGCACGCCCCCTACTGAAGATAGAGCCTGCAACCTGGGCATGTGCCCTGACCAGGAATCGAACTGGGACCTGTTGGTTCATGGTCAACGCTCAACCACTGAGACACTCTGGCCAGGCAATATATATGTATACACACACACACACACACACACACACACACACACACACACACCCCTCACCAAGGGTATGTTTTTATTGATTTGAGAGAGAGAGAGAGAGAGAGAGAGAGAGAGAGAGAGAGAGAGAGAGAAACATTGATCCATTGCCTTCCTTAAGCGTCCAGACTGGGGATCAAACCTGCAACCTTTCTGGTTTATGGGACAACACTCCAACCAACTAAGCCACCTGACCATGGCAACATAGTTCAGATTTTTAATTAAACATTAATTAAAAAAAAAAAACATTAATTAATTAGGGCTTTTAGAAAATCCCGTAGCATTGAATTTTTGAAATGCTGAGCCAACTTTGCAATGTTTCAAACTTGTGCAAAGTTATCGAAATATATTTCATATTGAGTTTTTCAAAAGTTAAGCCACTACTACCACTGAGAGTTTGGGGTCTCTATTTCCTCTCACAGAACTAGGGAGAACTGTGGCTACTTCAACCAACAGAGTATGGTGCAAGTGAACTTTCCAAATTCCTGACCCAAAGAATCAGTGAGCTGATTAAAATGATTATTGTTTTATGTCACTTAATTTGGAGTGGTGTGTTATACAGCAGAGATAATTGGAACAGCACATGTGATTTTTATAATAAAAACAAGCAACTCTTGTTTCCTCTTTTCATAGCACTGTATAATCATATACATTCCCCCACCAAAAAAAGAACAGTTATAAAAATACATGTATCTATGTAAACATACATTTATATATTAAAGAAGACAAGAAAATGACATGGTTTTCCAATCATCTAAAAATATAATCTAGCTTGGCTGGTGTTGCTCAGTGGTTGAGTGTCGACCTATGAACCAGAAGGTGGCGGTTTGATTCCTGGTTAGAGCATAAGCCCGAGTTGCAGGCTGGATCCCCAGTGTGGGAAGTGCAGGAGGCAGCTGATCAATGATTCTCTCTCATCATTGATGTTTCTATCTCTCTCTCCCTCTCCCTTCCTCTCTGAAATCAATAAAAATATATTTTATAAATAAATACATACATACATACATACATACATACATACATACATAAATAAAATACAACCTAATATTCTGCTATGTCATAGATTCAAAATACCCCCGGGGCCATCATGAAGGTAGGTACATACATCAGCTTAGGCTTCCAAAAATGGTGTGGTTCTTTAAGTTTAGATGCAATTCCAGGTAATTTTCCCTGGAATTGGTCTTGCCTTAAATAGGGTTCATCCTAAAACAACCGTTTTATGATTACCTAGGTTGTTCTCATTAAGGATAGGTTTGGCCTTGCTGGTAACTTTGATGACTTTCTTGGGCCTTACGTGTATCTTACCTGATTTGATCAGGATGATTTTAAGGATTAAATGAGAAGACATGAAAAGTCCTAAGCATGGTATTAAGTAAAAAAGAGATACAATATCTCTGAAAGCTAGCTTTAGGACTCAAGACTATTGCTTAGTAGCTGCAAAAGAGAATCACATACTGATAGTAATCTGAATTTTCCAAGTATTATTTTGCAACTTTCAGTAGACTTTTTAAAAAGTTAAGCTTAATATGAAACATAACAAACTCATGTTAGGTACAGTAATATTTTAATAGAGAAGGCAGTTTTCAAATATTTACCTTGATCAAATATTTTTCCCATCTGTCTGCTGTAACGGATTTGCCAATCTTCCTCATCAACTTCAAATGAAGCTCCACCAGTTCTTTTGGTACTTAAAATAAAGAAAAAATACTCTTAGCAAACAAAATTTTTTTAAAAAATTGTAAACATTTAATTTATAGAAAAAGAACATTCCCCAACACTGAATAATTTTTCAAAAAAGATGTGGATTTTAACTATCTCAGATCTCTGAGTCAGAAAAGAGTAAACTAGGGCAAGAAAACAACTGAAAATTACTTCCTGAAAGATGAGTAGGTATATTCACGTTTTCTTCCAAAATATCACCAAGTAATTATAAACTCAAATGTCAATTGTGGACTTGTGGGTGATCATGATGTTGTCATCATGATCATTGATTATAACATATGTACCACTGTGGTGCAGGATGTGGACAGTGGGGGAAGAAAACATATGGGAACTTTATGTTCTGTACTTTATGTTCAATTTTTCTGTGCATCTAAAACTGCTCTAAAAAATAAAGTCTATAAAAAATACCCCATCAAGTAAAAGTACTTAACTATACAACTAAAATTTCTATTGTCTTTCATAACACATATTTGGTTTCTTTTCTGAGACTGCAGACCAACATAGACTCATAGAATTAGAAAGAAATCAAGGAACATATATTCCATGGTGACAAATATCTCAGTAGTCTAATAGTTTTCAAACTGTTTCAGAAAACTACTCTTCCAATCTATCCCTTACCTATTGTGCTAAACTCCTCTATAGCAACCTTACAGATGAACGCTTGATAACCTTCAGGAAGGGAAAATTTACTTACCTCCAAGGCTCCAATTATTAGAAAGTCACCCTTACACAAAATCAAAATCTGCCTTCCTCCCTGGTTCTTGCTCTTTTTCTCTTATACTTTCAATTCCCCTTCTATTGGAGCCTTTAAATATTTGAAGATTGTTATATCTTTCTCCAGATTCTCTCTTCTAATTGTAATAACTGGAGTCCCTCCAAATATCCCTTGGCTATGATCTAATTATATTGTTTAATTATATTAATTAGATCTGAGGAAAATGAAGAACACACACAGCCAGTCAAGTTTAGCATTTCCCAATACCAAAAACCATTAGTAACCTAAGAGAAATCAGGGGTTTCGTAATCAAAATGTTAGGAAAATGCTAGATTAATTTTTTTTTTATACCACAGAACTTCCTGAAGCCTTTAATGATTGTTCCTATGTGCACAGTGAATATCCAAGATAGGGACATAATTTGCAGCACTTCCTAATACTATATTTGATTATGGAGCCTTTTTTGGGGGACACACATTATCCTGTAGGATACAATACTCTGAAGTACAGTATGGGAAATGATGGACTAATTCTTTTCAGTCATTCTTTCAGACTCTATTCTCCATTAAAGCTACTTCCAGCCCTAGCCGGTTTGGCTCAGTGGGTAGAGCATCGGCCTGCGGACTGAAGGGTCCCGGGTTCAATTCCGATCAAGGGCATGTACCTTGGTTGCGGGCACATCCCCGGTAGGAGATGTGCAGGAGGCAGCTGATCGATGTTTCTCTCTCATCGATGTTTCTAACTCCCTATCCCTCTCCCTTCCTCTCTGTAAAAAATCAATAAAATATATTTTTTAAAAAATTCAATAAAGTATATTAAAGAATAAAAAAGAATCGAACCTGGGACCTTTCAGTCCACAGGCCGACGCTCTATCCACTGGGCCAAACCGGTTTCGGGGGAAAATATATTTTTAAAAAAGCTACTTCCAACTTGTTAGGACCTACAAGTATAAACACATTCAGCCATTCAACAAATTTCTGTAGGTCCACTATTATTTAGCAAGAAATAACCTCTGCCCTTAATGAGCCTACTTAAGTGAGTTGGAAGTAAAGGAAGCCAGGAGAGGTGGGTATAGACAAGTAAACAGAGAATTATATTAAGCTAAGACCTGAAGTATGGGATTGAGGGTGGAGTGGAAAAAAGGGGGGAAGGACATTGCTTACAGAATTAACTGCAGATACAAAAAGCTGAAAAACCAAGTAATCATGAACTAGAGGCATGAACAGAGAAAAAGCCTTATAAGGCTAGGCTAACAAGAACACATTTTATTTTAAAAATTTAGGCAAGAGAGTGTGCTGTGATTTAAAAAGATCTCAAAAAATTCAGGAAAATATCAATCCAGAAAGATGAGAGTCACCTGAACTAAGGTAGAAGTGGTACAGAGAGAAGTGGGCAGATCTGAGAAATGCTTAGGAAACAAATAACAAAACTTAATGATTGACTGGTAATGCGGAGTAATAAAAAACCAAAAACTGAGGCACTGGCCTAGGGAATGAAGTAGATGCCAAACATAATACACTAGGAAGAAAAAAATTTGGGATCAATTATTAGCGCTACCACTTAAACAAGGGGACTATGATTCTAGTCAAGTCTTTAAGCAATGAATTTCAAAATCCTCATCTGTAATAAAGGGATGTATTGGTTATCTTACAATTTCAAAACTACAAAACATTACATAATGTATTTAAAAATATTATTTATTTATTTTTTCTTTATTGATTAAGGTATTACATGTATGTCTTTATCCTCCCATTGCCCCCCTGCCCCACCATTCGTGCCCTCACCCCCTTATGGTCTGTGTCCATTGGTTATACTTACATGCATGCATATAAGTCCTTTGATTGATCTCTTCTTACCCCCACCCTCCCTTGCCTTCCCTCTGAGATTTGACAGTCTGATCAATGCTTCTCTGTCTCTGGATCTGTTTTGTTTTTTGTGTTTTTAAAAAATATATTTTTTATTGACAATTCTTTGCGGTCGTATTAAATTTGGACATGGGTGTCATACTGGTCGGAATTAATTTCCATTGAAAGAGCAATGATACATAACATGCAAGATTATGAAGGATAAACAAGATTTATTAATTCTTTTTTGGAACTACGTCACTACTAGTAGAATCACTACAAACGTTATCACTTTCTACATCAGAGTCAGTATTCAAGGTGACAAAATAAAACTCTTCATCGTTACTTTCAGATTCACAGTACACTTCTTTCGGTAACGTTCTTTTTGCCATTTTGGAGTATTATTTTGAAATATCTTAACAAACGAGAATGCCTAGTTACAGTTAAACGTAGTTTGTAAAGCTTTATTTGAAATTCTGCGAAGTATCTCCGAAGCTTGTCGATTTCTTCACTCTCAAAAGGCGACTGACTTGCCACAGTGTTTTGCATGGCGAGTGTGGAACGACCGCGTTTGTTTATATTGAGTTTCGATATCTCCAATTTGTCGGGGCAATGTTTTGGTTCGTGACAAGGTCGCTTAGACACTTAAGAGCTTTCAGAGAAATTATGAACTGATACATGAATGAATAGAGTTAAGATTCCTTGCTGTGGTGGCTGAGAGCAGACATACGACCGGAATGGTAAAAAAGCTTTGGAGGCCGAGAGTAGAAAAACGACAGCAAAGGGTTAATACAGAGAGGAAGAAAGAGGGTTAGAGAGTTAGAAACATTGATGAGAGAGAAACATCAATCAGCTGCCTCCTGCACACCCCCCACTGGGGATGTGCCCGCAGCCAAGGGACATGCCCTTGACTGGAATCGAATCCGGGACCTTTGAATCTGCAGGCTGACAACTCTATCCACTGAGCCAAACCAGTTAGGCTGGATCTGTTTTTGTTAATCAGTTTATGTTGTTCATTATAGTCCACAAATGAGTGAGATCATGTGATATTTCTCTTTCTCTCACTTATTTCGCTTAGCATAATGCTCTCCAGATCCATCCATGCTGTTGCAAATAATGAGTTCCTTCCTTTTTACAGCAGCATAGTATTCCATTGGGTAGATGTACCGCTGTTTTTTAATCCACTCATCTGCTGATGGGCACTTAGGCTGTTTCCAAGTCTTAGCAATTGTAAATTGTGCTGCTATAACATAGGGGTGCATATATCCTTTCTGATTGGTGTTTCTGTTTTCTTGGGATATATCCCTAGAAGTGGGATCATTGGGTCAAATGGGAGTTCCATTTTTAGTTTTTTGAGGAAACTCTATACTGTTCTCCACAGTGGCTGCACCAGTCTTCATTCCCACCAGCAGTGCACAAGGGTTCCTTTTTCTCCGCATCCTCTCCAGCACTTATCATTTGTTGATTTGTTGATGATAGCCATTCTGACAGGTGTGAGATGGTACTTCATTGTCATTTTATTTGCATCTCTTGGATGATTAGTGAGTTTGAGCATATTAATACTGTCTGTATCACATAAAATACCTTTATTTTTACTGTTGATATTTCGGGAACCAAGGTCAGTTCCAATTTCTCACTTTTCCCCAAACAGTAAGTGTTGTTGTTTTTTAAATCCTCACCCAGGGATATGTTTTTATTAATTTTAGAGAGAGAGAGGAAAGGAGAGCAAGAGAAACATCGATCAGTTGCCTCCTATATGCACCCCCTCAGACCAGGATAGAACTTGCAACCTAGGTATGCTCCCTGACCAGGAATCGAACCTGCAACCTTTCAGTGTACAGGATGATGCACCAACCAATCAAGCCAAACCAATCCTCACTGAGCAGGGTGCTTCTAAACACTAAGTCTTGATGATTTTGCCTTCCTACATCTCAAACCTATTCCCTCCCCCTCCTGCCCCCCCACCCCCCCGGCGCCACACTGTTTCTTAGGATATCACTGTACCTTCTCACTTCACAAAATACCTTTGGATAATCTCCTATAATCAAACCAATGCTCTAAAACTACTGCTTTCATGTCATTTCCCAGTTCATAAATACCTTTTATGGTCCCTATATAAACTCATCCAGATTTCTTTCCGTGGCCTCAGAGTCCCAACATTCAGTGTCAACCTAATTCTTCAATCCTCTCTCACTTCTACAATGAAATCCTTGATTCGAATCATTTAGGCCTGTTCACTATCCATTAAGCATACCTAGTTCACTACCTATGTGGGCTTTATTCAAGTCCCCCAGCTTACTGTTTTCTGCCCACTTGAAATATGCTCATCCTTCAATTTCTGGTAAATAAAAATCCCAAAAGTCTCTGAGATAGCTTTCCAATGATTCCAGCAACAGCTTTGTCCTCAGAATGCCCACAGTATCAATACTGTCTATATCACTCATTTAGGAGTTGGCTAAAAGCTTTTACATTATTTATGCATGTCCTCCATATCATATAGATATATGAAATCACACAAAAATTTGATACAATTGCAAATATTTTTAGAAATCCAGAGTAAAATAATTGTGCAAAATGTTTTCTACCCCACTTTACAAATGTAGTCATAGTTGATTTAGGCATATAGAAATAGGTTACATATTATTGGATTTTCTTGTTAGAGCATTGGCTCTTGCAAAGTACTGTCTAATAGAAAATAAGATGAGCCACATGATTTCAAATTTTCTAGTTCACTCATAAAAGTAAAAGACATAAAAATTAATTTCAATAATATATTTTTAAAAATCAATAATATATTTTAATACTGTATTCCAATGTCATTTCAACATATAATCCATATTTAAAATTTCAGATATTTTATATATTTTACTTGATTTTTAAAATTTACTTTTTAAAAATGAGGTATAATTGACATAACATTATATTAGTTTCAGGTGTACAATATGATTTAACATGTGTATACATTATGAAATGATAGCCACAATAAATCTCTTATACTTACAAAAATGTTTTACATGTTATGAGAGTTTTAAATTTCAAATCTCTTAGCAACTTTCAAATATGCAATACAATAATATTAACTGTAGTTAACATGCTGTACATTTAATCACCATGACTTATTTATTTTATAACTGGGAGTTTGTACCTTTGGACCCCTTTCACCCATTTTACATCGGTTTTTTTTTGTACTAAGCATTCAAAACATATTGTGTATTTTACATTTACAGCACATTTCAATTCACACTAGCCATATTTCAAATGCTCAAGAGCCACACATGGCTACTGTATTGTATCGTACAGAGTTAGAATATTTAAAACTAAAATTTATGCCCTGGCCAGTGTGACTCAGTTGGTTGGAATGTCATCCCGTATACTGAAAGGTTGCACATTCGATCCCTGGTCGGCTTGGGTACATAGGAAACGAGTCAATGTTCTCACACTGATGTTTCTTTCTCTTTCTCTCCCCCCATTACTTTCGTTCTAAAATCAACAAGCATATCCTCCAGGGTGTGTGGGGGCGAGACTAAAATTTGTAATTCACAATTTACTTACATATTTTTGCAATATAATTTATATATAACATTATTCTAGTTTCGTGTGTACATGATTTAATATTTGTACATATTGTGAAATAGTTCCCATAATAAATCTAGTTAACACTGAATTTAATTATATTTGTTGTTACAAATAGAACTGACAAGCTGATAACCTAACGCATTGCATTTGCATTTAACCTATACATATCCTCTCCTATACTTTAAACTATCTCTAGATTACTTATAATTTCCTAATACAATGTAAATGCTATGTAAATAGTTGTTATACTACATTGTTTAGGGAACATTGACAATAAAGTCTTGTACATGTTCAGTACAGATCCAATTATTGTAGGTCAAACTACATAGTACATATCAGCAACAACATAACATTTTTTTAGAATCTTTTCCATCAGCAGTTGGTTGACTCCCCAGATGCAGAACCTGCTGATAGGAAGTACTGACTATACTCTATAAAAACTATATTGTATATAGACCATCATATGACAATGGAAATAGTCTTTATATGCCCTTTCCAATATAGTAGCCATTTTAGTGACTAGCAAAATGTGACCACTGAGCACCTGATATGGAGCTAATAAAACTGAGAAACTAAACGTTTTTTATTTATTTTTAATTAATTTATATTTAAATAGCCACGTATGACAAGTAGGTATAGCTTTGGACAGTGCAGCTGAAAATTACCAATCATATTTTAAAAACACATAATCACTGTCTAAAACAGTGATGGCGAACCTTTTGAGCTCGGCGTGTCAGCATTTTGAAAAACCCTAACTTACCTCTGGTGCCGTGACACATATAGAAATTTTTTGATCTTTGCAACCATAGTAAAACAAAGGTTTATATTTTTGATATTTATTTTATATATTTAAATGCTATTTAACAAAGAAAAATCTACCAAAACAATGAGTTCATAAGTTCGCCATCACTGGTCTAAAATATACAGAGAATATGCAAATTCACTCATCACCTGAAACATTTTCTAATCTCATTTCTAGAACATTAGGTAATTGTTAACATCCCTCTAAAGAATTATTTATTTACCAATTTCATGTTATTCTGAAAAATACAGGGTTTTTTTAGTTGTTTGTTTAAGTATTTTTTTTTTTATTGATTTCAGAGAGAAAGGGAGGAGAAAGACAGAAACATCAATGATGCGAGACAGTCACCGATTGACTGCCTCTTGCATGCTGCCAATTGAGCCCGAAACCTGGGCATGTGACCAAGAATTGAACTGTGACCTCCTGGTTCATAGATTGATACTCAACCACTGAGCCAAACAGGTCAGGCAAAAAATATAGGTTTCCTTCCCAACTGAACAAAGATCTCTACCTTTTCACATGATAGATTTGATACATAACTTTTAACAGACCTGTTTCCTAAAGCCTCAAGGTGAAAGATTCTGAAGCAGAAGAAAAGGTCAGAGGCTGTGTGAATTCATGGAAAACCTGGCAAATGATGTAGGTATGAAGCAAAAATTCCAGACTGCATTACTGATCCAAGCACCAAAGATGTTCTATATTCTGACATTTTTCTAAGCATCTTTCCAGTACCTAACCTTAAGAATGCTGCTGAGTCTGTGATTCTAATCTTGCTACTTACAATTCCTTTTATGGTAGAAGTTTATAACAGCTCATAATTAAATGACCTAATTCTTCTCATTTCTCAATAAAGTCTTTTACTTAAACTTCCTCTATGCTTATAAACATAGATATAATTAGAGTCACAAGAACAGTTGATTTTATGAAGGCCACTTATAAGAGAGCATTGATTTTAGATATGGAGATTGGAAGATAAGCTTTCCGTAAGTTTTAACTACTGGCCGATTTTTATCATCTCTGTTGGGGAAGCACAGTTTTAGCAATTATAAGACTAGTTCCACAAGCCATTTGATCCTTAAAATAACTGTTATACATTTATATACCTGATCTTCAAAGAGTTCATTTAATCAATCATCCTAAAAGTTTCCTGAAAAGCAAAGAAATGGTTCAAGACTACTGCTCTGTAGGGGAGGAAAAGTAATTTTCTCCCTACCCTTTTGGGTTCTGGTTGGAACATCCTTGTAATAAAAAAAAGAAATACAGGAGGAAAAAACACAAAAGTTTAATGACATGCATACTTCATGTACAAAGGGAGAGACCCAGGAAAACAGGAGTAATTTGCCAAAAAGGCTCAAACCACCACCTTTAAATACCATCGTCAACTAAAAGGGATGTTACCTGGAAAAGCATGGTAAACAATGTAAGGTTGTTATGAACATTTAAGTCGTGATCTTTTGTATTGATAAGAGTTTGCAGAGGTAAGGTCATCCCTTCCTTTGCGTATAGTGAGGGAGACACCCCTAACAATAGAGGTTTCCCTTATAAATGTAAATGTATTTTACAAAGATTAACTTCTATTTGGTTTTCAGAACTTCTCCCATGCCTATGGTCTCTAAAATTAACCAGTCTAAAATAATCCTTGTGCCAAATAGACATACTATTATATAGGGGTAACAAATTATCTTCCCCTATAGCGCTTAAGTAATAACCCTGTTACAGCATGTTTCTGTGGTAAATACTGTAGGCAACTGTAACACAGTGATGTTTGTGTAATGCATTGCACCACATCATAACAGCTACAACATTACTAAGTAAGAGGAATTTTTCAGTTTCATTATAAACTTACTAGAGGCTCAGTGCACGGATTCGTCCATTGGTGGGGTCCCTCTGGTGGCCTGCAGGGATTGGGCCAAAACCGCAGTCAGACCTCCCCTGAGGGGTCCCGGATTGCGAGAAGATGCAGGCCAGGCCGAGGGACCCCAGTGGTGCACGCTGGGCCTCTAGTCCTATCTAATAAAAGAGAAATACGGTAATTGGCGTTCAACCGCTACCCTTCCCATTGGCTAATCAGGGCAATATGCAAATTAAGTGTCAGCCAAGATGGTGGCCGGCAGCCAGGCAGCTTGAAACTACCATGAGGCTTGCTTGCTTCAGTGACGGAGGACTCCAACGTTCCCCACCTGTCCAACGTTCCCCACCTGCCGCTGCAGGCCTCTGAGCTGCAAGCAACTATGTAACAAACATAGAAGGTAAACAAAACCCCAGAAACCTGCCCGGCTTCAGCCAGCAGGATCGCAACATTGTAAGCAAAGGCCAGAAACCTACTTTCAGCAGCAGAGGCCTAAGAGCTGGAGCCAAGCCTCAAAGCTAAAGCTGGCCCAGAATAAAAAGTAAAAAAGAAGAAGAAAAGGAGCGGTTGGGAGCTTCAGTCACCCCCAGCCTGAAAACAGCCCTCAGCTCCTCACCCAGGCTGGCCAGGCACCCCAGTGGGGACCCCCACCCTGATCCAGGACACCCTTCAGGCAAAACAGCCGGCACTGTGTGTGACAGGGTAGAGCCATAACCTCCCCATCGGCCCTGCCCTGAGTGTGAGAGTGGCAGCACCCCAAACCCCTGATGGGCCCTGCTCTGTGAATGACAGGGGGAAATGCCCCAACCCCCTGATTGGCCCTGCTCTGTGCCTGACAGGGGGTGGCGCCGCAACCTCCCCATCGACCCTGCGTTGAGTGTGACAGGGGATGGTGGCCCAACCCCCCAATCAGCCCTACCCGGAGCGTGACTGAGGGTGGAATCACAACTTCCCGATCGCCCTGCTCTCTGTATGACAGGGGGCGGCGCCCCAACTCCCCAATCAGCCCTACTCTGAGCCTGACCAGGGGCTGCACCTAGGGATTGGGCCTGCCCTCTGCCACCCGGGAGCAGGCCTAAGCCAGCAGGTCATTATCTCCCGAGGGGTCCCAGACTGCGAGAGGGCACAGGCCAGGCTGAAGGGCCCCCCTCTCTCCCCCCGCAGTGCACAAGTTTTTGTGCACCGGGCCTCTAGTATGCATATAAGATCTTTGATTAATCTCTTCCCGCTCTCCCCTGCCCCCCTCCCCTCTGAGATTCATCAGTCTGTTCCACATTTCCATGCCTGTGCACTGAACATCTGCCCCCCTGGTGGTCAGTGTGCGTCATAGCTAGCAGTCGACTGGTCACTTAGGCTTTTATATATATACTAGGGGCCCGGTGCACGAAATTCGTGCACTGGGTGTGTGTGTGGGGGGGAGTGTCCCTCAGCCCAGCCTGCCCCCTCTCAAATACTGGGAGCCCTCAGGCATTGACCCCCATCACCTTCCAATCGCAGGATCGGCCCCTTGCCCAGGCCTGACACCTCTGGCCTAGGCGTCTGGCCCGGGCAGTGGGGACCCGCAGTGGCAGCGGGGGGTGCCGCGATCGCGCAGGCTCCGCCCCAGCCCCTGCAGGACGCCTCTGGCTGAGGCGTCCGGCCCGGGCAGCAGGGACCCACAGCTGCAGCGGCCCCGCGATCGTGGGCTTCACTTTAGGCCCAGGCAAGGGACCCCTAGATCCCGGGACTGCCAGCTTCGACCGTGCCCAGCTCCCATCGCTGGCTCCACCCCTACTTCCTGCTATCACTGGCCAGGGCGGAAAAGGCACCTGATTCTCCCATCATGGCTGGGGGGCAGGGCAAAGGCGGCCCCAGGGCCGCCTTTGCCCTGCCCCCCAGCTCTTAGCTCCCCCCTGGGTTTCCGATCACTGTCAGTGGCAGGGGGCTTCTTCCTGCTTTCCCTTTCGCCTCCCTGCATTGTGCCTACATATGCAAATTAACCGCCATCTTGTTGGCAGTTAACTGCCAATCTTAGTTGGCAGTTAATTTGCATATAGCCCTGATTAGCCAATGAAAAGGGTAGCTCGTACGCCAATTACCATTTTTCTCTTTTATTAGTGTTGACTAGAGGCCTGGTGCACAAAAATTTGTGCACTCGAGGGGTAGGGGGGGGTCCCTCAGCCTGGCCTGTGCCCTCTCAAAGTCTGGGACCCCTCGGGATATAACGACCTGCTGGCTTAGGCCTGCTCCCAGGTAGCAGAGGGCAGGCCCAATCCCTAGGGGCAGCCCCTGGTCGGGCTCAGAGCAGGGCCGATTGGGGAGTTGGGGCGCCGCGCCTGTCATGCACAGAGCAGGAGGATCGGGAGGTTGCGATGCCACCCTCAGTCACGCTCAGGGTAGGGCTGATTGGGGGGTTGGGGCACCGCCCCGTCACACTCAAGGCAGGGTCGATGGGGAGGTTGCGGCGCCACCCCCTGTCAGGCACAGAGCAGGGCCAATCAGGGGGTTGGGGCGCAGCCCCCGTCACTCACAGAGCAGGGCCCATCAGGGGGGTTGTGGCTCCGTACCCTGTCACGCACAGAGCAGGGTCGGTCAGGGGGTTGGGGAGCTCCCCCCTGTCACGCACAGAGCAGGGCCCATCAGTGGGTTGGGGAGCTCCCCCCTGTCACTCACAGAGTAGGGCCGATAGGGGGTTGGGGCACCGCCCTGCCGGGGTCCAGCCCCAGCACGTCCAGGGGTCCCCAAAGGTGTGGACGGAGTCGGCGAAGAAGGAATGACACGGAGACAGCATTCAGTTGATCAGCAGCCTAGCCAGGATCTCTAGCCAGGATCTCCAGCGAAGTTCTGGTCTGGATCTCCAGCCAGGTTCTGTGTCCATGTTCTCTTGCTAGGTTCTCCAGGTTCTCCAGCCATGTTCAGTCACCAGGTTCTAGTCAGGTTCTCTTGCCAATTTCTGAAGTCAGGTTCAGTCCAGGACCTTTTGCCATGTTCTCTCCAGCGAAGTTCTTCTGTCTGTAGGTTCTGTGTAGGTTCTGTCTGTAGGTTCTCTCTTCTAAGTTCTGTCTTCTTTCTGTCTTGTTACATATATATTTATACCAGTTGATTCAATCCTATCAATCTCTATTACAAAGGCTAGGGCGTTTCTTATCTCCATTCCAGGGAGTAAAGATTATGTAGCTTAAGCATGATTGTTCGTAGTTAAAGTGATTAATTACCCGCCTGGCACTTAGTTGAGGGGTTTTATTCCCTCCCTAACTTCAGGGGAAAATCCCTACCTGGGGAAACAACCTTTCTCAGAGAGAAGACCTTGGTTAAAACACATAGTGCCAAGAAGGTGAGCAAACATTTTAAGAACAGTATGCCATATATGCCAGGTCCTTTGAAACAGCAAGGATGGACCGGCTCCCGGCACCGCCTCATCACACACAGAGCAGGGCGGATCAGTGGGTTGGGGCGCCGCACCCTGTCACACTCAGAGCAGGGCCGATGGGGAGGTTATGGCTCTATCCCGTCACACACAGAGTAGTGTCCGTGGGGGCGGGGGTTGGGGCGCCGCTCTCTATCACCCACAGAGCAGGGCCGATCAGGGGGTTGGGGCGCTGCCACTGTCACACTCAAGACAGGGCCGATTGGGAGGTTATGGCTCTACCCCGTCACACACAGAGCAGGGCTGATCAGGGGGTTGGGGCGCCGCACCCTGTCACACACAGAGCCGCAGGGCGATCAGGGGGTGGGGAGCTCCCCCCTATCAGGCACAGAGCAGGGTTGATCAGGGGGTTGGGGCACCTTTCCCTGTCACAAACAGAGCAGGGCGGATAGGGAGGTTGTGGCCCCGCCCCCTGTCACACAGAGAGCTGCAGGGCGATCAGGGGGTTTGGGCGCTGCCCCCTGTCACACTGATCCTGGTTCCGGGAGACTTCTCAGCTCTGCTGATCCCAGTGCTGCGAGGCATATTACCCTTTTACTATATAGGATAGAGGCCTGGTGCACGGTGGGTGCCGGCTGGTTTGCCCTGAAGGGTGTCCTGGATCAGGGTGGGGGTCCCCACTGGGGTGCCTGGATGAGGGGATGATGGCTGTTTGCAGCTGGTCACACACCCTTCAGGGTGGGGGTCCCCACTGGGGTGCCTGGCCAGTCTGGGTGAGCGGCTGAGGGCTGTTTTCAAGCTGATGGGTGACAGAAGCTCCCAACTGCTCCTTTTTTTTTTTTTTATTCTGGGCCAGCTTTAGCTCTGGCTCCAGCTCTGAGACCTCTGCTGCTGAAAGCAGGCATCTGGCTTGTTTGGGTTCTATAACCGAAACTCTGTATCAACTCCAGCTCTGAGATCCCGGCAGGCTGAAAGCAGGTTTCTGAGGTTTTGTTTAGCTTCTATATTTGTAAGAATGTTTCAAACTGCAAGCTCAGAGGTCGGCAAGACAGGCGGGGAATGTTGGTTTCCTCCCTCACTGAAGCAAGCAAGCCTCATGTTAGTTTCAAGCTGCCTGGCTGCCGGCCGCCATCTTGGCTGGCAGTTAATTTGCATATCTCGCTGATTAGCCCATGGGAAGGGTAGCGGACGTACGGCTAATTACCATGTTTCTCTTTTATTAGATAGGACTAGTAGCCCAGTGCACGAAATTCATGCACTGGGGTGGGTGGGGGGCCCTCAGTCTGGCCTTCACCCTCTCCAATCTGAGACCCCTCAGGGAATGTCCAACTGCCTGTTTGTGCCCACACTTTTAACAGATAACAGCTGCATTGTTGTTTCTTTCTTATGCTTAAAACCATTGGCATTAGTAGGTATTCAAAGTGTGTATACATTTTGGGGAGACACCCTGTATATCTCTAGTCAGCGGTGAAAGAAACCAACTGAACTGGAACCCCCAGACAGGGAACCTCGCTCACTCCCCACATGTGTCCCCACTTCACTTTCCACCTTCGTGGGCAGCAGGAGAATCAACGTTTTCTCTCATTAATTCGGAAAAGCACATCCTGTCACCCGCTGCCTGGCAGGAGTGCGCTAGGCCCCAAGCAAGCGAGGCTCAGTCAGGGCAGCCTTCGCTCATGGGGGCTGGCACCCAAAGTGCACATTCCTCCTCTACAGTCGCCCTATCCCACTGTTTCACTGAGAGGATGGAATTCCTCTCCGCCTCTGGGTTCTTGATCTTGAACGCTGACCAAAAGCACCTCAGCGAGGGCCGCCCGCGCCCACCAGGTGTGTCTATCTGCATCTGCTCCCGCCTCAGCACCTGCATTAAGCCCCCAGAGGTGATCTCATAGCTGCACTGGCCTCCGTGGGAACAGGGCATCACCACTCCACCCTCTCACTGTCATCTCACAGGCGCCCACCCTCAGCACCCAGAACACCCAGACACTCTCCAAAGGATGTGAGCGCATCAGAGGGGATGTGTGCACATCCTGTGGGGGTGTTAGGCATGCTGGATTGATGGAAGTGCGGTGGAGAAGCGGGGGGAACTTGTGCATGCCTTGGTTTGCAACTGTTGCAGGCGTGGGAGGGTGACAGTGTGCTGGGGGATGTGCACACCGGAGGCCTCTGGCTTTGCAGATCCGCAAACCCCCGTGGTGTGGCCAGGAGGACGTCAGTCTGGCCCGCCATGGTGGCTGTCCCTGCGATCCTGCACCTTCTGGGCAAGGAGGCGGATCTTGAGCAGCCACTCCTGGGCGCTGATGGCCTGCAGGTGCTACTTCAGCTCAGCCTGCAGGCTCCGCTTGGCACACTCACAGCTGTCACCACCACCATGTGGGGAGTATAGGCCGCCCTCCACCGGCCTGCCTCCCCTGTCCAGAGGCTCTCTGCACTGCTCACCTGCCCAGAGTGACTGGGGCTGGGCGGAAGCCAGGCGTCCTGCCCTGCCCAACCCCGGCCGATCAGCCCCTATGCCAGCTGCCGCCCCGCCAGGAAGGGTCACAGATCCGGGTCCCGGACCACAGACAGCCTTGCCGGCTGCCGCCCGCCTTCAGTATGCAAATTAGCCGCCATCTTGTTGCTTCAGGGTGGGGGTCCCCACTGGGGTGCCTGGCCAGTCTGGATGAAGGGCTGAAGGCCGTTTTCAGGTTGCGGGCGACTGAAGCTCCTAACCTCTCCTTTTTTTCTTTTTCTTTTTTTTATTCTGGGATTTATTTACCTTCTATGGCTGTCACTGGAGCTGAGAGCCGGCTGCAGCTCTGAGACCTCGGCTGCTGATAGCAGGGATCTGGGTTTGTTCTATAATTGAAACACTGTTGCGGTCCTGCTGGCTGAAGCCTGGCTGGCTGAAAGCAGGTTTCTGGGGTTTGTTTAGCTCAGGGGTGGGCAAACTTTTTGACTCAAGGGCCACAATGGGTTCTTAAACTGGACCAGAGGGCTGGAACTAAAGCATGGATGGAGTGTTTGTGTGAACTAATATAAATTCAAAGTAAACATCATTACATAAAAGGGTACGGTCTTTTTTTTTTTTTTTTTTTTTTTTAGTTTTATTCATTTCAAACGGGCCGGATCCGGCCCGCGGGCCGTAGTTTGCCCACGGCTGGTTTAGCTTCTATAATTGCAACACTGTTTCTTAGAGTGCAGCTCAGAGCTGGGAAGTGGCAGGCGGGGAACCTTGGCTTCCTCCATAATGGAGCAAGCAAGCCTCCTGTTCGCTTCAGCTGCCTGGTTGTCAGCTGCCATCTTGGTTGGCAGTTAATTTGCATATCGCCCTGATTAGCCAATGGGAAGCGTGTCGGAGGTACGGTTAATTACCATGTTTGTCTATTATTAGGTAGGACTAGAGGCCCGGTGCGGTGCACAAAAATTTGTACAATTGGGTCCTCAGCCCAGCCTGTGCCCTCTCGCAGTCTGGGACTCCTTGGGGGATGACCACCTACTGGCTTAGGCCCGCTCCTTCAGGGAGCGGGCCTAAGCTGGAAGTCAGACATCCCTCTGGCAGCCCGGGAGCCCTAGGGGGATGTCCACTTGTCAGCGGAGAGCAGACTTAAGCTGCAGTTGGACATCCTTAGCGCTGCTGAGGAGGCAGGAGAGGCTCCTACCACCACCGCTGTACTGGCAGCCGTCAGAGTGGCTTGTGGCTGAGCAGAGCTCCCCCTGTGGGAGCGCACTGACCACCAGGGGGCAGCTCCTGCATTGAACGTCTGCCCCCTGGTGGTCAGTGTGTGTCATAGTGATCAGTCATTCCCAGTCATACTGCTGTTATGGTCAATTTGCATATTACCCTTTTATTATATAGGAGTGCCTGGCCAGCCTGGGTGAGGGGTCGATGGCTGTTTGCAGGCTGGCCACAGCCCTTTCAGGGTTGGGGTACCACCTGGGGTGCCTGGCCAGCCTGGGTGAAGGGCTGATGGCTGTTTGCAGGCTGGCCACAGCCCCCAGCCACCCAAGCTCCCAGTGGAGGCTGGCTGGAAGCAGGTATCTGGGATTTATTTTTCTTCTATAATTGAAACTTTGTTGCCATGAGCGGAGGCCACAGCTGGCTCAGAGCAGGCAGGAAGCTTGGCTTCCTCCATAGCCCAGGCAACAAAGCCTCCTGCTTGCTCCAGCTCCATGGCTGCTGGCCGCCAACTTGGTTGGGTTAATTTGCATATAGTTGCTCTGATTGGCTAGTGGGCATGGCTTAGGGCATAGTGAAGGTATGGTCAATTAGCATCTTTGTCTTTTATTAGTGTAGATATATATGGGAACACTGCCTTATAAGCAGTCTGTTGTTGACTGAAACCTCATTATGCATCACATGACTGTATGCGTATTATGAAAAACACTAGACAGTCAGGAGAAAGAGGTGCAAACCTCAATCTTCTCATCTATAAATGGAGTTGTACCAGATGATCAAAGTCCTCCAGCTCTAATATTCAATGTTTATGTCTATGTATGGAGTCAAGTATTTATTTTTCTTATAATAATGACAGCTAATCATGGGATATTAGAATTTTTTAACTGAAAGCAATGATCTAACTCACACTCTCTTAACAAAATGGAAAACTTAGCAACTAAGATGTGATATGAACTGCCCAAGTTCAAATAGAGGCTAAGCAAGAGACCAGACTTCTCATCTTCAAATCTAGGGCTCTTTTGAATGTTTTTTCAAATATCAAATGGATGGACCTAACTAACAAATCAAACCTCCCTTTCTGTATAGCTGTTTCTGGGTTTTGCACCTACACACTGTGACACATCATCCATTCCTAAAACGTAATCCAACAGTTGCCATAGCAACAGAAAGATTATTACTCCTCCTCCCAACACATCCTTTTTCCCCAACAACTTTATTGAGATGTAATTCACATACCATATGATTCATCCATTTATAGTATACAAATAAATGATGTTAATGATTAATTTTGTCAGAATATACACAACATAAAACTTGTTAAAACCATTTTAAGTGTACATTTCAGTGACATTAATTACATTCACAACATTGTGCAACCATCAGCACTATTTTCCAATCCATTCTCATGTATTTCAAGTGACTCTTGAAAAAGTCACTCCACTTAGAAATTGCTTTATGGAAAATTTATAATTATAAAAGCAAAGTCTACTACAGTATATATTCTCAATAAAAACAGTATTGATCCCAGGGGGCAAAAATTGGTACTTGAGGAAGGCAAAAAAAAACTCAGATAATGGTTTATGGTTTTCCACATCTTAACACTTTCTGACAAAATTTTATTCCATAGTATTTAACTCCTATTGCTAAAGAGAAAATTTTAAATTAAAATTAAATTTTTCTCTCTAGGAATATGACCATTAAAAAAAAGGTTGAGAAACACTATGCTTTAAATTCAAAAGCAAGCATTGTTACTCAAAATATGAAACACTACCTTAAAACAGTGCTCAAACTGCAAAAAGAGGCTATATCCCACTAAAATCCAAGTCACGTTGTAAACTGCCTAGCTACCCCTGATTTTATCTTGAACAAGATAATGGAAAAAATTATCGTGCAATTTTAATATTTAAATAAAGCAGAAAATCAACACACTAGCTGAAACACTGGTTTTAAATTTACCTTAAATGCTGATAATTAAGAGAAAAGGAAAATTAAGTATAAACAGGGGGAAAAGCAAGTAGCATGGGTAGTGGTTGGGTGTCGAACTATGAACAAGGAGGTCACGGTTTGATTCCTGGTCAAGGGTATATTCCCGGGTTGCGGGCTCCATCTCCAGTGTGGGGCATGCAGGAGGCAGCCAATCAATGATTCTCTCTCATCATTAATGTTTCTATCAGTCTCTCCCTCTCCCTTCTCTCTGAAATAAAAAAAATATATATATTTTTAAAAAATTATAGTTTCTAAAAATAAATACAATAAACAGGGGCAATAGAGAGAAAAGGGTAGACCTTTTGACATCTAATAGTTTTAGTTATCTTTATAGTCTCACTTTGTAAATATCTATCATCTACCTCCTCTTCCTTCTCTCTCCATGAAGATGAGGGCTAGATCCATCTGCCTTTTTCATCACCTGATTCACAGCACCAAGCACAGTTCCTGGTTCATTCAACTATCTGATGAACAAGAATAGGGATAAGAAAATAAAGAAAGAAGAAAGAGATGGGGAGAGAGGGAGAAAGGAAAATACAAATATTCTATAGGTAGATAGGGGGAAAAAAGAGAGTTCCTAGAGATGGGAAAGAGAAATTATCTGAACTAACAGTATGTAGGAAAGTGGTGATGAGAACATGAGATGAAAAAGATGGTGAAAGTGGCTTTAGGTTTCAGTTCACTGTGAGAGCCATCAAGTAACATCACTAACCCAAGACAACTTATTTGCAAGTTTTTCCCTACTTTCTCTTCCTTTCTAGGGAAGAGATGGAATGCTCCCATGGATATTTGTATATAGAAGTAAATAATGTTTATGTGTTTAACTAAAGAAATACCTATATATAGTGATTTTCTAATACCAGACCTCTATAAAGCGCCAGGCTTCTATCCTCATCATGTATGATCCATACAGTCTAACTAGAGGCCCAGTGCACAAATTCGTGCATAAATGGGGTCCCTTGGCCTGGCTGGCGATCAGGGGGGGGGCCCAGCCTGCCAGGGGAAGGGACCACAGGAGTTTGGCCGGCTGACCCCATCGGGCCAATCGGGTGGGGGAGGGGGTGGTGGCCAGCAGGCTGGAGAGAGGGATCGCAGGAGGTTGGCCCCAGCAGCAAGCTAACCAACGACCGATTCCATGAGGAATTGCGCTCCCTCCTCCCTCCTGTCTGGGTCCAGGGTGGAGGTGAACCAGATTTGGGGCTGTTAGGGCCCCAGCAGCAAGCTAATGCATGGCCAATTCTGTGAGGAATTGGGCTCCCTCCTGTCTGTGTTCAGAGTGCAGGTGAACCAGATTCGGGGTTGTCAGGGCACCAGCAGCAAGCTAACCAATGGCCGATTCCATGAGGAATTGGGCTCCCTCCTCCTTCCTGTCTGGGTTCAGGGTGCAGGTGAACCAGATTCAGCGCTGTCAGGGCCCCATCAGCAAGGTCTAGGTCAGTGCGCGTCACAGCTACTGGCTGGTCATCCAGTCATTTGGTCATAATGGTCACTTAGGCTTTTATAGATAGATAGATAGATAGATAGATAGATAGATAGATAGAATCTATCTAAGTTTTCCCACCCCATCCCACCCCACCCCCACTTAACTGCAGTTTTGCTTTCTGCCAGTTTCTGCCAAGGTTAACCACAGTAAAAAAATAATAAAGTTAAAAAAATAAACAATTAGCCGAAACCGGTTTGGCTCAGTGGATAGAGCGTCAGCCTGCGGACTGAGAGGTCCCAGGTTCGATTCCGGTCAAGGGCATGTACCTGGGTTGCGGGCACATCCCCGGTGGGGGATGTGCAGGAGGCGGCTGATCGATGTTTCTCTCTCATCGATGTTTCTAACTCTCTCTATCTCTCTCCCTTCCTCTCTGTGAAAAATCAATAAAATATATTTAAAAAAAATAAAAAAAAAAATAAACAATTAAAAGGTTTAAGTTGCATGCCGTACTGAGTACTGTGATAAAATATCTCATCATCCCACCCCACCCTGCCTGTCTATCCTTTGTCAGTGTATCCACCTCATTTAATTTCATCATGTAGGCATTGTACCATCTCACATCATCACAAGAAGAAGGGTGAGTATAGTACAGTAAGATATTTTGAAAGAGACCACACTCACATAACTTTCATTGTAATTCTTATTATAATTTTTGTTATAATTGTTCTATTTTATTGTTAGTTATTGTTAATCTCTTATGATTCCTAACTTATTTTGCAGAATTGTGAACTAAAAAGAACTCCATTTCTTTCTTTTTTTAATATGTTTTTATTGATTTCAGAGAGGAAGGGAGAGATAGAAACATCGATGAGAATCATTGATTGGGTGCCTCCTGCACGTCCCCTACTGGGGATTGAGCCTGCAATTGGGCATGTTTACTTGACCAGAATCAAACCCGGGACCCTTCAGTCCACAGGCCCATGCTCTATCCACTGAGCCAATCCGGCTAGGGCAAAAGAACTCCATTTCCTTATGAAAGTTTATATGGTCTTTATTCCCTGGTAACAAGTGATCAGTTCATTTTCTTTCAAATCAACATTCATTTGACAAGCAAAAAATAACTAGATGAGCAACATACTATGTCATTGTACAGTTTCCTGAAATTGTGACACAAAGCATAAACAAATAGGTTCATTATAATTTCTACAGTTATTTCAACAAATGAGAAAATGTATATGAAAACATTTTCTAAACCATAAAGCAATATGCAAACCAAAGTTACTATTATTCACCACCAGATGGTGATCAATGTCTTATTTAAAGCAAAATGCTGACACTTTATTTGGAGCCCAGCCAGCTGACTGTTAAAAATGTTCAATAAAGAAACCAGGGTGTCTGAATAAAATGTTGGTGATTTTTAAGTTTGGTTAGCTGAGACATCAGCAAAACACAAGCAATAAAAAATAGGTTTAGCCTTGCCCAACTAGCATGGTTTGGTGGTTGAGCACCGACCTATGAACCAGGAGGTCACAGTTCGATTCCAGTCAGGGCGCATGACTGGGTTGCGGGCTCGATTCCCAAGTAGGGGGCATGCAGGAGGCAGTCCATTAATGATTATCTCTCATCATTGTTTCTCTCTCCCTCTCCCTCTCCCTTCCTCTCTGAAATTAATAAAGATTTTTTAAAAATAGGTTCAGCCTGAAGACTTTGAAAGATTTGTTCCTGTGAACATTTCATAATTCTAGAATTTAAGGCAAAACACATGTGTTTTTGGCATTTTTATATATTGGTTATTTAACCATTCATACCACCCCACTCCAATGATGATCAATATATGACCACAAGACTTTGTCCTCCCCAATGTTATTTTAAAGCAAATCCAGATATCATGACTTCATCCCTAAATATTTCACTGTGTATCTCTAAGGGGTAAGGACTCTTTAAAAAATACCATAATGTTAATAGTAACACCAAAAAATTAATAATTCCACCCTGACTAGTGTAGTTCAGTTGTTAGAGTGTTGGCCCATGTACTGAAGGGTCTAAGGCAGTGGTTCTCAACCTTCCTAATGCCGTGACCCTTTAATACAGTTCCTCATGTTGTGGTGACTCCCAACCATAAAATTATTTTCGTTGCTACTTCATAACTGCAATTTTGCTCCTGTTATGAATCGTAATGTAAATATCTGATATGCAGGATGTATTTTCATTGTTACAAATTGAACATAATTAAAGCATAGTGATTAATCACAAAAACAATATGTAATTATATACGTGTTTTCTGATGGTCTTAGGCGACCCCTGTGAAAGGGTCGTTAGACCTCTAAAGGGGTCGCGACCCACAGGTTGAGAACCGCTGGTCTACGGTTTAAATCCTGGTCAAAGGCAGGTACCTGGGTTGCGATTCGATCCCCGCCCCAGTCGGGATGTTATGGGAGGCAACCAATTGATGTGTCTTTTTTTCACATGGATGTTTCTCCCTCTCCCCATCCCTTTCTCCCTTCCTATTTCTAAAGATCAATGGAAAAAATATCCTCAGGCGAGGATTAACAATAAATAAAAAAATAAATAAATATTAACAATTCCTTAATGTCATAAAATTTCCAGTCAAGCAAAAACTTTTAAGTAACTTCAGTTAACCAAAAAATGAAGGTGTATTTTATTGCTACCTCTAGTAGCAGATGCTGGCAGCAGCTCACCTTTATCCCCTCAGCACTTTGGGTTCCAGTGCAGGCAGGGGAGTTAACTGTTTCTGGGAGCAAGCCTTCAACCAATAACTGACAGAAGCTCCTTTACCTCTTGGTTGGGATAAATCTGACATGTGATCTACACTCTCTCAGAGTTCAACAGGAAGATTCAGCTCCAGGTATCAACAAAGTAACTTGGTAATATATCTTGTATTGGCTTTACCCCCCTTCCCAATCTCACTTCCCCCTCCTTCATCAGTATTTCTGGCATAATTTTCCAAATAAACTACTTGCACTCACATTTTTGTCTCAAGGTCTGCTTCTTGGGGATTCCAACATAAGACAACCTCTTAGTGTTTCAATGAAAGCTACGGACATCCTAAGAAAATGTAAACAAAATATTTCTACTAATATGTTCAAAGAGTTTATAGACAACCCAAAAGGCATACAAACATCTCAGTTTAAAGAAGCTTTCTTTTCCCTACAAATTCAGGATAGCTGAGATCTTAATTATTTGATTAAGATAATTTTTTAATTAAGGTAACTGAAAGTATTCCATTGAGATTGTTCAGTTATGTTAAAAAACTTCCCCACCCCTTTCTGCTTCATTTTTGGGAGAAGCATCATCATCTCAATACTTATTCCTATGTTCATAAATTCTCATCTAATGTAATTGAAAATAAGATGCCCTGGCTGGGTGGCATAGTTGGTTGAGTGTCATAACATACACCAAAAGGTTGCAGGTTCGATTCCTAGTCAGGGCATGATTCTTGGTCAGGGCATGTAAGGGAGGCAACCAACTGTTGTTTCTATTTCTCTCTCTCCCTTCATCTCTCTAAACTCAATAAAAACATATCCTCTGGTGAGGATTAAAAAAAAAAAGAAAGATAATTGTTGCCTAAATCTTCTGCATTTTAAAGAAAAAAACAAATGTTCCTAGAAAGAGTGGTTTGCTTAAGACTGAGTCCCTTGACAAACCACAAAAGTGAAATTTACAAATATTTTCACATACATATTACTTTCAATGGATTTTTTAAACTGCTGCTGGCCCCAAACAACAACAACACAAGTAAGATAAGGAAGGTACTTGTGGTGTTTTGAAAATTAACTTGGGACTATCATGCTAAAGGTCCCCCTCTCCCCCCACTGAGCTAACATACATTCCTCTCTTCCCCTTCTGAAAGGATTTCTATACACTCAGTCTCCATTTTGTCACCCACTTGTTGCAGACTCACCAAATCTGACTTCCATTAATTATATTAAACTAGAGGCCCGATGCACAAAGATTCGTGCAAGAATGGGCCTTCCTTCCTCTAGCTGCCAGCACTGCCTTTGCTCCAGTCAGGGCCGCCTTTCTGCCTTCGTTCCACTTTTCCGCCTTCCCATGCTGCCCAGAGGCCTGGAGGGGCTGGGGCGCTACAGAATGCCTGTGTCCCACCCCACCCCCGGCCGCTGGGCGCCTGTGTATGCAAATTAACCTGCCATCTTTGTTGGGTTAATTTGCATACTCACTCCTGATTCGCTGGTGGTATGATCATGAAGGTATGGTCAATTTGCATCTTTCTCTTTTATTAGTGTAGATGAATGCTTTAGTCTTTGTCTTAATTTAGCAGCATGTGACACTGGGACCACTTCTTCCTTAAAACCGAGCCATCCTGTGACACCACTTTTCTGATTTCTCCTTTTATTTCTTCATCCCTTCTAAAATTCCTGCAGCCCTAGCTGGTTTGACTCAGTGGATAGAGCGTCGGCCTGTGGACTGAGGGGTCCTGTGTTCAATTCCGGTCAGGGGCACATGCCTGGGTTGTGGGTTCAATCCCCAGTAGCGGGCATGCAGGAAACAGCCAATCAATGGTTCTCTCATCATTGATGTTTCCATCTCTCTCTCCCTCTCCCTTCTCTAAAATCAATAAAAATATATTTAAAAAATAAATAAATAAAATAAAATTCCTTTGCAGACCTTATGCCTTCCCTTTGAAAGGTGGTTCTCTTTTGGGACTTCATTTCTTCTGTTTCTAAATTATCTCATCCATCCCTTTGCTTCAATTTAAATATGCTGTCTCACTGTGCTGGTTATGGATATGTTCAAATAACAGAAAACCTTACCAGAGTAGCTTCACAAATTAGGGGTTACTTTTTCTAATATAACAAAAAGTCTAGAATAATGAGTTTCTGGTTTTGATTTAATGGCTCAACAAATCCACCAGACCGAACTTCTTGGAATTCCCAAACATTCCATGCTGTTTATTCACAACTTCAACCTTAGTATGTGCAGTTCCCTCTATCCTCAACCCACTTTTACTCATTCTGAGTTGTTTGGTTGTTTCACCTTAGGAAATAATCCTTTTATTATTCTTTCATATCATTCTTTCACATTATCAGTATTAAGTGCCCCTGCTGAGTGTCCCAAAACACTATCATTTATGCCTGTTTGATCACCTCTATCACACATTAAACAGGCCTGTATCTTCAGCACCTAGGACAGTGTCTATCCCATATACATCTGAGACTTATTCAATGAATGAACTTGGACTTCAAAAAAAAGTTTTTCATAAAAACGAATTTCTCCTAACCCATAAACAATAATACACATTTTTTTGTACTCATATTTAAGAAACCAGATAGAAACACAACAAAGTTCTAAAACCACGAAACAAAACGTGCATTTATGCCACCCAATCAACTATACCCTTGCTATCAACTTACAAGTAGCCAGCCATACACTGGCTTTTATGAGTAAGCTTCCTAACATGACAAGAGAATAGACTAAGGTAAGTAAAATATAAGCAAAACAGAACAGACCATTAACTTGTAACACCCTTCTCAGTTAACCCATTCCCAGCCTCAAGAACCACAAATATGTCCCTACAGATTCGTCTTTTCTAGGGTTTCATATAAATAGAATCATACTGCACACACTCATTTTGTCTGGCTTTTTTCACTCAGCATAATGTTTTGAGATCTACTCATGTTTTGCATTTACCAGCAGTTCACTTCTTTTTAATGTGACAAGTAAACCCATTGTATAAATATATATGTTCATCCAATCATCTGGTGAACGTTTGGGTTATTTCTAGTTTAAGAAAGGCTATGAACTTTGTGAGCAAATACATACATTTTTGTTTCTCCTGGGTAAACAGTAGTGGGAACTGATGAGTTATATTGTTAGATGTGGGTTTAACTTAATAAGACACTCCCAAATGTTTTGCCAAAGTAGTTGCACTATTTAACCTTCTCACCATTATTGCATAAGATTTCCAGTTGATTCACATCCTCACCAACATTTAAGTTATTTTCAATCATTTTTAAAAGAATGTGTTTTCCACTGTGTTGAGTAGAGTGTGCCAGAATTGTCAATAACATCCAGTTTGTTGATAACACTGGTCATGTCATCTATATTCTGACTGGTTTTCTGTCTAGTTGTACTATCAATTACTGAGAGAGAAGTGTTGAAATTTCCAGTTATAACTTTAGATTATTTGTTTTTTCAGAGAGTGAAAAAGGGGAAGGAAGAGAGAAAGAAGGAAGGGGCATGAAAAACATCGATTTGTTAGTCCATTTATTTATGCATTTTTGGTTGCTCCTTGTATGTAACCCAGGCTCTTTTTAAAAAAATTTTTAAATCAGGGAAAATGTATTTTATATTTATTCACATATTTATCATTTCTTGCACTCTTCATCTTTGTCTAGATCCAAGCTATCCTCTGATTCATTTTCCTTTATCAGAAGATGTCACCTGTAGCCCGGCAAGTGTGTCTCAGTGACTGAGTGTCGACTTATGAACCAGGAAGTCATGGTTCCATTCCCAGTCAGGGCACATGCCCAGGTTTTGGGCTCGACCACCAGTAGGGAGCGTGCAGGAGGCAGCCGATCAATAACTCTCTCTCATCATTGATGTTTCTCTCTCTATCCCATTCCCTTCCTCGCTGAAATCAATAAAAATATATTTTAAAAAAATTTGGGTTTGCCCTGGCTGGTTTGACTCAGTGGATAGAACATCGGCCTGTGGATGAAGGGTCCCTTGTTCGATTCTGATCAAGGGCACATGCCCGGGTTGCCAGCTTGATCCCCAGTAGGGGGCGTGCAAGAAGCAGTCAATCAATGATTCTCAGCATTGATGTTTCTATCTCTCTCTCCCTCTCCCTTCCTCTCTGAAATCAATGAAAGTATATATAAATATATTAAAAAAAATTTTTTTAAAGATGTCACTTATAGTACCTGTCAGCTAGCTAGTAACATTCTCTGGATTTATTTGTCTGAAAATGTTTTTATTACACCCATATTTTCAAAGGATATTTTCCTGGACACATATGTTAACAGTTCTTTTCATTTAGTACTTAAAAAATGCTTCATGCCCTAACCGGTTTGGCTCAGTGGATAGAGCATCAGCCTGCAGACTGAAGGGTCCCAGGTTTGATTCCGGTCAAGGGCATGTACCTTGGTTGCAGGCACATCCCCAGTAGGGGGTGTGCAAGAGGCAGCTGATCAATGTTTCTTTTTCATTGATGTTTCTAACTCTCTATCCCTCTCCCTTCCTCTCTGTAAAAAAAATCAATAAAAAATATATTTTTTAAAATGCTTCATTATCTCCTAGTTCACATAGTTTCAAACAAGAAGTCTTCATTGTTTCTCTGTATGTAATGTCTTTTCCTTTAGTTGCCTTCAAACTTCTCTAACACTAGTTTTTATGAGTTGACTATGTCTTGGTATTTTGTGTTTGTCCTGCTTTGGGTTTGTTAAGATTACTGAATCTGTGAGTTTATCATTTTCATCAAATATGGAAACTTTTGAGTCATGATTTCTTATAATACTTTTGGCTCCATCCTCCTTGTAAGATGTCAACTACACTTTATTAAACCTGCTTGGTATTTTTCCACAAACCAATGAATTATTTGATTGTTTTCAGTTTTCTTTCTCAGCTTCATTTTAAGATAAAGGCTACTGCTGTATCTTCAAGTTCACTGGTCTGGTCTTCTGCATTGTATAATATGTTGTTAAATACTTTCAATTATTTTTTAAAATCTCAAACACTTATTTTTCATCCCTAGAAGTTCCATTTGGTTCTTTTTATATATTCCATTTGTCTATTCATTAGATTCATATCTTTCTTTAAACACATGTATTAGTTATAATAGCTGTTTTTAACATCCTGTCTGCTAACTCCATCACTTCTATGATTTTCCAATCTGTTTCTATGGACTAATTTTTCTCTTGATTATGAGTTACACTGGACCCACTTCTTGGCATGTCTAGAAATGCTGGAAAATATCAATGTTATACTATGGTTATTGAGTGTTTTGAGATCAGTCCATAAAAACTGGTAGGCGGGAAGGATGCCATGGTAGTTACAAAGCTCATCTCTTTTATTTCTCTCTCAGGGAGCACAGTCCTTCCTACTCTGTTTATGGTATAATATCTAAAAAGAGATGGTTTGTATATTTTAGTCCAGTTTACTAGCTGTCTACAACAAGAGGGTAAAGACTCCTTATTACTCCATCATGGCCAGAGATGGACTTCCTAATTTTAAAAATAAAATTAAAGACATATGTATCTATTAACTAGACCACCAACTTACACCATACACAAAAATAAACTCAAAATGGATAAAGGACTTAAATGTAAGACGTGAAACCATAAAAATACTAGAGGAATCCAAAGGCAACAAAATCTCAGACATATGCTGAAGCAATTTCTTCACCTATACAGCTCCTAGGGCATTGGAAACTAAAGAGAAAATAAACAAATGGGACTACATCAAAATAAAAAGCTTCTGCACACCAAAAGAAACCATCAACAAAACAACAAGAAAGCCCACTGCATGGGAGAACATATTTGCCAATGTTATCACCGATAAGGGTTTAATCTCCAACATTTATAGGGAACTCATACAACTTAACAAAAGCAAGATAAACAATCCAATCAAAAAATGGGCAAAGGACCTAAATAGACATTCAGACATTTAGAAAGCCAAGAGACATATGAAAACATGCTCAAAGTCACTAATCATCTGAGAAATGCAAATCAAAACAACAATGAGGTACCATCTCACACCTGTCAGAATGGCTATCATCAACAAATCAACAAACGACAAGTGCTGGAGAGGATATGGAGAAAAAGGAACACTCCTGCACTGCTGGTGGGAATGCAGACTGGTGCAGCCACTGTGGAGAACAGTACGGAGTTTCCTCAAAAAGTTAAAAATGGAACTCCCATTTGACCCAGTGATCCCACTTCTAGGAATATATCCCAAGAAAACAGAAACACCAATCAGAAAGGATATGTGCACCCCTATGTTCATAGCAGCACAATTTACTATAGCTAAGATCTAGAAACAACCTAAGTGCCCATCAGCAGATGAGTGAATTAAGAAACAGTGGTACATCTACACAATGGAATACTATGCTGATGTAAGAAGGAATTCTTACCATTTGCAATAGCATGGATGGAACTGGACAGCATTATGCTAAGTGAAATAAGCCAGTCAATGAAAGAAAAATACCACATGATCTCACTCATTTATGGATAATTAAGGCCATTAAAAACTGATGAGCAAAAATAGATACAGAGGCAGAGCAACATCGAACAGACTGTCAAACTACAGTGGGAAGGCTGGGGAGGGTTGGGGGGGGGTGGGTAAGAGATCAACCGAAGGACTTGTATGCATGCATATAAGCATAACCAATGGACACAAGACACTGGGGGATATGGGAGGCTAGGGGAAGGTCAAGGAGAGAAAAAAAAAAGGAGACATATATAATACTCTTTGTAATACTTTAAGCAATAAAACAATTAAAAAAACAACAACTGTACAACTTCAAAAAAATGGATCTATTTTTATACATGAACTATCTAAAAAGAAACAATAGGCATATCATATACTGGTTTTTAACATTTCAAGAAAATGGGGGGCGGAGGCTAATATCAGATCCTTTAAAACAACTTTAAAGATAAATATTATTGTCTCCATTTTGATGAAGATCAGAAGTTAATACCTTTCCCAGGTGACACAAATATCAAGTGGAAAGGTTAAGATTCTAAACCAGATAACAGTAAAGACCATTTTTAAAAATCTATACCAAGGCAGGGATGGGGGAGGGGGTGGAATTAACCAAAGATCTTATATGCATACTAGAGGCCTGTTAGATTCGTGCAATAGGCCTTCCCTTCCCCTGGCTGCCGGAACCAGTTTTACTCTGGCACCCGGGACCCAGGCCTTTGCTCCAGCCGGAGCCGCCTTCAAGCCTTTGCTGCTCTGGCCGGAGCTGCCTTCAGTCTTCACTCCGCCGCTTTGCGCCTACATATGCAAATTAACCGCCATCTTTGTTGGCGGTTAATTTGCATATCCCACTGATTAGCCGATGGGAGGCATAGCAAAGGTACGGTCAATTACCATGTTTGTCTATTATTAGATAGGATATGCATAACCCATGGACATAGAGAATAGTGTGGTGAAGGCCTGGGGGGCCAGGGGGGGAGCAAGGTGGAAGGGTTCAATGGGGGGGGGGGAAGAGGGGACATCTGTAATACTTTCAACAATTAAAAAAACTCTATATACCACATTGTTTCCCATTATTTCTCACCGGAGATACTGCATGGGATTTGGTTTACCAAACTACCAAACTTAAATTATTAAACTATCCTGTGTTTTACTTAGCCAGGTTATTATTAACTATCAATCAGAATATCTGATCAGCATGGTAAAAAAAATTTATCACACTGAGGTGAGAATATTTCATATGAAGGTAATGATACAATGTCATTGCTAGCCTATTCGACATTTTGGCAAATAGATGTATATTTATTTAAATTTAAAACTGGTATCCTATATAATAAAAGCCTAATATGCTAAGTGTCCGACCATTCGACCGTTCGACCAGTCGCTATGTCGTTCACTGACCTCCAGGGGGAAGACGTTCCAACTGGTAGGGTAGCTTGTTGCTGGGGTTCAGCCAATCGGGACTTGGCCAGATGGGCTGGACCTGCCCTGGAGCCCTCCCTTGGTCCCTCCTCAGTCAGCCAATTTCCCATGGTCCCTCCCAGGTCGGTGACTACAATCGTGCACCGGTGGGGTCCCTTGGCCTGGCCTGCGGGGATTGGACCAAAACTGGCTCTCTGACATCCCCCGAGTGGTCCTGGATTGTCACAGGACAAAGGCCAGGCCGAGGGGCCCCACTGGTGCACAAATCCGTGCACTGGGCCTCTAGTTTTAACATAAATGTCTTGGTTGTGATTCATTCAAGCCAATGAACCCTTAAGGAAAGCATATATTTCCTATTTCATGTAAGCAGACATTAGGTTCGCCATGTAATAATGTTGGCGACCACTAGAATGTAAGTTCCATTAAAGTTTTATTCATAAGACATAGAGAAGATTTAGCATACAGTAGGTGGGCAATAAAAGGGACCCATAATTTTAATTCTCTAAAAGTAGAATGTCAGAGATACATTACATCAAGATGGTATGCTGACCTTGCTGCCCAAACCCCTTAAAATGACAGTGAAAAAAGTAATGGGCTTATGTCTCTAGTAAATATGGAGTAACAGGGACTATATTTACCTTACCTGCCTGAAACAACATGAAACAAAATATATGAAACAATGGCAATTAAGACATTATACAAGAGGCAACAAAACAGAGTGAACAGTGATATATGAAAGATGAGAAACAAAGATCAACCCTACAATTGCCCCAGCTGCTATCTAGGTAAAAAGGCAAAGAGGAAGGAACATAAAATACTCAGGAATAAATGTAACAGGAGATGTAGAAGACCTATACAGTGAAAACTGCAAAACACTAAGAAAAACTGAATAAAACCTAAATAAATGGAGCAATGTACCAGGCTCATTTATCAGAAGACTCAATATCTTAAGGTGTCAATTTTCCCCAAATTCATCTGCAGATTCACCATAATCCCAATAAAAGTTCCAGGAAACTTTTATGTAGAAATTTGTAAGCTTAGTCTAAAATTCATATGGAAATGCAAAGAGCCTACGATAGCTAAAACACCCTTTATTTTTTTAAATATATTTTATTTATTTTTTTACAGAGAGGGATAGAGAGTTAGAATCATCGATGAGAGAGGAACATCGACCAGCTGCCTCCCTCACACCCCCCCACTGGGGATGTGCCCACAACCAAGGTACATGCCCTTGACTGGAATCGAACCTGGGACCTTTCAGTCCGCAGGCCGATGCTCTATCCACTGAGCCAAACTGGTCAGGGCTAAAACACCCTTTAAAAAGAATAAAGTTGAAGGACTTAAATTATCTGACTTCAAGACTTATTACAAAGCTAGAGTTTAAGTCAAGGCAATGAGAACTGGCCTCAAGATACACAAACAGATCACTGAAACAGAATGTAGGATCCAGAAATAGACCTATTATAGACAATTAACTCTTGGGGGGAAAAATGTTACTGAAATAAAATTTACAAACATAAAACCCACCATTTTAGGCATTTACATTCAATGGGTTTTAGTATATTTACAGTATTATGCAACCATCAACCCTAATTATGATATATTTTCATCAACCCAGAAATAAATCTTATTCCTTCCAATTTCCCCACCTCAATCCATGTCAACCACTAATCTACTTTCTGTCTCTATGGATATGCCTAATTTGGAAATTTAATATAAATAAAATAATACTCAATGAAACCAAAAGTTGGTTGTTTAAAAAGAAGAACAGAAGTGACAAACCTTTAGCTTGATTAATGAAGAAAAATAGAAAAAAGACTCAAATTACTTAAGTCAGGAATAAAAGGAATATTCTAATGACCTTACAGAAATAAAAGAATTAGTAAGAAAATACTATTTACAAATGAATGCCGACATATTAGATAACCTAAATGAAACAGACAAATTCCTAGAAACTACCAAAAGTTACTCAAGAAATACAGAATCTGAATACCCAGAAGGTATTCAAATAAAAGGATTAAGTCAGTAATCAAAAAACTTACCCCAAAGAATAGCCCAGGACCAGATGGCTTCACCGGTTAATTCTACCAAATATTTATAGAAGAATTAACACCAATCCTCAAACGCCTCCAAAACACAGAAAAGGATGCAATACTTCCCAACTCACTCTAGGAGGCCAGCATTACCCTGATACCAAAACAGACAAAGAAATCACAAGAAAACTATAGATAAATATCCTTTATGAATATAGACACAAAAATCTTGAACAAAATACAAGCAAACTGAATCCAGCTACATACTAAAGAAATTACATAAAATGACCCAGTGGGATTTATCCCAGAAAAATGTAAGGGTTCAAGAACAGGGACTAGTCATGCCAGAAAGACCAGTAAGTTGGGGTTTTGAGCCACATGATATCAGCCCCACTTCTGTGGAGGGGAAAGGAACAGGAGGTTGAGTTCAATCACATGGCCAAAACTCCACTAAAAACTCTGCTACAACCGAAGGTCACTGGAGGTTCCAGACTGGTGAATACATTGATGTGCTGGGAGGGTGATGCACCTGATTCCATAGGGAGAGAGCATGGAAGCCCTATGCTGAGACCTTCCCAGATTTTGCCCTATATGTCTCTTCATTTGGCTGGTCCTAATTTGTATCCTTTAAATCAAGGGTCCTCAAACTTTTTAAACAGGGGGCCAGTTCACTGTCCCTCAGACCACTGGAGGGCCGGACTATAGTTTTAAAAAAAACTATGAAAAAATTCCTATGCACACTGCACATATCTTATTTTGAAGTAAAAAAACAAAACGGGAACAAATACAATATTTGTATTTGCATCTGGCCCGTGGGCCATAGTTTGAGGACCCCTGCTTTAAATAAAGCCATAATCGTAAAAACAGCACTTTATTGTGTTCTGTGGGTAGTTTTAACAAATTATCAAACCTGAAGGGAGTCACGAGAACTTATAGCTGGCATCTGACATGGGGGCTGTCTTATTGGTGACTGTACCTTTCCACCTGTGGAATCTGACTCTAGTTTCTGGTGGCTAGAGTCAAAATTGAATGGTATTGCAGTTGGTGTCAGAATAAAAGCCAACCAAGAATTTTTGTAAAATCTGATATGGTGATTCTAAAATTCTAATGAGACAGGAAATAAGGGCAGAAAATAACCAAAAGCTTTAAAAAAAAACAACAACAAAAAAACCCACCAAGGTAGAACTTGCCTTATCAGATAGAATGACTTAAATTAAAGCTATAGTAAATAAAACCATGTGGTTAAGAAAACATCAATGTAACAAACAGAGAGCCTAGAAACAGGCCCAAACATACATGGAAATTGGTATATGAGGGGTGGCGTTACAAATTAGTGAAGGGGGAAAAACCTCCACATTACCCAAAATTAAATTCCAGCAGGTTTAAGGCTATAACTTGGAAAACAAAACTTTTAAAAGAAAATACAGATGAGAGTCTTCAGAATCATAAAAAGGGTGTTTTTTTTAAACAGCATAAAGTGTAATTATAAATAAATGAATGAATGAATGACAATTAATATCACACTGACATTTTAAAGTTTGGGTCAACAGGAAATACTATAAAAATAGTAAAAATGGTAAGCAATATTGAGATATTTACATTGCAAATAAAAATGACAAAGAACTAACATTAAAATAAAGAACTGCTACAAACAATGAAAACAGATAACCACAAAGAAAATGGGGAAGGCTGTTATAAAAAGATGATTCACAGAAGGGAAAACTGAATGGCTGGAAAAACATGAAAAAATGTTCAACCTTATCATAGTAACAATAAGAAACTAATTCATAACCACATTATCAAAAACTTAAAAGTCTAATAATACCAAGTGTTGACTATCTAGATAAATGGGAACCCTCATACAACTGCTGGCAGTGTATAAACTGATAAAGCCAAGAGCAATCTGGCTATACTAAGGCTAATATATACCTTCAGCTCAGCAATTCCACCTCTAGGCAAAACCACTAGAAAGGTCATTACAGCATTTCTCTTAACAGCACAAAAATAAACAAAATAAACCTAAATATTCAATTTAAAAAAAAATTACAGTATTTTCATGTAATAGGATACTATACAGCAGTTAAAGTAAAGAACTAAAATAACATGCACCAACAGGAGTACATTTCAAAAACAGTGTTTAAGGGGGAAAAAGGATGTTGTAGAGGAATGAGTACAGTATTATATCATTTACATATAAAGTTTTAAAGCATGTAAACCCATACCATGTATCATTTATGGATACATAAATATATACTCTTAGTATAAAACTGTTCGTGGGAATAATAAACTCCAAAATGGAGGACAGTGGTTGCCTGTGGGAATGGAGGAAAGAGAATCAGAACAGCAGTAACACCCAGAGGACTTTAAATAAATCTGTAATTTGTAAAAGCAAAAGCAAGGATATTGAAAGAAAAGGAACATCCTAAAAAAGTTCAGAACTTCAGGGATTTAAAAAAAAAGCCATGAAAATCTTTCAGGAAAGAAAAGAAACTCACTTACAAAGGAACAAGAATCAGATTGACAGATTTCTCATCAGCAACAGTGGATGCTAGAAGATAAAAGAGCAATATTGTCAAAGTTCTGGGGGAAAGTTATTTGAACACTGGAAAACTGTATTCAATCTAAATGGGCACTCAGAAAAGGGGGCAAAATAAATATATTTTCAGACATGCAAGAACTCAAAGTTCACCACTTAGAAACCCTGTTTGAAAAAAGAATGTAATATAGCGAAAGAATTAATCTAAGAGAAAATGTGGGAATCAAAAACAATGGTGAGCAAATAAACTGTTAAAACATAGTTTAATTTAAATCATTGTTGAAGAACATACAAATAAATGATGGACAAAATGGAACTAAAATCCCAGGTAGTTAATATATGGCAGGTTGAGTGTGGGACTGAGAGGCAGGGTCAGGGAGGGAGCCTATTAAGATTCTTATATTGCTTTGTGTAAATTACAGTTATTAAAAAAGCAATTTACTGTGCTCTAGTATCAACCTTAGAGAAAATCTCCCAATATTAATTTCCTTATAGACAGATTATTTACATTATTGATAATTCTAGCTTAAGAAATATATATGATTTCTTTAAGTGCTAACATTTTGTCTTTCAAGACTTGGACTTCACTAATTAAATGGCCTGAGACCAGACTTTAATTATAACTCAAGTAACATTACAGGTTTGAGTTACCACATAGTGTCTAATACCATGTATATCAGTTGGAGAAAGTCACCCCTGATACGGAATTCAACTCAAATATTTCTGATAAAGAATCTTTCAAATTAGTCAAGAATTATTTAGTGCCCTGACCAGTTTGGCTCAGTGGATAGAGCGTCGGCCTGCGAACTAAAGGGTCCCAGGTTCGATTCCGGTCAAGGGCATGTACCTTGGTTGCGGGCACATCCCCAGTGGGGAGTGTGCAGGAAGCAGCTGAATCAATGTTTCTCTCGATGTTTCTAGCTCTCTATCCCTCTCCTTCTCCCTTCCTCTCTGTAAAAAAATCAATAAAATATATTTTTTTTAAAAAAGAATTATTTAGCAATCAACCTACATAAACAACACACATTTACTTATGTACTTCCCATCTATATAAGGTACTCAATCCACACAATATATTTTACCTATCTGTTCTCAATTGAGAATGGCATTTCAATTTGAAGTTCCATTTCTTTGTAGGGAGGGGGGAAACAGAAAGAATATTCAACAAACTACCAAATCTTTAACCAGAAGAACACAGCAATCTCTAAAATTATAAGAAAATTTTAAAAAATACCTGTTAAAAAAGCTTTACTTATGAAAGAATACAATTAAACACCAATGCCAAGATAGTTTAATAAAGTTAATTACCTTAAGTACATGAATAATGTACTCTAAAAATTGCCCTTAACAAAATGTTAAATATACATTTTACATATGTATAGCAACTTAAATAATTCACAAAAACAAAAAAGCAGTAAAATAAGTTTAGATTTGCCTTAATCTGTTTATTCAAAGTAAGCTTTTAGTGAGCTATAAACTTAAGATAGCTAGTTCTTCAAATAGTGCTCGTATATGTTCATTAGAATTCTGAATTTTTAAAAATAGGAAATCACACCCACTCTCCATAAGCCCTAGAGGATGTCAGATAGCCGGTTTCAGCCCTATCCCCGCAGGTATGATCCAGACAGGAGGGAGTCCAACTACCACAGGCCCAATCCTATGCATTGAGCATCTGTCTCCTGGTGGTCAGTGTGTGTCATAGCTACTGGTCATTCTGTCATTCGGTCGTTCGGTTGCTTAGGCTTTTATATATATAGACTGGTGAGATATGATTTGGGGCAAAGGCTGTGGGGAGTGAGAAGAAAGGCTAAATCTGAGATTTTGTAGTTAGAATTGATGTGAAGGGTCTTTGAGTAAGAAGAATTTAGTATGATTTCTAAGTTTCTGACTTAGAGAGTGAGGAGTTAATAGTTCATTTTATTGTGAAAAGAAGAAATGGCCAAAAAGTCCAGGGGTCCTGGATTGCAAGAGGCCTCTAGTAATATTATAACAACCTCTAGCTGATTTCCCTATCCTCAAGCTGCCCATTCTGCTTTTCCAACAACTCAAAAAATTTTAGTATCAGAAATAAAAATTTCAGGCCTGACTGGTGTGGCTCATTGGTTGAGCACTGACCCAAGAACCAAGAGGTCCTGAGGTGGGGACACATGCCCAAGTTGCAGGCTCAATTCCCCATAGGGAGCATGCAGGAGGCACTGGATTGATGTTTCTCTTTCTCTCCCTCCCTTTCCTTTCCTCTCTCTCCAAGGTCAGTAAAAACATTTTAAAAAAAGAAAAGACTTCAAGGTATTTATAACTCATGTGTCCCAATCTAATTTTCTCACATGGTCTGAAGTTCCTCAACCATAAATCTTTTAGAAACATAATGCCTAAAGTTAACAATTGCCTGGACAATACAGAATATTTCACACTTCTATGACTTTTCCCATGCTGTTCCCTACCTGGAATGCTTTTCCATCTCCTATTCAACCATTCAAATTTCCATAATGACTACAGTGATGCTTTGATATATGTCCTGGAAAAAAGTTAGATGCTTGCTCTTTTCTGTTTTTTCCAAAGCAATTACACATCTATATCATTTTTTACATAACTAGATTCATGCAAATATGACCATGTAAACATGATACAAATATACACTGTTTACAAGAGACACTTTAGAATTAAAGACACAAGGAAGTTAAAAGGATGGAAAAAGATATACCATGAAAAGCAGTAACCAAAAGACAACTGGAGTGGCTACAGTAACGCTGAGACAAAGTAGACTTTAAGACAAAATTTGAAGTAAAGTACCAGGTGACAACAGACATTCCTGGCTACACATCAGAATTGCCGATGCCCTTTTTCCCCCTCTTAGTGCTTGTCAAGACTGACTGCACTCCTCTTTCCTTTACTGCCCCCACCTTCCCAGGTCAGTCTACACTATGGGTTTTGGAGACCTGAGAAGTCCCACCAACCTCCAGATGCTCAACGACTACCTGGGGGACAAGAGCTACAGCGAGGGGTATGTGCCATCACAGATGCTGCAGTATTTGAAGCAGTCTCCAGCCCAATACCTACTTGTATCATCCCCCACATTGGTATAATCATCACATCAAGTCTTATGAAAAGGAAAAGGCCAGCTTGTCAGGAGTAAAGAAAGCTCTGAGCAAATATGGCCCTGCTAATGTGGAAGATACCACAGGAAGTAGAGCTACAGACAGTAAAAACAATTATGACAGTGATCTCTTTGGATCTGATGAGGAAGAGCAAAGCAAACAAGTGAAGAGGCTAAGGGAAGAACACCTTGCACAGTATGAGTCAAAGAAAGCCAAAAAAGCTTCTCTTTGCCAAGTCTTCCATCTTATTAGATGTGAAACTTTGGGATGACAAGTCAGACATGGCAAAAGTAGAGCATTGTGTCAGGAGCATTCAAGCAGACAGCTTGGACTGGGGCTCTTCTAAACTGGTTCCTGTGGGGTATGGAATTTAAAAACTTCAAATGCAGTGTACACTAGAAGATAGTTGAAACAGATGCACTGGAGGAGCGGATCATGGCTTTTGAGGGCTTTGTGCAGTCAATGACTATGGCTGCTTTCAGCAAGATCTAAAACCCATCATGGATCATTGGACTTAAAAGCATGAAAGAAAAAAAAAGAATTGCTGATGCCAGGGCCCCAATCTCCAAATATTCTGATTTTATGGATTATGACAAGGCCAAGGCATCAGTATTTTTCAAAAGGATTCCCTAAGGTCATTCTAATGTGTAGCCAGAAATAATTGATTAAATTACCTGAGTATACTAAAGGTTGAAAAACACAAAGCTAAAAGGAAAAAACAAGGCCACTTCTTTACTTAGGGTAAATGGAATTCATAACAGTAGGGGAACGAACCCTGGAGGCCTTTGATGACCTACTGCACAAAACTTTATAATATAGGAGATGGGGTCTTACTTCAAAAAGATTCAAAAGAATTATTTCCAAGTCTGAGGAACATTACGGTCCTAAGCAATGATGAACCAAAGAGATTCTTTTTTAAAAATATATATTTTTATTGATTTCAGAGTAGAAGGGAAAGGAGAGAGAGACAAAAACATCAATGATGAGAATCATTGATTGGCTGCCTCCTGCATGTCCCCTACTGGAGATCGAGTCCGCAACCCACAGGAATCAAACTGTGACCTCCTGGTTCAAAGGTTGATGCTCAACCACTGAGCAACACTGGCTGGGCAGGTAAAGATTCTTGTTCAAGGCGTTCAATTGTATCTATAAATTTGCATTTCTTTACTCTTAATATACACATATCTCAGCATCCCATTATAATAGTATATGTTTTATAATAATGCTCATGCTAGCCCTGACCGGTTTGGCTCAGTGGATAGAGCGTCGGCCTGCAGACTCAAGGGTCCCAGGTTCGATTCCGGTCAAGAGCATGTACCTTGGTTGCGGGCACATCCCCAGTGGGGGGTGTGCAGGAGGCAGCTGATCGATGTTTCTCTCTCATTGATGTTTCTAACTCTCTATCCCTCTCCCTTCCTCTCTGTAAAAAAAAAAATCAATAAAATATATTTTAAAAAAATAATGCTCATAATAATATAATTAGAACTTTTAAAAGTAAAATAGCATATATGAGTAGAAAAGCATGCTATAATCTGACTCAGAAGCCTAAGAGTTCAGATTATTGCTCAGTGTTCAGACCAAGACCATGGTACTGAGGATCATAGTACAATCATAAGATCATAGCTGAGGGGACAGTCCAGTGGTCAAGAACTAGGGCTCTTGAAGCCAGATTTACCCAGTTTTAAATTCCCACAGCACTATAAACTATCATTATATTATCAAATGTTCCTCCAACTCCTTAATGCTGTATAACCAGACAAGTTACTTTACCTCTAAGATGTAAGTTCTTTATAAAGTGAAAGTAGTTACAGTAATAGAGTGGTTGTGAGGACTAAATAATCTTGGTAGAAGACCCAGGCATATGCCCCGACTGGGAATCAAACTGTGACCTCCTGGTTCATAGGTTGACGCTCAGCCACTGAGCCACTCTTTTAAGTTCTACTTTCAATTAATACATCCTTTCCCGTCTGAATCCATGGCAACATCATTCATCCAACCTAATTTTCACCAAGACCTGAGGCTGCTATCTCCAAATCAGATTTTAAATTAGTCCACTTGGATGAGACCTTTGAGGTCAGTATAATAGCAACATTACAACAACTCTTACCCTATTGCCAATTACTGTCTCACTTGCCCGCGCCCTCATCGTAGCCTTGCCTTATGATGCAGATTGTTACCTAAAAAAATTAAAATAAAACTGCCTTATGACCCAGTGATTCCACTTCTGGGAATATATTCAAAGAAATCCCAAACACTAATTGGAAAGAATATATGCCACCCTCCCCCATGTTCATTGCAGTGTTATTTACAAAGCCAAGATTTAAAAGCAGCCCAAGTGCTCATCAGTAGATCAGTGGATTAAAAAAAGCTGTGGTACATTTACACAAGGGAATACTACTGGGCCATAAAAAAGAAGGAAATCTTACCCATTGCCACAGCATGGATGGACTTGGAGAGCACTATACTAAGTGAATAAGCCATTCAGAGAAATACAAGTATTATATGATTTCACTCATATGTGGAATCTAATGAACAAAATGAACTAACAAGAAAAACAGAGAAAGACTTATAGAGAACAGGATAACAGTTGGGATGGGGGCTTGTGGGGAAGTGCAGTGATTGAGCAAAAAAGAGAAAAAAACTCATGGACAGGTACAACAGTGTGGTGATTGCAGGGGATGATAGGAGGTGGAGGAGGGTATGGGGGGATAAATGGTTGTGGAAGGAGACTTCATTTGTGGCGGTGAGCACAAAATACAGTGTACAGATGATGTGTTGTGGAAGAGTGTACATGAAACCTGTATAATTTTATTAACCACTGTCACCCAAATAAATTAAAAAGGAAAACAAAACCAAAAAGAAAAATATCCCCACAATGTTTATTGTACTTGCATATAGCAGATACTTAATACACATATTAAATAAAGTAGCTAATAAATGCTTACCTTTTAAAAAATATTTCTATTGATTTTTAGAGAGAGAGGAAGGAGAGAGAACTATCCATGTGAGAGCACAACAATGATAGGCTCCTGCATGCCCCCTTACCAAAGATCCAGTTCACAACCCAGGCATATGCCCTGACCCAGAATCAAATAGGCAACCTTTCAGTGCACAGAATGACATCCAATCAACTAAACCACACCAGCCAAGGCAATGCTTGCCTTTCTTAACAGTTAAGACTTGAACAGAAACTTCAAGGCAAACTTCTTAGTAATTAAAAAACAAGTTAGTCAATTTGCATTAACCAGCCCCATTTAGCCAGAAAAATCCTTCTGTTCCTGTTATCTCCAATTCTGGGACAATGCCAGCAACCTCTCTCCAAACCTCCATAACTTTTGGTTACCTCAATTTTGTGATATACCAAAAAGGATGGAGAAGAAATACATTTCTCTCTTTCCATCTACCAAATGCCTAAAGAATGTTTCTTTTATCAAAGGTGGGAAAGCCAAAATTTTTCTTCCACCAAACCAGGTTCTGGTTGCAGCAACGTTACCACCAATGGTCTACCACTGTTGACCCACATAACTCCCAACACATGCATCTGGTAAGATCTTTTGTTTAAAGCAACAGATGGTGGCTCCAGTTATGACCAAGTCACTTTATCTAATGCACCTAAAAACTATTGTCACACAATTCAATCAGCAGCATTAAGGGAGAACATAATAAGTTACAGCCACCGCTCCAGTTAAATATAAAAGGTATATCCATACTTGACATTTTAACTGTAAGAGTTACACCCCAAATTATTAGTAAGTGTAAAAAAGAAATCAAACCTGAAATTGCTCTAAAATAATAGAATCTTAAAAAAAAAATCAAACAAAAAACCCTAATGATTCCACTTTTTTACCCTTTACCCTATACAAATAACTCAGTCAACCATAGTACAAATTATGGAAATGATAATACATTATCCATACATACTTTAATAGACAGTTACTAGATAAATATAATGTCTCAAACAATACCATGTATAGACTATCTTTAAAGAATGAAAAAGTATATTTTCCTCTTTAAAAAGAATGTCCTTTACAGGAGAGGAAAGATGCTTGGGAGCTTTGAGAGTTGGTAATCCCACAAAGTTAATGTCCACTTTTACTTGTGTCCATATCGCCTGGTCATCCACCTCCAGGTCAGGGGGAAGCTGGGGAAGCCCCGACAGCACAGAAGTGGGAGAGCTAAAGTAGATTGTGAGGGAGGAGGGAAGGAATAAAACAGCACCTTCAGATGGCACACCATTTTCCTAGTCTGATGACTATCAACAAGAAATCTTTTTTTTTTTTTTTTTTTTGCTAATAATTTCAGCTTTTAGGTGAATTTTTCAAATAACAGTCTGAATAACACCAATGGTCAGTTAGCTGTATACACTTGAAATCAATCTCTGCACCTTGGTTTTCTTCCCTGCAAAATAAAGGTAAAATAGATGCGAAAGTCCTTTCTTTCTAGCCCGAAAAATGCAAAGATGGTCTCCAGACTATCCAGCAGCGGTTGCCAACCGGTGGTCAGTGAGGTCCAAAAGGTTGGTGACTGCTGCTCTAGAACACAGGTTCCCAAGCTTTCTAGGGTCATGTTACCCTCAGTATTTCAGTAATGTTTTCCTTCATAGCAGGCTTAGGCCAAGAAAGAATAACAGTTCCACTTACTCTTAGTACCATTTGAAAAACAAACCTATCTCAGCTGAAAAAAAAATTCATTCTTAAATAACCACAATTACTACTTATAGAATGTGTGTTACATACAGTTGGGCACTGCACAACTTCTAATACTTTGGAATCAGACTGGACACTGCTATTCTTATTTCCTGTTCCACAATTATTTTCATGCATTTTATCACAGAAACCCTCAAAACTCACAAAGATATGTCATCAAAAGGAATGTAGCACAATCTAATTTTGAAACCATGAACTCTCTCAAGCTAGTAGTTCACTAGGCAACCAAGAGATGTCAAGCATTGCTCTATCTCCCTTGAAAATTTAAAGTTCACAGCAGCACCTCTGAGAGTTGGTGGCAATACCCTGGGGTGCCGTGGTGAAGTTTGGGAAACATGGCCACATGGTAAGGTATTATATAATTTTGTGGCTCGGACTCAGACCTGGGTTGGAAATCAGATTCTACCAATAACTATATAATCTTGGGGATTAAGCAAGTGAATCAATCTCTTAAATCCAGCTTCTATGCCTGCCAAAAAGGAATTAATAGCAGCAACCTCAGATAATTGTAGCCCTAGCCGGTTTGGCTCAATGGATAGAGCGTCGGCCTGTGGACCAAAGGGTCCCAGGTTCGATTCTGGTCAATGCACATACCTTGGTTGCAGGCTCCTACCCAGCCCAGGCCCTGGTAGGGGCTTGTGCAGGAGGCAACCAATAGATGTGTTTCTCTTACATCGATGTTTCTCTCTGCCTTTCCCTCTCTCTAAAAGTCAATGGAAAAATATCCTCGGGTGAGAATTAACAACAACAAAAGAAGTTGTAAGGAATAATGAGCTGCATGCATATAGTAAATGCTCAATAAATGGCAGCTATTATATATCATTAAAACTAAACAAGTGGTTTATAAAACCAAATTTAATAATTAACTCTGGGGATGAAGGTAACATTCTAAGCTGAAGCCACAATGTCAAATTAAAATGCACAAATTTTTAGAGGAAAAATCATAAAGTGCTTAAATAAGGGCAATACAGAGAACTATAGTATCCTCCAAAGGATGTCATAAATGTTGATACACCTATCACAATGCCTAGGTAAAAAGTACTAAACTGGCAACTCAGAAGAAGATATATGTATGTTAAAAAGTGCCTTTTAGCCCTTGCCGGTTTGGCTCAGTGGACAGAGCGTCCACCCGGGGACTGAAGGGTCTCAGGTTCGATTCGGGTAAGGCTGCATACCTCAGTTGCAGGCTCTGGGGCGAGTGCAGGAGGCAGCCAATTAATGTGTCTCTCCCTCTGTCTCGCTGCCCTTTCCCCTTCCATTCTCTCTAAAAGATCAATGGAAAAATATCCTCGAATGAGGATTACAAAAAAAAAGTGCCTTTCAAGGGATAACCACACTAGGAAACTAGGACCCTTTAAACAGCATTAAGAACTGCGTTTTAAAACTACTTAAATTTATAAAGAGCAAAACTCATCTGACTATAACAGACTTTCTCATCAAGAGTATAATAGCTCAACATATCTGCTCAAACCACTTTCTCACATGCTAAAAATTTATCATTTTAATTCCAAATACACCTGTGTGTCTTCTATCTCACAAACATCTGTAATAAAATTTATAATACAAGAATATCTGTAGGTGCATGGTTTATGAAAGGAGTTTTGAATGAAAAACTCTTTTTCTGTTTTTCATTTTTAATTTATTGAATGATTTTAGAGGAGGGAGAGAGAAAAAAACATCAATTTGTTGTTCCACCCATTTGTTTGTTGATTCTTTATTTAAGATATATTTTTATTGATTTCAGAGAAAGGGAAAGGGATAGAAACATCAATGATGAATCATCCATCAGCTGCCTTCTGCACGCCCCCTACTGGGGATAGAGTCTGCAACCTGAGCATGTGTCCTTGGCAGAAATCGAACCTGGGACCCTTCAGTCCGCAGGCAGATATGCTCTATTCACTGAGCCAAACCAGCTAGGGCCATTGGTTGATTCTTATATGTGCCCTGACAGGGGATCAAACCCACAACCTTGGTGTATCAGGAAGACATTCTAACTAACTGAGCTACCCAGTCGAAAGGATTTTTGAAACATTTCATTTGATCCTGAAATTATTCCAATTTACTGAAGAAACTGAGGTTCACAGAAATTAAGTAATGTGTACTACAACCCACATATTACACAGTTCAACACTAAAACCCATATCTTTTAATTCTTTCTAATACACAACTCCTTCCAGAAAGACTCAATTCAAATCTTGTTGGTTGGACCAGTATTGTTTCATCAACTAGTTCAAGTAGGTTAACCATCACCAAAGGCCTGAAAATGACAATCTTTGCCATGCACAGTAATGGCATTTCACCTGCAGAGACTTTTCATTTGCCAAGTATCCTGAATTGTGTAATATTAATAATTATTGTTAGGTCACCTTATGACAAGACATATTATAGTTGGAAATATAGTGGCTGAGCCCACTGGTATAATCTTTCAGCCCATATTATTTCCCATTTTTTACTTAGCTGGTGTCTCATGGTTCAATTCTAAATAGACAGATAACATGAAATATTAAACTGATTCTGATTTTTTATCTTGTTATTAATATAAGCCAAATGTAGTTGCCAAGATACTTAAAAGGAATGGAGGGGCAAAATACAATAACATCACAGAGGTCTATCCCTGCCTTTAAATTTGGTCAAAGTATATTCCAAAAACAATTTATCAGCAATCCCCTTCCCCAAATTCCCACATTTTCCCTCTGATAGATGACTATCATTTCCCAAGGTATCCTAAAAGCAAATTACTAAGGCATTCTAACTCAAAATGACCAATTCCTTAGAAATTAAATGTAAATACAACCTAATTAAATTACTATATTGGAGGACTTAAGTTTTAAAGAAATTCTATAGGAAGCCTTTATATAAAGTCTTAATGTAACTAGTTACCCTCCTATTTTATATTATATAAAAAATTAGCCTTTTATGTGCCAGAGAGTAGAGATGATTTCGGTAAGAAAGAAGAAATATAAGCCTGCACCATAACTACTGTATTTATTTGGGTCCCTGGTAACATAACATCATTTTCTCTATAGGTAATATTTTTAAAAACTTCACTCTTGGGCCCTTCCTAACAATGTAAATATATAGTTAACAGAAACTTCATTTCTATGGAGAATTGAAGATGGAAGAGAAACAGCTGTCTTGTACAATACCCAGTCCACTTTGGCCATCGAATACAGACCAAAAAAAAAAAAAAAAAAAAAAGATCTATTTGGGAAACGTTTCTTCTCCAGCCAAGGGCCGTGCCCAGATAAAGGCAATGATCAGAGTACAACAAAAAAATCTTCTCTGAGGGAAGAAATGTGCCAGAAAGAAAAGGGGGAAAAAAAGGCACGGATCGGAAATAAATAGGGAGAGAGTGCGCGCTGTGTGCGGGCTAGAGGCAGCGGGCGCAAACGCTGAGATGCTCCAGCGAAAAGACCCAGCAGCAGCAGCAGCAGGAAGTTTCAATGGGGCCGGGCGGAGCATGCGCCCTGCGCCCGCGCGGTGGCCTTCTGTGGAAGCAGCACCACTTGCAAACACCAATAATAGACCAGCGGCACCGGAGAGAAACATGAGCAACAAGCACCTCTTCAACTGTTTCCCCTGCGTCGGAGCCCCTCCTCCAGCCTACATATTAACCACCCCACCCGGCAGATGGGAGGGCGACTTCTCCTTCCCCTAAGCCTGGCTGCCAAGATGAAGGGGGAAGGGACTGAAAAAGTGGGGAGATGCTTTTTCTATGGGGGGGGGAGGGAGGGAGGGAGGGTGGTGTTGGGATGGAGAAGACGGAGAGAGAAAAACTATGGGGAGGAGAAATTAACCCTCTACCCTCCAAAGTGGAGGTGAGCCGACTTAGTCCCCCAAAGCGAGAATGGAGGAGGACCCCCCCTCCCACGGGGGAGGAGCAAATCTGCCTACTGGCAGGAAGGAGTTTGGGGGGTTAAATGGGCCCTCGGGGGAGAAGCCAAGAGGGACAAGAGCCGACTCTCTCCGGGGAGTTCCCACTAGAGGGAGAGCTGAAGTGTCCGCCGGCCCCCGCCCACCCAGGTGGAGGGAAAGAAAGGGGGCGCCCCGAGAGGAGCCCAGCCTCTCCCGAGATGGTCAAGAGGAGGGTGGGAGGAGGGGAAGCGGAGCAAGGGAGAAGAGGAGGAGGGGAAAAGCGCAAGGCTGGCCGGAACCTGCGCTCCCCTTCCCCCGCCACCGAGAGGGAGACGGGGTGGAGGGCCGGCCTCTGCCGCGGGGTAGCAGCCCCGGGGGCAGCCGCTCCGCACCATGACCCCTCCCGCCCCAAGCCCACACCTAGCCCGCGACTCCCCCGCCACCCGCTCGGCGCCCGGCCGAGTGGCTCCAGGGGGCCTCCGCCCCGCCTCCTCACAGCCCGAGACCCCCGGGGGCTGGGCCGAGAAGACCGGCCGGGCGGAGCTGCACCCCGGGGGGCAGATAGAGCCGCGGAGGCCCAGGGGTGGTGCGAAGAGCAGAAAGAAGAAGCGTGCCAGGGCCGCTTCCCGCCGGGCGTTCGGGCCCCTCGCTTACCTTCCCCGTTGCCGACGTCCCGCGGCGGCGCCTGCAGCACCCGCTCCAGCTCGGGGAACGGCAACTCGGGCAGATCGAGCAGCGGCCCGTAGCGCTCCAGGAAGGAGCACACCACGGCGAAGTTGGGGCACGAACCCGGGCAGCCCGGAGGAGCCAACGCCGCCGCCGCTGCCGCCGCCGCCGCCATTTTGAACTGGAGGATGGAGGAGGAGGGGATGGGGGGGTGGGGGGCGCTGGGGTGCCGAGGAATAGCAGGGTGGCTTCACAGACGACAGGAGGCGCTAGCTAGTGGACGCCCCGGCACAGCCGAGCGGCCCCGGCACGGCGCCGCGATCCCACAATACAGCAGCGGCCGGGAGCAGTCGAGAACCGCGTCCGACAGGGGAAAGAGAGACGCTCAGCGCCTTTCACTTTCCTCCCTCTTCCCGCCCCCGTCCCTCCATGTCCTTCGCTCCTCCCACTTAGAGCTCCACACAGCCTCGTGTGACAGGGGGAATGAAAACAAGGGAAGCCGGGCCGGTAGGCGGGCTGGAAGCTGAGGAGGCGGGACTTTCTGAGGACCGTAACCAATAGGCTTTAGGGGGCGGGGCTTCGGGCGGTGACGGGCGAAAGGCTCCTTCGGGGAGGGGCGGGGCTTGTGGAGGGAACCCCTAGATCCGAGGGCCCGAAGTCAGCGAGGCGGGAGGAACAGCACGGAGCGGTTGGTGGTCGCAGCTCCCTGAAGAGCGGGCTTTGGGTGAGTGTGGCGGGGACTCCGAGAACTGGAAGAGGGCCACGAGATGGTGAGGGGAGTTCAGGAGAGTGAATGAGAGAAAAAAAGAGAGAATAGGGGAGGAAGAAGCACGATTGTGGGAGAACGTGGGAAAGGGGTACGGTAGAGGGGTGCCCTTAACTAGGGTTGCGGTGGGACCTGTGTAAGGAGAAGTCTGCGGGAGTTTGCTGAGGGGGGTTGCTCTCCGCTGCGGTACAAGATTCGCGGCTTCGCTTTCCGAAAAACAGTGTCTGAGGGCCTACGGAACAGGGCTCGGCGGAGATCACCAGTCTGAAAAGTTGGGGTCCTGCCAGGAGATCGGGGTCTGAAAGGACCTACCTCTGCAGGAGGACCAAGGGGTGAGAGGACTGGGCTGTGCTGTGCTCGCCTGGGTGTGAAGAGGGTCTCTGAGGAGACTCTAGGGTCTGGCAGTGGTTCTCAACCTTCTGGCCCTTTAAATACAGTTCCTATGTTGTGACCCAACCATAACATTATTTTCGTTGCTACTTCATAACTGTAATGTTGCTACTGTTATGAATCGTAATGTAAATATCTGATATGCAGGATGGTCTTAGGCGACCCCTGTGAAAGGGTCGTTGGACCGCCAAAGGGGTCGCGACCCACAGGTTGAGAACCGCTGGAGGGGACTGGTTCGTGTGGTGGGAGTAAAGGGTGGGCTAGGACTCGGTCGCTGAGCGGGCGGGCGTGGTAGGAGATTTGGTGGAAGAGCCAAAAGTTTGATAGAGGACAGGGTTCCACCTCGTTGGGGGCAACAGTGAGCATTCTCCCACAAAGAATCTCAGAAAACCGTCAGTAATGCAAAATGGAATGTACAGCCTGAGATGCCCTGTGCATTGTGGTTTAGGAGCCTGAGCTTTGGATTCGGCCAGACTCGAATCCTAACAGAACCACTTGATACCATTGGGGACGATTCTTAATTTCTCTGAACCTCTGTAAAGTGGGGGTGATAATGGTGCCTACACCGTAGGGTCTACATAATTCACAGTAAATTGATTGGCACGATGCGCTGGCACATTGTAAGTAGTTTTTTTAAAAAAAAAAGGAGTTCCTAAAATTTAGATTGAATCCAGCTATAATTTATACAGTTTACTACTTTGAGCCAAAATTTTCAATGTGCATTTAAAACTTACATAGTACCAACTTCCTAAAAAGAATTTGAAGCAAGATACAATATAACCATGTAAAATTGGACAATTAATGATTAAGGATGATAAAGAAATTTATAGGCAGATAATTACGTTGAGAACAGAAAAATGCTTACCACAATTAAACGTTGCATTTTGTTCTGCATTTCTAGGTTTTAAAAAAGGGAAAACTGTAATGGTCGACATCATCCTCATTATCTAAAGAAAGAAAAAAATTACTCATTTATCAAAAGAGAAAAATTATAAGAGGAATTTATTACCTAGAATACTTATTTCTAATATTCAAACCCTTTCTAAAGGGAAAAAAAATGTTCTTTTGAAACATATCAAATACTTTTGAAAATTCCAGTTTAAGAAATACTGATGTACATGGTTTCCTTTAGTTCTTTGAATATATTTATAATAGCTTCTTTGAAGTCTTTGCTAAATCAAACATTTGGGAACACGTTTCTTTTTTAAAAAAAATATGTTTTTATTTTATTTCAGAAAGAGGAAGGGAGAGGGAGAGAGAGAAAAACATCAGTGATGAGAGAGAATCATCAATGGGCTGCCTCCTGCACAGTGGATCGAGATCAAAACCCCAGCATGTGCCCTGACCGGGAATCGAACCAGGAACCTTTTGGTGCACGGGACGACGCCCAACCAATTGAGCCATACCGGGCGGAGCCACTGCATTTAAATAAATAAACAAACAAACAAAAACAAACAAACAAGCAAACATATATATATATAATTATTGTTGACAGTATAACAGATGTCCTCTATCTCCCCTTTCCCCCCATGCTCACAGCCTTTTGTCCACTCTGGATATGTGGAGAGTTTATTCCCCTATGGCTGTGTCACCTCTGGGAAATTCCAATTAAATCCTTCCCTACTCTCCCAATCCATTGTTTGCCCCAAATATCAAGGAACCAGAGCCACCTGTCATCCATCTTCACCTCCACTAAAATCACTAGTTTAAATCATGGTGCTTAAAATCAAGTGAGCCTCCTCTGACTATAGCAGCAAATCTGTTGTTTTTCATGCTCTGCTCCAACCACATTGAACCTCTGTGCCAACAGAATCAATGTGGGGGCATGGGCGTGGTCCCAGGCAAGAACAACGAAATGCCTTACTGTTCTTTACCTGAAATTCAGTGGTTGTCATAAGTAAACACTTCTCAGTTTATATATATGCATTTACTAGTAATATAAATTACTAGAGTACCAGGTGGTTATTTTTTATAGTTTTGTCCAGCTTTATATTTGCTTTTGGGGAAAGGATTGTCAATCTCCTCACTCCATCATGCTGAAGTAAATCTCCATCATTTCATTTTATCTCCGAAAAAATACCCTGAGCATTCCTTCCTCAGTCTGAGAAGTAATTTTACTATCTAGTTTCCAAGGCTGGATGTTTCAGGATCCCAAGAATAACAATGTACTTATTAGACCTCTAAAGAAAATGTGACAACCACATAAATGAGAAAAATGCTTCCTATATAATAAGGAAATTATTTGTCTTAAAAATCCAAATACTGGCATTGTTCAGAAAAATTTAAGTTTCTAATTATTATAAAGTTGGACTGCTGAAACTTGTTCACTGAAACATTTTGACTTGTATTATTAATGCTTTATGTCCCAACATTTATATTTTTAAAAATTCACACACAAATGAAAATGGAAAAACTGCCCATACCTTATTTCTGTCCCCTATTTTTCCACTTGCAATCATATACTTAGGTATCTTTTGACCCCAATGGGGGGGCGGGGGGGGAAATAGCTAACATTCAGAACAACCAATAATAGGAAGAAGAGAAAAAAATATTTTAAAGAATGAAATGTTGCCTGGCTGGTGTGGCTCAGCAGTTGAGCATTGACCCAGAAACCAAGAGGTCACTGGTTCAATTCCTGGTCCTGCCCGATTGTGGGCTTGATCCCCCAGTAGGGGGTGTGCAGGAGGCAGCTGATTGATGATGTTTCTCACTTATTCAAGTTCCTATCTCTTTATCCCTCTCCCTTCCTCTCTAAAAATATCAATGAAAACATATTTTTTAAAAAGGGATAAAATGTTCCCCCATCATCGTGGATTCTTAAGCACGTTCTCCATGTATGCAACGTGCTAGCTGGATGTCTTTTGGCATAATTGTTACACGTTTGGACTAGATCGCACATAGGTTGGTGTCTTCAAAGAGGCTAACCACATAGGCCTCACTTGCCTCCTGCAAAGCACCAATAGCTGCATTCTGGAAGCGCTGACCTGTTTTGAAGTCCTGAGCAATTTCTCGCAGCAGATGCTGGAAGGGAAGTTTGAGAATCAGAAGTTCAGTGGACTTACGATAATTTCATGAAGTGCCACCGTACCAGGCCTATAACGGTGAGGTTTCTTCACCCCTCCAGTAGAGGGCGCACTCTTTGTGAGCAACTTTGGTAGCCAAGTGCTTGACCACTCATCAATTTGTGAGCAGTCTGCTTTGTAGGAGCCATGGTGTAGAGCAGCGATTTTCAACCTTTTTCATCTCATGGCACACATAAACTAATTACTAGAGGTCTGCGGCACACCAAAAATATTCTAATTTTTGGCGATGTGACAAAAAGTATAAGTATAATGTTGGTTTAGTCACACCGGACGACTATTGTTGTGTTGGTTATTGTCATTTTTTTATTTGACAATCTAAGGGAAAAGAAGTCAGTGCCCCTAACTAAATAGTCAGGTATTGCATGTTTAAAAACTTCTTGTGACATACCAGTGTGCTGCGGCACACCAGTTGAAAATCGCTGGTATAGAGACCTCCTTACTTACCTTCCTTCTCCTTCTGCTAGAGCTCTATGAGCTAGAGGCGCCGTTAGCATTAGAGAGTGATAGTATTACTAGTATATTTAAATATATATTTTTATATAGTATACCTCCTGTATTTTGGAATGATTTCAACCTTCCTTTATAACTGACTTGGTACTTTTTTTTAAATTTCAGATTTCAGTTAAGTTCCTTATGTCTTCCCCTGAAATTGCTTCCCTTTCATGGGGGCAAATGAAAGTACAAGGCTCTACTAAAATCTATAAGGACTGCAAAGTGTGGCCAGGGGGAAGTCGGGATTGGGATTGGAGAGAAACAGGAACTGAGGTAAGCTATTAGTATTTGGTTGACACTGCATAAGGCTAACAAAGTGATTTCCACCATCCTAAGCTACAATGACCAATTGAAGAGTAGCTCTCTCTCTTTCTCTATTCTCTCTCTCTCTCTCCTTGAGATATAATCCAAGTATGCAATTCAATGGAGTTTTTATTGTCATAAACTTATGCTGTAGTTAACCCCTACTAATTCTATCACCCCAAAAGGAACCCCCATAACCATTTTCAATCACTGCCTATTCTTCCCCTCCCCCAACTCCTGGCAATTACTAACCTACTTTCTGTTGCTGTAGATGTGTCTATATTCATTCCAGATAAGCAGAATTATTCAATTCTCTTAGGACTGGAAATACTGGGTCATATGGTAACTCTATGTTCAGCCTTTTGAGGAACTGCCAGCCTGTTTTCCAAAGCAGCTGCACCACTTTACATTTTAGATTTCAGGAATATACGATGTTTTCAATTTTTCTAAATCTCTCTACACCAACACTTACTATTGTTTGCTTTTTATTTTTTTATGCCCCTTCTAATGGGTGTGAAATGTTCTCTCTCTGTGGTTTGGATTTGCATTTCCCTTGTATTGCACTACCTCTGATATTCTCAGTGTGCAATGCCTAAGGTGGAATCTGTGTTCCATGAATGGAGTCGGACGAAACAAGGGAGCCCTTACCTCTCAGGCACACTCACTTGGGACTCAGCCCCACAATAGACAGCTGGGGGCAGGACGTGAAACAATGGAGTCCTAGTCCTTCCTGGAAAAAACCTTTCCAGCTGGAAGATTAGAGGAGAAATATTCTTAGCTGCAGCAGTGGAGCGGAGTCTCCACCTCATTAATTTGGGAGTGGGGAGGCAGGCAGCAGTCCTTCTTTAAATACCATGATTTCTCACCTTTCCTATCAAATATTTATAGAAATCCTTTCTTTTTTTTATTTTTTATTTTTTTTAATTAAATCTTTATTGTTCAGATTATTACATTTGTTCCTTTTTTTTCCCCCCATAACTCCCCTCCTCCCAGTTCCCGCCCCACCCTCCGCCCTCACTCCCCACCCACTGTCCTCATCCATAGGTGTACGATTTTTGTCCAGTCTCTTCCCACATCTCCCACACCCCTTTCCCCCCCAGGAATAGTCAGTCCATTCCCTTTCTATGTCCCTGATTCTATTATAATCAACAGTTCATTCTGATCATCAGATTATTTATTCACTTGATTCTTAGATTCACTTGTTGATAGATGCATATTTGTTGTTCATAATTTGTATCTTTACCTTTTTCTTCCTCTTCCTCTTCTTAAAGGGTACCTTTCAGCATTTCATATAATCCTGGTTTGGTGGTGATGAACTCCTTTAGCTTTTCCTTATCTGTGAAGCTCTTTATCTGACCTTCAATTCTGAATGATAGCTTTGCTGGATAAAGTAATCTTGGTTGTAGGTTCTTGGTATTCATCACTTTGAATATTTCTTGCCACTCCCTTCTGGCCTGCAAAGTTTCTGTTGAGAAATCAGCTGACAGTCGTATGGGTATTCCCTTGTAGGTAACTGAGTTTCTTTCTCTGGCTGTTTTTAAGATTCTCTCTTTATCTTTTGCTCTTGGCATTTTAATTATGATGTGTCTTGGTGTGGTCCTCTTTGGATTCCTTTTGTTTGGGGTTCTCCGCGCTTCTTGCACCTGTAAGTCCATTTCTTTCACCAGGTGGGGGAAGTTTTCTGTCATTATTTCTTCAAATAGGTTTTCAATATCTTGTTCTCTCTCATCTTCTGGCACCCCTATAATTCTGATGTTGGTACGCTTGAAGCTGTCCCAGAGGCTCCTTACACTATCCTCGCATTTTTGGATTCTTTTTTCATTTTGCTTTTCCAGTTGGATGTTTTTTGCTTCCTCGCATTTCAAATCATTGACTTGATTCTTGCGCTCCTCTGGTCTGCTGTCGGGCGTCTGTATAATATTCGTTATTTCAGTCCGTGTGTGCTTAATTTCTAGTTGGTTCCCCAATATAAGATCGAGGGTCTTATTAGTTTTCGTGTAGATCTCATTAAGTTTATCAGCAGCTTCTAAACAGTTCTTGAGAGACCTTAAAAGTGTGGTTCTGAACTCTATTTCTTCCATTGACAATTTTGTCCTGTTTCTTTGTCTCCGCATTTTGTTATGCTTCCTTGGTGCACCCCCTAGTGGTCTTTGTTCGCAGTCTTATAGATAAATCTTGATTGTTGTAGCTAATTCCAGGGAGGGTTTGACCTCCAGGCCAAGTGGCTATGAGAATCAGCTATGAGTGTCAGCAGTGAGAGAACTTCTGTCCTCTAGGGAGGTGCTAATCTAGCCTTTGCCTGAGGCTATCCGGCAAATGGCTCTGTGCAGGGCTTGGGCGGGGCCGGTCGCACAGGATCAACAGCATGGGCCGGAGAGAGCAGTTATGGCGGCTCTCAGTCCTGTCCCCAGGGGCTCTGCCTCTCTGAGTCCCAGCACCCGCTGCAAAGCTCGGAGAGAAAGCTGCACTCGCTCTGACCGAAGCCAGACAGTCCCGCTTCTCCCTTTTGAGTCTGGGTCCCTAAAGACTCGCCCGGATCTGGTGCTCAGAGTCTGTGACTCCCTCCCGATTGAAAACAACAACCGCGCCCTCCGCCGCCAGCCCGCTCCACGCACTCCGCACCTCAGAATTTGACTTCAGCACTGCGCCTCCTCTGAGTGTCCGTGTGCGTTTCTCTTTCCTCCTAGTTGTAGGACTTCCACTCAGCCAGCGTTCCTGTGGTTCTGGGTGATATCCCTTCCGTTTTTTGGTTTCACTTTTGAAGTAGTTGTTCAAAGCAGCAAACTCCGGCGTTAACCTATGCCGCCATCTTGGTTCTCCTTTATAGAAATCCTTTAATAGATGTTTCTTTGTTTGCTGTTTGCTCTCAGGATCATTTCCGAAGGCTTTGAAAGGTTTTTGTTTCTGTTTTTGTTTTTTTGTTATTGTTGTTTGAATGATTTTTTTCTGAGTTGTTCCATGGGCAACTTAAACTCAACATATCCAAATGGACTTCATTTCCCTGTTCCTACCTTTCCACACAGGTATCTAGGTACTCTCTTGTGTTCCCTATCTCCATTAATGGTACTACTATCCACACAGTCAGTCAATTAAAAGGGAAACTGCAGAGACAATTTTTATTTCTCCATTTTTCTTCCCCACCGCAGCTAACAAAGTCCATTTGTTGATTCCACCTCAGCAAAGTCTCTCAAATTTGCTTCCTGCTGCTGCCTCAGTTTTCTCTCCTGGACTATGGCATTGATCCCCCTAGCTGGTCACCCTGCCCCTGAGTCTGCCTTTTTCATGTCTCTCTTCTGTTATAATTTCTAAAAGATGAAGTTGCTGCCAGCACCTGTTTGGCTCAGTGGATAGAGCGTCGGCCTGCGGACTGAGGGGTCCCAGGTTCAATTCCGGCCAAGGGCATGTACCTGGGTTGCGGGCACATCCCCGGTAGGACATGTGCAGGAGGCAGCTGATGGATGTTTCTCTCTCATTGATGTTTCTAGCTCTCTATCCCTCTCCCTTCCTCTCTGTAAAAAAAAATAATAATAAAATGTATTTTTTGAAAAAAAAGATGAAGTTGCTCATGTCTCTGCTCTGCTTAGAAAACTTCAACGGCTTTTTATAGACTTCAAAATTAAATAGGACAGTGTTCACTGCCATTTTTTTTATGATACAGTTCCAAATTCGCCTTTTATTCCATCTCCTATATTTAATAACATGTGTCTGAAGACCTAGCTATCCCACACCAAATACTTATTGCCTTCCAAACCTACCATTATCCTTCATTTTGTATCCTTTGTGCCTTTGCTAAAACCATTTCCCTTACTTGGAATGACACACTCCCTTTTGAAATCTTAAAATCCTTCGATTCCTAGCATTCGTATTATCTCCTCTAAGAAGCACTTTCTCATAACCCTGGTGAGAATGAGCAGCTTACTCCCTCCTCAGTATTTCTGTAATACTTGCTGCCTCTATTACAGCACTTAGCACAGATTGCCTGATTCTAATGAGTGTATTTATGTGTTTCCTCACCAAGTCCCCAAGTTGTTAGTATTCCTCACTAAGTGGAGAGCATCCTAAGGGTAAGAACTATGCACTTAGCCCAGAGCCTATAAAATAGGAGCCCGATACATTTTTGCTGCATTGAATTTTTCATTATAAATGTCATTAAACCAATTTTTAAAAAATCTTTTGTGACATTCCTTCTGAGGTAGGTTAATGTTGTATTTCTTTTCTTATTAGTTTAAAAGGGGAAGGGGTAGGTTTTATAGTGATTAAACCATGGAAATATCAAGAAAATGTATTGTCTTCAACCAGTGTCCTTGCAATGGTGATTACTATTACCTCCCAATTCTCTATCCATCATTTTTAAGCAGCTACTATACAACTGCTCAAATATAGCTTTTCTAGAGACACAAATAATATATTTTGGAATTAAGTTTTAAACCCTAGTCTTACTCTAAAGCCCATACTTTTTAAGTGTAAAATTAAAAGAAAGCCAAACCAATTAGCACCCACTCCAGGAGAACTTTAAAGGACCTATGGAAACTTCATCCCAACTTTTAATTTTGAAAAATGTTAATCCTAACACACAACTGTATGAATAATACAGTAAATACCCATACACCTTTTATCTAAGTCCTCAAGTTGTTAGCATTTTATTATATTTGTTTTTTCTCTCTAAACACATACACACACACACACACACACACACACACACACACACTCACACACATTCACACACTTCTCCCCCAATCATTTGAGAGTAAAGGGCAGATATCATATTCCAGCATTTCTCCCCTAAGGACATGACCATTCTCCTACATAGCTACAATACCATTATCATAAATAAGGATGTTATCATTGACACAGTATTATCTAATACACAGTCTACCTTCAAATTTCCTTAAAGTTCCAAAAATATCCTTTATAGCTGTTGGTTTTGTGGTTTTATTTTTACACGTAATGCAGGTGCAGGCATAAAGTGACACACAATTCCCACAGAGTTGTACAGCCGACCAGACTAGAGGTTCTTGTGCTCGGACAGTGCTACCTACAGAGAGACAGATGAGTTGGTACTAACCCTCTCTTCTTGTGCTGGTTTGCTTTTGCTCTTGTGTGTGTGTGTGTTTTAATATATTTTATAGATTTTTTACAGAGAGGAAGAGATAGGGATAGAGAGCTAGAAACATTGATCAGCTGCCTCCTGCACACCTCCTCCTAGGGATGTGCCCACAACCAAGATACATGCCCCTGACCGGAATCGAACCCCGGACTGAAAAGTCCGCAGGCTTACGCTCTACCCACTGAGCCAAACTGGTCAGGGCTTGCTCTTGTTTTTATTCACCTTTCAACCTGGTTGATGTGGGCAGCCTATATTGAACTCTTCTGTGTTAAACCTCTCACTCTTTTTTCTTAATTTTGAAAAATATTGAACATATTTAACAAATTTAAAAAAATAGGAAAGACACTTGTATACCATCAACCTATATTCACCAATTGTTAACATTCTGCTACATTTGCTTGTTTGTCTCTCTGTGGTACTTTCTCAATAATGACTTCTGTTGAATCATTTGAAAGTAAGTTGCATACATAGTGAAACTTGAACCCTAAATATTTTAGCATGTGGGTACTAAAACAAAGGTGTTCTGCTACACATAATCACAATATGACACTCAACATTGATATAACACTAAACAATGTAAGAAACTCAACATTGAAATATTATTAAATAACATCTACTCCGTGTCAAATTACAATTATTCCAATAAAATAAATGTATTTTATAGCTGGCTTACTTTTCTAATCCAAGATATATTCATTTTGGTGTCATGTTTCTTTAGTCTCTTCATTTAAAACCAGTTCGCCAGATTTTTTTCCTCTTTTATGACACAGGTGGTTTTGAAGTGTCTGGAACAGTTGTTTTGTAGACTAGTTCACAATTTAGATTTATCTGATTTTTTTTCTATCACAATTAGATTCAAATTAATCTTTTTGGCAAGAATGTTCTTGTCATTGCCAAGACAGTCAATTATGTCTTCAGTGCATTACATCTGGAGGCACATAAAATCAGTTTGCTCAGTACCTGGTGAGGTGGTTTGATCACTTGGTTAAGTTGGTACCTACCAGATTTCTCTATTGTAAAGATACATTTTCCCATTTGTAATCAGTACATAATCTGTAGAGTAATATTTTGAAACTTTGTGATTATCTTATCCCCTAGCAATCTTTCATCCAATGATTTTAGCATTAACTATTGATCCTTGCCTGAATTATTATTACATTAGTGATTGCAAAATGGTGATTTTTTTTAAAGGTTGGGGTTTTTTTGTTTTGTTTTGTTTTTAAAATATATATATCTTTTATTTCAGAGATAAAGGGAGAGGGAGAGAAAGATAAAAACATCAATGATGAGAGAGAATCATTGATCAACTGCCTCCTGCATGCCTCTGACTGGGGATCCAGCCCCCAACCCGGGTATGTACCCTTGACTAGAATTGAACCTGGGACCCTTCAATCCACAGGCTGAGGCCATATCTATTGCGCTAAACTGGCTAGGGCGAAAATGGTGATTCAAAAAAAATATTTTTTTATTGATTTCAGAGAGGAAGAGAGAGGGAGAGATAGAAACATCAATAATGAGAGAGAATCATCGATTGGCTGCCTCCTGTACACCCCATGCTGGGGATCAAACCCACAACCCGGGCATGTGCCCTGACCAGGAATCAAACAGTGACCTCCTGGTTCACTGGTTGATGCTCAACCACTGATCCATGCTGGCCAAGCCAAAGTGGTGTTTTTTATAATTCTATCACTTCTACATTCATTAGCTGGATTCTTCTGTGAAGAAGAGGTTTTCTTCTACACTATCACCATTTTTATTGTCACTATGGGCTCATGTTTTCTTTTTTTAAATTTAGTATGTGCTATGTCTGAATGTTTGTGTCTCCCACCAAAATTCATATGTTAAAATCCTAATACTCAAAGATGATGGTATTAGGAGGTGGGACCTTTGGGAGGTGCTAGTCATGAAGGAGGAACCCTCATGAATGAAATTAGTGCATTAGAAAAGAGACTTCAGAAAGATCCCTTCCACCCTGTGAGAGCAGTGAGAGGAGGGTCAGCTATGAACCAGGAAAAGGGCCCTCACCAAACTCAGCTTGCTGGTACCTTGACCTTGGACTTCCAGCCTCTAGAGCAGCGATTCTCAACCTGTGGGTCACGACCCCTTTGGTGGTCGAACGACCCTTTCACAGGGGTCGCCTAAGACCATCCTGCATATCAGATATTTACATTACGATTCATAACAGTAGCAACATTACAGTTATGAAGTAGCAACGAAAATAATGTTATGGTTGGGTCACAATATGAGGAACTGTATTTAAAGGGCCAGAAGGTTGAGAACCACTGCTCTAGAGCATGAAAAATAAATGTCTGTTGTTTTATAAGCTACACAGTTTGTGGTATTTTGTTGTAGCAGCCCACAGAGAATAAGAACATGTTTTAATCTCTTACCATCCTATCTAATAAAAGAGAAACATGGTAATTAGCCGTACATCCACTACCCTTCCCATTGGCTAATCAGGGCGATATGCAAATTAACTGCCAGCCAAGATGGCGGCCGGCAGCCAGGCAGCTTGAAACTGACATGAGGCTTGCTTGCTTCAGTGACGGAGGACTCCAATATTCCCCACCTGCCTCTGCTGGCCTCTGAGCTTGCAGTTTGAAACATTGTTACAAAATAGAAGCTAAACAAAACCCCAGAAACGTGCTTTCAGCCAGCCGGGATCTCAAACCTGGAGTTGAAACTGTTTCAATTATAGAACCCAAACAAACCAGATACCTGCTTTCACCAACAGAGGCCTCAGAGCTGGAGCCAAGCCTCAGAACTAAAGCTGGCGCAAAATAAAAAAAAAGAAAAAGAAAAAAAGGAGTGGTTGGGAGCTTCTGTCACCCACCAACCTGAAAACAGCCCTCAGCCCCTCACCCAGACTGGCCAGGCACCCCAGTGGGGACCCACCCTGAAGGGTGTGTGACCAGCTGCAAACAGCCATCATCCCCTCATCCAGGCTGGCCAGGCACCCCAGTGGGGACTCCCACCCTGATCCAGGACACCCTTCAGGGCAAACCAGCCGGCCCCCACCCGTGCACCAGGCCTCTATCCTATATAGTAAAAGGGTAATATGCCTCCCAGCACCAGGACCAGCGGAGCCATGAGGTCTCCCGGCACCGGGATCAGCGTGACAGGGGGCAGCGCCCAAACCCCCTGATCGCCCTGTGGCTTTGTGTGTGACAGGGGGCAGGGACACAACCTCCCTATCCGCCCTGCTCTGTTCGTGACAGGGGAAGGCACCCCAACCCCCTGATCAGCCCTGCTCTGTGCCTGATAGGGGGGAGCTTCCCAACCCCCTGATTGCCCTGCGGCTCTGTGTGTGACAGGGTGCGGCGCCCCAACCCCCTGATCAGCCCTGCTCTGTGTGTGACAGGGTGTGGCGCCCGAACCCCCCCCCCCCCCCACGGACCCTGCTCTGTGTGTGATGGGGTAGAGCCATAACCTCCCCATCGGCCCTGCCCTGAGTGTGACAGGGTGCGGCGCCCCAACCCCCTGATCTGCCCTGCTCTGTGTGTGACAGGGGGCGGTGCCCCAACTCCCCTATAGGCCCTACTCTGTGAGTGACGGGGGGGAGCTCCCCAACCCCCTGATGGGCCCTGCTCTGTGAGTGCCAGGGGGCAACGCCCCAACTCCCTGATGGGCCCTGCTCTGTGCGTGACAGGGGGTGGTGCCGCAACTCCCCAATCAGCCCTGCTCTGAGCCTGACCAGGGGCTGCACCTAGGGATTGGGCCTGCCCTCTCTCACCCGAGAGCGGGCCTAAGCCAGCAGGTCATTATCTCCCGAGGGGTTCCAGACTGCAAGTGGCCACAGGCCATGCTGAGGGGGCCCCCTCTCCCCCTCGAGTGCACAAATTTTTGTGCACTGGGCCTCTAGTCTATAATAATAAAAGCATAATATGCTAATTAGACTGGATGTCCTTCAGGATGAAGCCAGGGCTGCGAGGGAAGCCCGGGTTCCGGGTGCCAGAGGGAAGCCGGTGCCGGCAGCTGGGGAAAGGAAGGCCTACTCTTGCACAAATTTCGTGCATTAGGCCTTTAGTAATTAATATTTTTTGAGGTTTAAGTTGTCCCAAATTTAACCAGTGTTCTTGTGACATGTTCCCATCAGTTTTTTGGGTTTTTTTTACCACTGCGTTGTTTTCTGGCATAATAGATATCTTTTTCCTGGGTTCAGCCATTTCTTCAGGGATCCCTGGTTCCTTTTAGTGAGAAATGATATCTAGAAACCCAAGAGTTGGGTATTAGGTGGGCTCATTACTACTGAGATGTCACCACATCTAAGCCCATTCAGTATACAGAGCCAGAAAATGTGTGCTGTGTGTGTGTGTAATGAGTTCATAATTATACTTCCAGCTCAACCCAACAGCCCCAGATGTTTTCCTCCGTGTTATTCCACCATCTTCTTGAGCATTTGAATGGCGGAACAAGTTGTAGCCATGGCCAGAAGTCTAACTTAATGGAAGAAAAAAGAGAAGAAAGGCACTTGCTCAATGTTTCAAGGCTCAAACCTAGACATGGCATCATTTCTTCTGCTCATATGCCATTGAATTCTTATTGGTGATAGCATAGTCACATATTCCACACCTAGCTGCACGGGAGCACAGAAAATGAAAGCTAGCTGGGCAGTAGAAAGGGGGCAGATTGGATTTTGAAAGAACTAGCAGTCTGCCACTATGAGATGTGAGGGTAAGTCTGCTAATGGGCTTTTGGAAATGATTTCCACTCTTCTAAACTAATAAAGAAGCACATTACTAGGCCACACATCTGTTTTTAATGTTTTGTTGATTGATTGATGAGAGAGAGAGAGAGAAACATTGATTTGTTGTTCCACTTATTTATATATTCATTGGTTGATTCTTTTGTATGTGACCTGACTGGGGATCAAATGCACAACTTTGGTGTATGGTGATAACACTCTAACCACCTGAGCAACCTGGCCAGGCCTGTTTTTAATAATTGGATAATTTTAGTGTGTAAAATCTGTTTTCTTTGTAATCCTATACATTTTCTCTTAAGCTTTTAAAAACTTTGCTGAGAAGGGAGCCATAAGCTCCACCAGATTGATTGCCAGAGTGGCCTATGGCACAAGAACAGATGCCTGTGCAGAGGCAGGAAGATCAGTTTAGAGGCTGTAATTCCCCAAGCGATAAGGAGAATGTGACTTGGGCAGTGTCCACAGGGACAGATTCCAGAGATCCTTTAACCTTCACTCACAGAATCCGCTTTCATCAGCAACACAACCAGATGACAGCTTTGCTTCTAACATTTATGCTCACTTCATTTTGGCAGGAGGAACTGCTTCCTTGAAAGTGTAATTTAGGAATGTTTTCTTTTCAAATTTGATATAGAAGAGGGGGAAATGTCTAAGCCATATAGGATGCCACCTTATTGTTTAGCTGGCATGATGGGTATTAGCTGGACATTTCCCCACAATTAATAGCTTCCCCCCAAGAAAACACAATAAGCTTTTACAACCTCACAACACCCTCTGATGTAAAGCCTCTTTAAAAAGAGGAACAGAGTCAGAGCCTTAGTGGTTTGCCCCCAGGGACTGGAAGAAGGAGAGCAGGAGCTGGAGGCAGGTTGAGGACGCCTCCGCCTCCTAGCAGGCCTCTGCCCTAAGCTGTGAGTAATCGCCTGCCAACGCCTGGATCCACAGGCTGCTGCAGTGAGTGTTCATTGCTCTGCATGTGACACCCTGGGCCTGCAGTATAGCACACACAGCAGCCGAATTTGTCACCTGAGTTCCATTGATTGGCAGCTCTGATGGGCTGCTGCCGTCTCCAGTCTCTGAATCTCCGGATGATCATGGTTTTGAACTCTCTTGACCTTTCACCCCCTTCCCACTTGCCATGTTTCCTTATACCAGAATGTGAGCTCTTAGAGTCAGGGCGTCATGGTGCTTCTCAAAATATGTGCTGTCCTTTGTTAAATGAAGGAATCATTCAATCATGGAGGTGGATGCATTTACTTAAGGAAGGTGAAGCTTTCCAGTCCAAATTTGTAATTCTGTTAAGTATTTGTTTTGGTCATAGCTTCTGGAAAAAATGTTAGGCTCTCCATATCATCACTGTTTAGTGCAGGGTGGTTCTAGGATTGATCAGAGAGCTGTGGGAAAAAGGCATTTAATCCAATCCTCTTACATTATTTAAGAACCGATTATTGTAATCAATAATATTATAATCAGAAACAATATCCCCTTTTTTGTTTTGCCTTTTAAAAATTTATGAACCTAAGTAACTTTAAAGAATAATAATTCAATCTCTCCTAACTGGGAAAGCTGAAGGCAGAGATACTATTCAGAGACACCCGGGCACTAACTCTGCGGCCTCTCTCAAGATGAGGGTGTGCCCTTGCTGCTGATCAGTTTGGTTCACTCTATGAAATGCAGGTGTTCTAACTTAGAACACTCTTTGATATTCCCTAAACATAAGCTCATACAGTCTGAGTGTAAATTCCGTAGGAAGGTGCTGAGGAGGTAAGTCAGAATAGGAGAGAGAGAGTGGCTTTGCTATCAGCTCTGGAGCACTTGCTGACTGAGTGAAGAATGTCAGCACAGGTGCACACCCGCGGAGAATCAAGAGACATGGAGGGAGAAAGCCAGCACAGACAGGCTGCCTCTGCTCCTGCTTTGGAGCCACCTGCCTTCTGTTAAGTTTGCTTCCTTGCCTAAATAAATCAGGAAGTATGTGGCTGAGGAGCTGTCTTCCTGCTTTATTTTCTATTTTATTTATTTACTTGTTAATTTCCTGTTTCTATTTTATTTATTTACTTGTTAATTTCCTGAATAATTTTAGACTTACAGAAAAGTTACAAGGATAGTACAAAGAATTCTCATTTTTACCCAGGTCCAAATGTTAACAGTTTTTCATATTTTCTTTTATCATCCTCTCCATTGATATATATTATTTTTTGAACTGTTGCAGATATTATACTCCTTTACTCCTAAACGCCTGTGTGTATTTCAATACTTACTATATAGATCTTATTAATATGTTGCCAATTAACCTAATACAGATGTCACATTTACTTGTCTTATTAATGGACTAATATAGGATTTTTTTCATTATTTAGAGAATATTAGTTTCTGAGGGATCATATAGTTTTTTCTTTACTTTTTAAAATCCTCACTCAGGGATATGTTATTATTGATTTTAGAGAGGGAGAGAAAGAGAGAAACATTGATGTGAGCGAGAAACATTGATTGGTTGCCTCCTGCATATGCCTTGATGCAACTTAGGTACGTGCCCTAAACTGGGAATCGAACCCGTCACCCTTTGGTTCATAGGCTGATGTTCTATCTTATTCTATCATAAGAATCTAGTGTGGGATTCTTATGAAGTCCTTCCACAGTCCAAATTTTGGCATCATGTCCAAGTGCTTTCTTCTCCCACCTCATTTCTTTCTGTTCCCTCCCCTGTTAGTTCCACTCTAGTCATACTCAACTATCTATAATTCACTAGGTTTTTCTTTCCTGTGAGCCTTTGTACATGCTATTACCTTAACTTGGAATGCCTTGTCCCCTGATTTCCTTTAACTTGACTAATTCCTGGTTGTCTGTTAGGTCTCGGCTTAAATGTCACCTCCGCTGGGATGCCTTCCCTGACCACCTGCCCCAACTCTCCTATTAGTACATGCAGACCCCAGGAAAAGCTCCAAGACTGAAAATTTATCTCCATAAGTGGAGAGCAATCAGGGACTGAAGAAAGAGGCTGGCCACTCCAGCCTGGTAATTAATAGAGTTTATTAAGGGAAACTTACCTACAAAGCATGCAAAATGGATCCATGAGCCGCTTGGCAGGGCCAGAGAATTATATAGGATTTCGGGGAGAGCGGGGGCTGGGGGTGAGTAGTCACAGGTGTGTGAATGCCACCAGGTATGGGAAATTACATGCTTGACCAGCTCAGGATAACAACCTGTTCCAGGAACCAGCACATAGCAGGAGGCAAGAAAGGGGTGCTGATTTATGTCAGAATGAGGATCAATTACAATCATACAGTCTTTAAGGGGGGTTGCAGAAAGCAGCTCCCATTCCGGCCTTGGTCCAGGTTTCGGGACAGACAGCGGTCCTGTCAGAGTCTCTCTCCATACCCAGGGCTAATGGCAGTGCTCCTTCACCATGTTGTCACACCAGGAGCTCACTTCCTGTCGCACTTGTAAAAAACTAATTTCTTCTTAGTCCGCTATATTTTGCACTAGACTTAGAGCTCCTTAAGGGCAGCAGTTGAATGAATGAATTTCATAAGAATGCCAATTACAAAGAAAGATTAAAAGAGCAGGTAGCTGGCCCTAGCTGGTTTGGTTCAGTGGATAGAGCATCAGCCTATGGAATAAAGGGTTCCGGGTTTGATTTCGGTCAAGGGCACATGCTCAGGTTGTGGGCTTGGTCCCCAGTAGGGGGCGTGCAGGAGGCGGCCAGTCAATGATTCTCTCTCATCATTGATGTTTCGAAGTCTCTCTCCTTCTCCCTTCCTCTCTGAAATCAATAACAATATTCTTAAAAAAAAGAAAAAAAAAGAGCAGGTAACTGGTATACTTTTTCTTTTATCACCCAGCATTCTCCTGGTGTGCAGCCTGCAGATGTGGAAGAAGTTGTCAAGAAGGGTGTGCAGACCCTTGTGATTGGCCGAGGGATGAGTGAGGCCTTGAAGGTAGATATTTGTGAATATAATGTCCTGAGGACAGCTGCTGATCTCTTGGACCTTTACATAGAGATATGTCCTTGTTAGGAGTTCATCTCTATATAGCATGCACCCTCATATTGCTGATGAGCTAGTGGATGTCCCAGGATCAAATAATGGCTGCATACTACTCATTAGGGGTGGACTCTCCTGTCTCTACCTAACCCTGGACTTGTACTGCTTCCAGTATTTCTCAGAAAGTCCTCAATCTTGGTATTTCTTAAGCTCTACAACTATTAACATTTGGTTCTTTAGATTTTTATAGAACTTTATATTTTATAGTAGATTTTATAATACTTCTCTCTTCTTAGATGCATTCAAATTATGTTTTCCCCCTTTATGAAAAAAATATTTATTTTAATTTTACTTACAGAAAAGATTCAATGCAGAAATGCAGAAGGAAAGGTGAAAGATTTGCCCTCTCCAGTTTCCACACTTGGGCATACTGCTCCAATTATCTAAGCATCTGCAAATATATACACACTTACATATATGTGATATAGGTATACATGAACATACTTACAATCATTTTTACATGAATAGGGTCACACTATACATATTGCTCTGTAACATTTTATTCACTTACATTATTATATTATACAGCCTTTCACATAAGTATATAGAGACCTACCTTATTCTTTCCTTTAGATAGGTGTTCTAAAATCCAGCTTCCTGATGAAGGTGCCCTTTATTTATTTACTAGAGGCCCAATGCACAAAATTCATGCACAGGTAAGGGCCTATTGGGGTCTTCCGGCTACAGGCCGAGGCCTTCCTTCCAGCTGCTGACTGGGGTCTCCCTTCCCCAGGCTGCCAGCTGCTGGCTGCTGGCCAGGTCCTCCCTTTGTTCCTCCCCACCCCCTGGTGGTCAGCATATGTCATAGCGTGTGATTGGTCTCCCAGTCAAACTCCCATGGGGACAATTTGCATATTAGGCTTTTATATATGTATCTGTATGTGTGTGTGTGTGTATATATATATATATATAGAGAGAGAGAGAGAGAGAGAGAGAATTTTCAGTTTAACCTAGTTTTTTCCTTGTTAAAATAATTCCTATCTATAAAGCTACTGTTATTATAAAATTGTTCATATAGAAAACATTCAGGACAAGCCAGAGTTGAGAATATCTAATAATAGCTTCCATTATTGAGAAACTTTTATATAAATTAATTTACAAATATTTATTTAGCACCTTCTATAGGTTAGAAACTATTCTATCTTGTCACACTGGGGACAACAAGATAAGACAAAACAAGGTTCATGACCCTCATGTGTCATAAAAGAGTATACAATTTCAGATCATAATAAATTCTATGAAGAAAATGTTGACTTCTGAGGGGCTCCTCTCAATGGGGTGGTCAAGAGACTTTTCTGAGAAGACATTTTAATTGCAGTATGCATACACTAGTTAACCTCATCCTCACACCAACCCTGTAATGTGTCATTACCCCATTTTACAGGGGAGGAAATTGGGGTTGAGAGGCTGTAAATAGCTGGCTTAAGATCTCTTGGTTGGTACATGGCAAAGTTAGAATTTAGGCTCAGGTTGGACTGACTAAAACATTAAACATTTACATGGTTTGGGGTCTGCACCATGCCAGACATTTACATACCTTCTCTAAATTAGTTCTCATACCAACCCTGGGAGCTAGGTATTATCATCCCCTTTCCATACAAAGAAACAAAGACTCAGAGAAGTTAATTCACTTACCCAGGGTCACACTGCTAGCAAGGACTTAAATCCAAGGCTAACTCCAAAATCAGTGCTTTTTCCATTTCATCTGAGATTTGTTTTCATCGTCTGAGATTTATGCATATATATCATGATACTGCTGTCAACTTCTTAGAAAGCCTTTTTAATGCCCTGGGGCTCATGGCCAAATTTTTTGGACCAGTGACATTCTGGGTGATTGAGGAGTGACACTTGTCCCTGTCTAATTTTGTAGAGTATACTTGCTTCATGGCAGAAGGGAAACCCTGGGGACCTCCCCCCACCACTTACTCATCTTTTTCCTTCCTCCCAGGTCCCCCCATCAACCCTGGAGTACCTTGAGAAACAAGGCATTGATGTACGAGTACTCCAGACAGAGAAGGCCGTAAAGGAGTACAATGCCTTGGCTGTCCAAGGTGTCAGGGTCGGAGGGGTCTTCCATTCCACCTGCTGATGAAGCCTTAAAACAAATCACTGTCCTGGCCAATATGGCTCAGTTGGTTGGAGCATCTGTGCACCACCAGAAGGTTGTGGGTTCGATCCCCAGTTGGGGTGAGTGTGGGAGGCAACTGATTTATTAATATCTCTCTCTCACATTGGTGTTTCTCTCTCACTCTCCTCTCTCTTTCTCTCTTCCTTCTTCTCTAAAATAAAATTTAAAAATAAATAAAATAAATCACTAAGCAATAATGCCTGTGACTACAACTCTTACCACTCTTCACACCAGCCTCCCCAAGCATTATTTTTCATTTTTTTTTTATTGATTTCAGAGAGGGAGGGAGGGAGTGGGAGAGGGAGAGAGAAACATCAGTGATGAGAGGGAATCATTGATTGGCTGCCTCCTGCATGCTCCACACTGGGGATTGAGCACGAAACCTGAGCACGTGTCCTTGACCGGAATCAAACCCAGGACCCTTCAATCCGTAGGCCAATGTTCTATCCACTGAACTGGCCAGGGCTATTTTTATTTTTTATTTTTTTTACGTATATTTTTACTGATTTCAGAGAGGGCGAGGGAGAGAGAGATAGAAACATCAATGATGAGAGAGAATCATTGATCAGCTGCCTCCTGCACACCCCCTACTGGGGTTTGAGCCACAACCTGGGCACATGCTCTGACCGGGAATCAAACCATTACCTCCTGGTTCACAGATCAGTGCTTAATCACTGAGCCACACCGGCTGGGCGTCAAGCATTTTTGAACAGCTGCTCATGCCAGGTCCTGAGGTAGGAAGGCTTTGGGAGGCATGGGTGACTACAGCAAAGTTCCTGTCCTTAGTGGGGGAGGGGGACACTGAAAGTCAGGAGAAGAGATGGACAATTACCAAAGTTTAAAAAAATGGTATTAGGCCAGTTTGAGAAAATAAAGGCAAAAATAAAGAAAAAAACCTTTTCTTTGAAGGACAAGAAAAACTTCAGTGCATTAAAATCACATTGCAATTGATGCCTTGGAATGTTTAGCCATCAGGTCAACCAGTATTTATCAAATATCTTTTTTTTTCATTCATCAAAGGAAATATTTTATTCAAATTCCTAAAACAAATTTGAGGTGTTATGTTGGGTTTGAATTGAAAAAAAAGGCCCAGTTAAAAAATGGTTTTCATTTGACAGAAGCTGAAATAGGTGTATACATTCTAATCAAAGATCTGTCCCATGTGGCACTTTTCAGGTTTTTAAAAGTCTACCAGGCCAAACCCTTTGCCGCCTTCGCTGCTTTTGCTTTGTTTTTCCCCTTTCCTTTTTCTCACTTTGCCTTCAGCCTTTTTCTTTGCCTCTGGTTCATCCATATGGGGTACTGTCCATGCTGGTCTAGACGACTCTTTTTGTTTCTCTTAATGCCAATCTCCATTTTCATGTCATCTTTGTCATCTTTCACCACACACTGGGTTTTCTCTTCAGAATGTTTGGGGAACCACCACAGTTGCTATCTCATGGACATCTTTCATTAAAACATCAGTATCTACTTTAAGAATACTTTTAAGTCTGCTAAGCTCCTTTGGGGCATTCTTTTTTCTCTTTTCAGCATGCATCTTCCTTTTCCACTTACTCCATAAGCTTTTAGCCATATTTTATCTCAGGTTCACCACTCACGTTTATCAAATATCTTATATGCCAGCACTGCTATAGACTCCTGAGAAACATCATTAAAAGTCTTATCTTCATGAAGCTTATATTCTAGAGGGGAAAATAAATAAATGAATAAATGCATAATGTAAGAAGACTCTGTTGAGAAGAAAATAAACCAGGATAAGAAGATAAGGCATGATTGGGGCTAGTTCAGATATGTGGTCAAGGGAAGTCTCTTTGAGCCACTGGCAGAATCTTGAATTAATACAGAGAGCACTTCAGTAACAGTAAAAGGAGCTGTTCTAATGAAACCACACAACCAAGGGGTTCCTGCCTGTCAGTACTTGAGCCAATTAAGCAGAGACAGGGTTGAATCATATATGAGCATTTATTCCAATAATGCCAGCAGTATGGGAGAGAGGAGCAGGTTACTCACAAAAACCTACTCTGCACCCTTCTGCGCCCCCCTCTCCGCCCCATAAGCCAGCTGCTTATATTGGGTAGAACAAAGATTACATGGGGAAGTAGGCAAAAGGAATAAGAATGATTATAATGGTTACAGGTTACAGGCAATGCGGGAGGGACTCCATTGTTTGGGCAACAAGGTTGCTAATCTTTCCATGATAAAATAGGAATGGGCTGGCTTCCAAATCCAAGGTTGACTCCCAGGTCCCTGGGGCGTACACCTCCCAACCAGGTTAGAATGTGCTTTCTTGAGAATCAGAACAAAACAATCATGGTTAACAGAGCATGATTAATATTCCTTACTAGAGGCCTAGTGCATGGTGGGGTCCATTGGCCTGGCCTGCGGGGATCAGGCCGAAACCAGCTCTCTGACATCCCCCGAGGGGTCCCGAATTGCAAGAGGGTGCAATCCTGGGTTCAGCAACCTCAGTACTTGCATCCTGGCTAGGAAGGAATTCAGAGCAAGACCCAAACTGTAAGAGAACATTTATTTGGCAAATTAGAGAGGCAGAAGAAGTAATTCCTAGAATAAATGGGTTTAGGAAGCAAGTTATGGAGCTTGAGAGTGAGTGAGGAAGCTAATGGCAATGTGCCGGGGGCAGTGGGGGGAAAGGGAAAGGCAACCGGGTCCTCCTCCCTCCTCAGAACTTTAAAGGCGGAGATTTTATTTTATTTTTTTATTTTTATTTTTTTATTGCTTAAAGTATTACAAAGGGTATTACATATGTGTCTTTTTTTTTTCCCCCTGCCCTTGACTATCCCCTGGCCTCCCCCATCCCCCACCATCCCATGTCCATTGGTTATGCATATATGCATGCATACAAGTCCTTCGGTTGATCTCTTATACCCCTCCCTCCTGCCCCCCAACTTTCCCCGGCCTTCCCGCTGCATTTTGACAATCTGTTCGAGGCAGCTCTGCCTCTGTATCTATTACTGTTCAACAGTTTATAATGGTCTCTATTATCCATGAATGAGTGAGATCATGTGGTATTTCTCCTTCATTGACTGGCTTATTTCACTTAGCATAATGCTCTCCAGTTCCATCCATGCCGTTGCAAATGGTAGGAGTTCCTTCTTTTTTACAGCAGCATAGTATTCCATCGTTTAGATGTACCACAGTTTTCTAATCCATTCATCTACTGATGGGCACTTAGGCTGTTTCCAGATCTTAGCTATGGTGAATTGTGCTGCTATGAACATAGGGGTGCATATATCCTTTCTGATTGGTGTTTCTGGTTTCCTGGGATATATTCCTAGAAGTGGGATCACAGGGTCAAATGGGAGTTCCATTTTTAGTTTTTTGAGGAAAATCCATACTGTCTTCCATAGTGGCTGCACCAGTCTGCATTTCCACCAGTAGTGCATGAGTGTTCCTTTTTCTCCACATCCTCTCCAGCACTTGTCGTTTGTTGATTTGTTGATGATAGCCAGTCTGACAGGTGTGAGATGGTACCTCATTGTTGTTTTGATTTGCATCTCTCAGATGATTAGTGACTTTGAGCATGTTTTCATATGTCTCTTGGCTTTCTGAATGTCCTCTTTTGAAAGGTGTCTATTTAGGTCCTTTGCCCATTTTTTGATTGGATTGTTTATCTTCCTTTTGTTAAGTTGTATGAGTTCCCTATAAATTTTGGAGATTAGGCCCTTATCAGATATGACATTGGCAAATATGTTTTCCCACACAGTGGGTTTTCTTGTTGTTTTGTTGATGGTTTCTTTTGCTGTGCAGAAGCTTTTTATTTTGATGTAGTCCCATTTGTTCATTTTCTCTTTAGTTTCAAGTGCCCTAGGAGCTGTATCAGTGAAGAAATTGCTTCGGCATATGTCTGAGATTTTGTTGCCTTTGGATTCTTCTAGAATTTTTATGGTTTCCTGTCGTACATTTAAGTCCTTTATCCATTTTGAGTTTATTTTTGTGTATGGTGTAAGTTGGTGGTCTAGTTTCATTTTCTTGCATATATCTGTCCAATTTTCCCAACACCATTTATTGAAGAGACTATCTTGGCTCCATTGTATGTTCTTGCCTCCTTTGTCAAATATTAATTGAGCATATTGGTTCGGGCCGATTTCTGGGCTCTCTATTCTATTCCATTGATCTATATGTCTGTTCTTGTGCCAGTGCCAGGCAGTTTTGAGAACAGTGACTTTGTAATACAGCTTGATATCTGGTATTGAGATCCCACCTACTTTGTTCTTTCTCAGGATTGCTGCAGCTATTCGGGGTCTTTTTTTATTCCAGATGAATTTTTAGAGAGTTCGTTCTAGATCTGTGAAGTATGCCGTTGGTGTTGTAATGGGAAGTGCATTGAATTTATAGATTGCTTTGGGTAGTATGGATATTTTAATGATGTTGATCCTACCAATCCATGAACACGGTATGTTCTTCCATCTGTTTATGTCTTCCTCTATCTCTTTTTTCAACGTCCTGTAGTTTTCTGAGTAGAGGTCTTTTACCTCTTTAGTTAAGTTTATTCCTAGGTAGCTTAATTTTTTTGGTGCGATGGTAAATGGGATTGTTTTTGTAATCTCTCTTTCTGAAAGTTCACTTATTGGTGTATAGAAATGCCTCAGATTTCTTGGGGTTAATTTTGTATCCTGCTACATTGCCAAATTCATGTATTAAGTCTAGTAGTTTTTTGATGGAGTCTCTAAGGTTTTGTATGTATAATATCATGTCGTCTGCAAATAAGGACAGTTTTACTTCCTCTTTTCCAATTTGGATCCCTTGTATTTCTTCTTCTTGAATAATTGCAATGGCTAATACTTCCAGTACTATGTTGAACAGGAGTGGTGAGAGCGGGCATCCCTGTCTTGTTCCTGTTCTTAGGGGAAATGGTGTTAGTTTTTGTCCATTGAGTATGATGTTGGCTGTGGGCCTGTCATATATGGCTTTTATTATGTTGAGGTATGATCCTTCTACTCCCACCTTGCTGATAGTTTTTATCAAAAATGGGTGTTGGATTTTGTCAAATGCTTTTTCTGCATCAATTGATATGACCATGTGGTTTTTTTCTTTCAATTTGTTTATGTGATGTATCACGTTTATTGATTTGCGGATATTGTACCATCCTTGCATCCCTGGGATAAATCCTACTTGGTCATGGTGTATGATCTTTCTGATGTACTGCTGGATCCCATTTGCTAAGATTTTGTTGAGGATTTTGGCATCTATGTTCATGAGGGATATTGGCCTGTAATTCTCTTTCATTGTGTTGTCTTTACCTGGTTTTGGTATTAGGGTGATGCTGGCTTCATAGAATGAGCTTGGAAGTGTTCCTTCCTCCTGAATTTTTTGTAGTAGTCTGAGGAGGATAGGTTTTAGTTCTTCCTTGAATGTTTGGTAAAATTCCCCTGTGAAGCCATCTGGTCCTGGGCTTTTGTTTGCTGGAAGCTTTTTGATGACTGCTTCAATTTCTTCCATAGTTATTGGCCTGTTGAGATTTTTAGATTCTTCCTGATTGAGTTTTGGAATGTTGTATTTTTCTAGGAATTTGTCCATTTCCTCCAGGTTGTCTAGTTTGTTGGAGTAGAGCTGTCCATAGTATTTTTTAACAATCATTTGTATTTCTGTGGGGTCTGTTGTTATTTTGCCCCTATCGTTTCTGATTTTGTTTATTTGGGTCCTCTCTCTTTGCTTCTTGGTGAGCCTGGCTAGAGGTTTCTCAATCTTGTTTATCCTTTCAAAGAACCAGCTCTTGGTTTCATTGATTTTCTGTATTATTTTTTTGGTCTCTATGTCATTTATTTCTGCTCTCATCTTTATTATCTCCTTCCTTCTGCTCACTCTGGGGTTTTTTTGTTGTTCTCTTTCTAATTCTTCGAGTTGTAGAGTTAGATGATCTACTACCATTTTTTCTTGTCTTTTTGAGATAGGCCTGTAGAGCTATAAACTTCCCTCTCAGGATTGCTTTCATTGCGTCCCATAGGTTTTGGATTGTTGTGTTTTCATTGTCATTAGTTTCCAGGATGTTTTTAATTTCTTCTTTGATCTCATTGGTAACCCAATCAATATTTAATAACATGCTATTCAGCTTCCAAGTGTTTGAGTATTTTGGGTTGTTTTTATTGTAGTTTATTTCTAATATTATGCCATCGTGGTCTGAGAAGATGCTTGGTATGATTTCAATCTTCTTGAATTTGGGGAGACTTTGTTTGTGACCCAATATGTGGTCTATTTTTGAATCTGTCCTATGAGCACTTGAGTAGAATGTATATTCCGTGGCTGTGGGGTGAAGTGTTCTGAAGATGTCAATTAAGTCCATCTGATCTAGTGAGTCATTTAGGATTGCTGTTTCTTTGCTGATTGTTTGTCTAGAGGATTTATCCAGTGATGTCACTGGTGTATTAAAGTCACCTACTATGATTGTAATGTTGTCGATCTCTCCTTTGATATCTTCCAGGAGTTTTTTTATGTATTTGGGTGCTCCTGCATTGGGTGCATATATGTTTATCAGGGTTATATCTTCTTGTTGTATTGATCCCTTTAGTATTATGAAGTGGCCTTCCGTATCTCTTGTTATGGCCTTCACTTTGAGGTCTATTTTGTCCGATATAGGTATTGCTACCCCAGCTTTCTTTTCCTTTCCATTTGCCTGAAAGATATTTTTCCATCTCTTCACGTTCAGTCTGTGTGAGTCCCTTCTAATGAGGTGGGTCTCTTGTAGACAGCAAATGTATGGGTCATGATTTTTTATCCATTCAGCCACTCGATGTCTTTTGGTTGGAGCATTTAGCCCATTTACATTTAAAGTTATTATTGAAAGGTACTTGTTTGTAGCCATTTCTTTTTTGTGTGGCTGTTTTCTTTCTGAGCTTTTTATTTCTTCTTTTTACACCAGTCCCTTTAGCATTTCTTGCATTGCTGGCTTGGTGGTGATAAACTCCCTTAGCCTTTTTTTGTCTGTGAAGCTTCTTATTTCCCCTTCAATTTTGAATGATAGCCTGGCTGGATAGAGTATTCTTGGATTCAGTCCTTTGCTTTGCATCACTTTGTAAATTTCCGTCCATTCTTTTCTGGCCTGATGTGTTTCTGTTGAGAAATCATTTGATAATCTAATGGGAGATCCCTTGTATGTAACTTTCCGTCTCTCTCTTGCAGCCTGTAAGATTCTCTCTTTGTCCTGAACATTTGCCATGGTAATTATGATGTGTCTTGGTGTGGGTCTTTTCGGGTTCACCTTGCTTGGGACTCTCTGGGCTTGTGTGACTTTTTTCTTCCCCACCTCAGGGAAGTTTTCTGATATTATTTCTTCGAATAGGTTTTCTAATCCTTGTTCCTCTTTCTGTTGTTCTGGCACCCCTATTATTTGTATGTTGTTTCGTTTCATGTCCCAAAGCTCCCTTAGACTCTCCTCCTGTCTTTTAATTTTTTTCTCCAATTGAAGTACAGTTTGGGTTGTTTTGCTTCCTTGTCTTCTAATTCACTAATTCGGTCTTCCGCTTCTCCTAGTCTACTGTTGATACTTTCAATGGTGTTTTTTATTGCAGCTATATCGCTCTTCATTTCTTGGGTCTTACTTAAGTTGTTGATTTTTTCATCTGTTTCTTCTTGCTTCTTGCATAAGTTGTCGATTTTTTCCTCCATCCGGTTTATGCACTCTAGGACCCTTATTCTGAATTCTTTTTCTGTCATGTTGCATGCCTCTGTATTACTTAGCTGCTTTTCTGGCGAGTCCTCCTTTTCTTTCCTTTGGGGATTGATTTCTTTGTCTACCCATGTTTGATCTCACTGACATATATAGATATTGAGTCGTTCAGTGGCTGCTCCCTAGGTGGCAGTGGCTCCTCGGGCTGTGTTTGCTCCTTGGGCGGTTGTGGTAGCAGCTGCTCCTCTGTTGGTAGCAGGTCCTCTGATGGGTGCTGTTCACAGCTGTTGTGGCTCTTCTGGCTGGTGGAGGGAGGCTTCACACACAGCAGCTGTTCCTAAGACAGAGCATGTGGTGATCAGGAGACCGCTGTTGCTTGGATCTGCTTTGGGGGAAGTCTAACCTTTCTGTGGGGAGAAGCAGGGCTCCTCTGAGTGCACGTAGTCATGCTGCTTGAGAGCCGTTGTTGCCGGGTTAGTAGCTGATCTCTGGATGCCAGTAACAGCCACTCAAGATGGCACGGTCTCCGCGGCTGAGCCGGCGCACCTGGAGAGGTTTCAGCCTCAGCCTCTAACCGTTCCCTTTTTCTAGGAGTTCTCTGTCTTTCCTGGTTGCAGACTGTCTCTCAGCTGAATCTCCTCTGCTTATTCGGGCTGTATGTTACCCGTTTCAGCTGCTCGCCCTTATCTGCTCCGGGAACCAACACGTCCGTCTAAGCCTCCGCCATTTTCTTCCTTCCTAAAGGCGGAGATTTTAGGGGAGGTGCCAGGAAGACATCTTAATAGAATATTCAGGATTGTGGTCTCCACTGATGATAGGCCAGCACCAGGGCAGAAGTCATCATTCCATGCAGCTGATCCTGACGTGAGCTGTTGCTGGTTTTGTTGCTTATCTGGGCCTGGAGCTGAAATACAACTGAGGCCTAGATGTTATCTCTAGGGAAGAAAGGTCCAGGGGTCCAAACCTCAGGACCAGCAATATGCTAGGGGAGGAAAAGTTACCCTGGGGGTGAGGCTTTCCATCCTGGTGACCTGCACCTGGCTCATCGTCCTTGCTCTGCTCACATCTGTCTAACTGCCCACCACTGTTCTAACTAAACCTAAGGCTCTTCAGACCGTTCTCCTTGGGTCTCCTTCTCCCTCAGTTTGAAATGATGGGGCTGGACTAGGTGACCTTTATAAAGCTTAGGATGGACTGATAGGACTAGAATGTTATGAGCATCACCTCATTTTTCATTTGTCCCCCCCAACCCCCCAAAGGGTTACAAGTGAGGGCTTTGGTGTCAAATAGATTTGACATTGAACTCTGGCTTTCTGCCATTCAGTGGTTGGGCACTTATTCAATCCTTAGAATTAGACTGTTCTCATCTGTTAGACAGGGGTAATATTAGTACCTGGAGTTAATGTCTTAAATGGATAATTCTTAGAAAGTCTTAGCACACTGCCTGGCATGCGGTAAGGACTCAATAAATTGAAGCCATTATTGTCATTATCTTTCTATTAATGGGGCTACTGTGTAAAGCCAGTTCATTTCATTTTATGGAGCCCAAAGGAACTATCAACTCTCTCTCATTTATTCAGTAATTCTCTTTCATGCCCATTTACTAAAGTCTCTTACTAATTTTCTTATGATCAGTTATTGCTGGGCCCTGGGGGTACTGGAATTAAGTTGGTTAAAGTTCATACCCTCAGGAGTTATGTGAAAGAGACAAATAAACAGACAACAAAGATACAGTGTGTTAACATTATAATAGTTACAAGGGCCAGAGATGGAATACAGGATGGACTAACTTATCCTACCAGGATGGAAAGAAAATTAGGGAAGACTTCAAGCTGAGTCTTAAAGAGGGAGAAGATATTCTTTTATTTACCAAATAAATATTTGTCAAGTCTTCAACAAGACAATTACCAGACATGGCATTTTTCACAGCCATAACCAGAATTGCCCCACCACACTCCTGGTTAATTAGTTTCTCTCCATCTAAACGAAATATGTGCTTACCTGAAAGTCCACCATTAAAGTTACCCTTTTCGTTTAAGACACTGTGTCTGTAAGTCTATTGTAGTGCACACACCTGGGTGAGAGGAAACACTTAAGACCCACTGCTGTGTCTTCACCTCTTCCTACCACACATCTCAGGAGGCTACAGGAGCGAAGTCCTCACACACCTAACACCCAGCCTGGAGGCCCGGGAGGTCCTGCTCAGTCCCTTTTCTGCCCAAACCAGGCATTTGTCAGAGGACAGGCATTTTCTAGATCTCAGTTCCCTCAGCTCATAAAGCCAGGCACACAGACAGCTAGGATGTTTGATAAAATTCAGACTCATTTCCTACTGATGCAATCACATTTTTCTTTTCTTTTTTTGGTCAAATATAAGGTGAGAGCTCCAGTGCGTGCTGAATTAGGCGTGGGTGTAATCAGTGTCCTAAGTGAGTTGTCTCCACATTAAAGAGAACTTAATACAAATTCTTGTAAAGACACAGAAGATCTGGAAGTGAGGCTATTAAACCGTATATAAAACTGCTAATAGCTCCCACTGCTGAATCTGCTCTTCATGGGCAATGCTGGAAATGTGCCGAACCTGGAGAGGAGCTCTGTACTTAGTCCTTGTCTTCATTATTAAACACTTTCATTCAATCTGTAGGTTGCACAGCCCTCACTGCTCACATTTAATTTCTTCATGCTTGAGTGGTTTCTAAGAGAAATCTACCAAGTGCTATGTGTGTATCTTTCTTCCCCATAATTCTGGTTTGCTGAAGTCAATCGTGTCAAAGCCAAATGGAAAATCCTTTCAGAAACTTGAATCTCAGCCTGGCTTTTGCAGGTATGCCATCGTTAAGTTTGCTCTGGATTCTTACATTCATTCATTCTTTCCTTGCCTGGTATGTGCCAGGAGCTGTGCTGGGGATATAACGTAGACATCCTTACTGTCCAGGTACTCACATACTAGTTCGAAGAAACAGACATATAAATACACAGCAATGATGCAGAAGTTGCAAACTGGCACAAATCTATCTGGAGAAGTGTTTTGTTTGTTGCAGAGTGATTTTAACATTTGCTTTAGTAACCAAGATTTTTTAAGTTAGGTTTTACATGAAAATACAGACTTTGGCTTTTCTGGAAGATCTGATACCACCAGGCCCACACTTACAGACAACTGAGTGGTGCTGAATAGTAACTGCCCCTCGGATTCTTCAGTCTCTATTCCCTTCCGTTACACCTCTAGACTCATTTCCCCCCACTTCCCTCCTTGGGGCTTGTTATAAACATAAAATAAATATGACTGAAGAATGTACAGGTGGGAAAAATGAAGCAATCCACCAGGCCCACAGGAAACAGAGGTTCTAGAATGAAGCTCAGCCCTGAAAAATGAGAGGAAAGGAACCACAGGAGACAGTCTGAAGAGCACATTCCAGGGCTCAGCAGGTCAAAGGTCTGAGATGAGAGAAAGCATGGTGGGTGCTGGAAACAACTGCCAGTAATTACAGCTGGAGAAGTATGGAGAAATGTCGAGACCTAACCCTCACCCTCACCCTCACCCTAACCCTAACCACCCTAACCCTAACCCTAACCACCCTAACCCTAAAACCCTAACAACCCTAACCCTAAAACCCTAACCCTAACCCTAAAACCCTAACCCTAACCCTAAAACCCTAACACTAACCCTAACCCTGCCCTGACCGGTATGGCTCAGTGGATAGAGCATCGGCCTGCGAACTCACGGGTCCCAGGTTCAATTCCGGTCAAGGGCATGTACCTTAGTTGCGGGCACATCCCCAGTAGGGGGCGTGCAGGAGGCAGCTGATCGATGTTTCTCTCTGATCGATGTTTCTCTCTCATCGATGTTTCTAACTCTTTATCCCCCTCCCTTCCTCTCTGTAAAATATCAATAAAATATATTAAAAAAAAAAAACCCTAACCCCCTAACCCTAACCCTAAAACCATAACCCTAACCTAACCCTAACCCCCATAACCCTAACCCTAACCACCCTAACCCTAACCACCCTAACCCTAACCACCCTAACCCTAACCACCCTAACCCTAACCCTAACCCTAAAACCCTAACCCTAACCCTAACCCTGCCCTGACCGGTTTGGCTCAGTGGATAGAGCGTTGGCCTGCGGACTCAAGGGTCCCAGGTTCAATTCTGGTCAAGGCCATGTACCTTAGTTGCGGGCACTTCCCCAGTAGGGGGTGTGCAGGAGGCAGCTGATCGATGTTTCTCTCTCATCAATGTTTCTAACTCTTTATCCCCCTCCCTTCCTCTCTGTAAAAAATCAATAAAATATATTTTTTAAAAAACCCTAACCCTAACCCCAACCCTAAAACCCTAACCTTAAATCCCTAACCCTAACCACAACCTCAAAACCCCCAAACCCTAACCCTAAAACAACCCTACCCCTACCCCTACCAACCCTCACCCTACCCCTACCAACCCTAACCCTAACCCTAACCCCAACCCCAACACTAACCCTAACCCTAACCCAGGGCTCAGCAGGTCAAAGGTCTGAGGTGAGAGAAAGCATGGTGGGTGCTGGAAACAACTGCCGGTAATTACATCTAGATAAGTACAGAGAAATGTCTGGACCTAACCCTAACCCTAAAACCCTAACCCTAACCCTAACCCTAACCCTGGGAGGATGTGGCTGGAGAAGATAGAAGGGCCTGAAGATCCTTCAAGGATAGTTTAGACTTTATGCTGGGACCAGAAGTGATCCACTTAAAGGGTTTTAAGCAGAGGAATGGTGTGATGAGGTCTGGGTTTTAGAAAGATTACTTTGACAGCTGTGTGAAGAATGGGCTGAAGGGGGTAAGATTTGTGACAAGATCATTAAAGCCAATGCTACCTTTTAGGAGAGATGCTGATGGCCTGCATCAGGATAGAAATAGTAAGTATAATGAGAAGGAGATTGAATCGATCTACATTTCCAGAATAGAATCTAAGGGACTTGACGACTATTTTTTCTAGGAGGGGTGAGGAAGGAGTCCAAAGGGACACACAGGTTTCTGGCTTTGACTGCCGGGTGCAGTGCAGACTGCTGGCAAAGACAGAATAGACTCCTGTGATGAAAACCAGAGTGGACCCAAATCAGGAGGCCTGGGTCTCGGCCTCGGCTTCAGCACTAACTCAGTCTCTCTGGGTTTGCACTTCATTGTAAAATGAAGGCACCACACCAGTGATCTTTATGCTCCCTTCCTGTCTTTGTAGTGTGCCATTATTTCACTTTGGTGAGAAAGTGTGGAACCAGATGCAGAAATATCAAGATTCTCATTTCATAGAACCTGAGAATTCAGGGTAAAAGGAATTTAAAAGGTTGAGCCCAACCTTTCATATATTTGAATTCCTTCGGAACAAACTTGTCAGGAGCTTGTTCAACCTCTGCTTGAACACATCAGCATGGAGAATTCCTTATCTCCTAGTGCAGCCCATTCAATATTTACAGTTTTAAAACATCCTGATACTAAGCCAAAATCTGCCCCTCAGAATAGCTCCATCTTTGGTGAAAAAAATACTATATTTTGGTTTTTAAGACCTAAAATCAAGTCCTGGCTTTGCCGCTTAGGAGAAAGGCATTACCTCAAAGCCTCAGTTTCCCCACCTGTAAAAGGATTTTTATAAAAGGAGTACTATATCTGAAAAGAATCCAACATATTCTTTCCTTCAAAGGCTTTCTATAGCCATGGCATAAGGGGCTCCGTCAGCAGCCATGGGTCTTAATGTTGCTGTCCATGCTCCAATCCACGATCCTCATTAGATGCCTGTGTCAGGGCCATGGTATTATTCAGCCTGGCGTCACGCTTCATTTTGTCTCCAAGGCATGCACTCTCTTCAGGGCATCGATTGTTGTCACACAAGAGCCTGCTGATGGCTCGTCCTTGAGATGTACAAAACAGGCGAGCACACTAGGAAGTCAGCTCCTTGGAGATGATCTTTCTCCCTCCAGACCGTCTATAATGATTATGACCTCCTGGAGCCAGACAGCCTGGGTTCAGAGTCCAGCTCTGTCCTTTACTAGCTGTGTAACCTCTGCAGTTATTTACTTCTCTGAACTTCAATTGCTTTAATCAAATGAAGAGAATAGTACCTGCTTCATAGGGTGGTTGTGAGGGTTAAATGAGTTAACTCATGTACAGGCTTAAACCCTACCGGGAACACATTAAAGTGCATTAAACCAGCCCTGGCCGATGTGGCTCAGTTGATTGGAGCTTGTCCTGTGCACCGAAAGGTCATGGATTCCATTCCTGGTCAGGTCATATACCTAGATTGTGGGTTTGTTCCCCAGTTGGGGTGCATACAGGAGGCAACTGATCAACGTTTTTCTCACATTGATGTTTCTCTCGTTCTCCCTTCCTCTCTCTAAAAACAATTAAAAATTTTTCAAATAAATACATAAATAAAATAGTACATTAAACCAAAAGTCAATCATGCCTGAATTCAAATGCTAACTCTACTTCTGATCTTGCCATTATTTTAATTAGATTTCCAAGCACCAAATACGATCAAGACTGGTCACATATTCAGATTCTATCAAGCATTATTAACACATTGTTTGCGGGTAGTTTTTATCGCGCGCTAACGGGTGGTGCAGGCCATTTTTGCTAATTTTTTGCGCAAATGGCAACGTTCAGTAAAATTACGATAACTTTAGTTTTACATATTTTTTTCAATGAAACTTTTTGTGATTTACTATAAAATGTATACTGAATTATTTTTCTTAGAATCGCACTGAATGCGTGGCGAGGCAGAGAATTGTGTGAAGGGATGACTCTATGCAGTTGAATAGATTACCGTTATACCTGAAGTACATACATAATTCACCACTGTATGTGTTAGAGACCCAAATTTTGTCCTTTGGAATTCGTATATCTGCATGTTAGCATCCCTTTAGAGCAATAAAAAAATAAACGTATTTATACGTTACCCGCATTCTACCGCTAGTCTATAAAAAACGTATTAATACGTGTCTCATGCTCTACTACCAGTCAACGTAAAACGTATAAAGAAGTTTCCCGCATACAATGTGTTAATTAATCCCATCTAGTAATCCTTAAGGTATCATTATCTGTATTTCACAGATTATGAAACGGGAATCGAGGGCTGAGGATTTGAAGGCTCTTGTACTTCCCCTGTGGTGGTGCAGCTCAGGTCTTTGGAATCAAGTGGGATCTGAATGAATAAAGCTTTACTAGTTACTGTAGTTTTCCTACCAGTGACTTAACCTCTTAAGTGTCACCTGGCTGTTGTGAGGATTATATGACAGGTAAAGAACATGGTACAGGCCCTTACCCATTAACTTCTCTGGAGGACTTACTGTTCTTACACCCAACTGCACCTTTAACTCACATGCAATTCCAACACTGGAGTCATCAGAGATGTACTGGGAAGTGGCTTTATTTCTTACGCTGGATCCTGCTTTCGCATGATCCCATTTCTCTTCTAAAATACAGTCCTTTTATTTTATTTTGGGTCTAAGGATAATGGCAGACAAGATCAAGAATCCCCTTCAAGGATGGAAATGATTCATTGTTCAGCTGTTCATTCAGTCCTTGGCCCAGCTATTGCCTGAGTTATGGAAGGAGCCTCTCAGGCAGATAATGATGTTGAAGGCCATTCAGGAACTGTCTATGGTGAAAAAGTACAGCTGTGGAAGCTGCTCTGGAGTTGGCCCCGCAGACTATTGCTTTAAGAAAAAAGATTATGACTCATAACTGGTTCTTTGGAGGTGGCTAGAAAATTGGATCTTTGTTTCACACCCGAGGAATAGAAGCATACGGAGAAAATGTTGAACCTAAACCACACAAATTTCTTTAAGGTCCAGTTGGGTGGTTTCTCAACTTTATTATAGGGAGGAATGGGGGTGAGTAGGAAGGTTTTTGTTTTCTTAATGCAAAATAATTTATCTGTGTCTGATACCAGGTGAGACTCTAAGGGTCACTTGTTTCTCCTTATGCCAATACGCCATTTCCAGGTGAAGTCCTCCTGGCTCTGGCTCACTCTGATCCCTAAGAAGGGCCTTCAAGGCTATAAAGACTGCTTGTGACTCAGCGCCTGGTGGGCTTGGGCATTATGTAAACTTTTACAGACTTGCTGAAGGGGATGGTGCCCTCAATGCTGGTTTCCGCCTGTGCCGATATCTCGCCCCCCTCCATCCAGGGGGATTTTGGAATGCGCGAGTTGGAGTTGTAGGCCAACAGCAGCCTCACTTCCACCTGGCATGGTTCTGGAATAAAAGACACAAGAAATCTTCTGACTGGGCATGGTTAGAACGAGGGTGAAATGTCATATAAAAGCAACATCAAAGATGGAAGCAGTAGGGTTTCAAGAACACTTCTTCATCTGTCCACATCCCTCCCTTCCCTCCACCAAACAAACACTTTCCCAGCCTACATCCTGTGAGGCTGACCCTCAGCCTGCTTCTTTGCCACCACCTACTGCTCAGGCCTCTGTAGGCTCCCACCACAGCTGCTGAGGATCAGAGCAAGCTACAAAGCTTCCGTAGAGGGCTTCCAGCCTCCAGACAGAGGCCCACAAGGACGCATGTGGCCGATTCTCATGCCCAGATAACCAAGCTCTTCCTGCGCAGCTGACCTCAGGCCGCAGGGCTGCGTGCACCGCACACTCCACTGTATCAGTGGAGAGGAGGCCTCTGTTAGGCAATGGTTCTGACAAAAACCATTCTCCCCATGAATAGGAACATGTTTTAGGGACCTAGAATCATTTCATTAAACCTTCTGTCCTTTAGGATGTGACACTCCGATACTGAACTGGTGCATGCAGGTGGAAGTCCCCAGTGAAAGACCTCCCTCAAGTTGCTGACCATTTGGCTGAGGAGACAGAGACAGCTGCACAGAGCACAGTACATGCTCTAATAGAGTCTGTAAGAAGCACTGGGCAGGGAGCCCAGGACTGCTCTGTGCTAAGCACATAACCTCAAGAATTCTCACCCTGCCACACCATGAAATAAACTGTCATAATCCCAAAAAAGTTCCAAGGCTCTGAGAGGTTCTAAGTGACTGCCCATACCCACACCTGGGCAGTGACAGAATTTGGGCCCAGCTCAAACACCGAAGCAATTAATGTTTCTATTACCATGTGGCTTCAATAAAGAAGGGGGAGAGGATTTCACAAAAACGTAAGGGCAAGTTCAAAGGCTAGGAACAGCATGGGTTTGGGATGTCTTTCTTAATTTTGTATCTGGAACAAAAAGTACAAGTGTTAGAGATGAGCCGAGGCTCAGAAGTTCATTTGGCAGGAATGAGGGCTGGATGGATCTAAATGAACAGGGCAGAGGTCCCAGGACTTCTCAATGCCCCCCAAAACTCTTCCTAACTTCTCCCTGGAAATGAAAGCAGAGACTGAACTGCCATCTTCCAGGAAAGGCTTACAGGCAGCCAGAGCAACATCACCAAGCCCAGAGAGCAGCACCTGAGCATCACCACTGACCAGCGTTCATGTGGTGAGACACGCCCACATAATTATACCAGCCTTGAGTGTATCTGATGAAACCAGCATTACTCTCTGGTACCAGACCCAGTTTCAGCTCCCCACTATGTTTTCCTCTTTTGTCCCAGATGGCTGTTGCCAACCACTGACCAGAACCCAGCGTTGGCTCACAGCACTTTCAAGAGCCAAACCCTGGTAAGGTCAGAGGACAAACTCCACCTGGTCATTATGCCTTCGCTTAAGACTGGGGTAAGAATGACAATTCAAGTCACTGCCATCGGAAGAAGAGGGAAAGGAGAGAAAAGAAGAGGGAGGAGACTGGGAGAAAGAGACAAAAGATCATCTGTGACAAATCATGCCACCTACTTGTCATATTCTGGAAGAATATCTCTCTTATGAGGTATCATTCTTACTCCCATCTTAGAGATAAGTAAGATAGAGAGGTAAAATAACTTGCTCAGGGTCACACAGCAAGGGAGAGGATTTGGAACCTGGTCTATGTGACTCAAAGCTTCTGACTTGGGAGCACCCTGCCTCCCAGAGGTCAGGCCACTTGTAGGGAGCTGTGAGGGACTGGGCGGAAGAGCTCCCTACCAACACCAGAGCCCATCTCCTGGATTAGAAGAAGGAGGCAGAGGTACACTCAGAATGTTTCACCTTAGTGTCCCAGGTCAGAAGCATGGAATAGTAGAAAAAAATAAGGGATTTGGGAGTTAGGAAATCTGAGTGGGAGCTCAGTACCACCATGGACCAGCTAAGTGGGCCTCCATTTATACACCCATAAAATGAAGAATAGAATACTAATTACCCCCAGAAAGTTGGTCTAAGGATTTAATGAATTTTAAGTGCACATTTAAAATCCTATATTCAATTTTCATTATTTGTTGAGCACCTATTATGTTAGGTATTAGGGACATAGGATATAGAAGAATTGAGGATACAGATGTAAAAACAATTAAGTTCTCGGCTCTAGAGGAACCTACATTCTAATTGGAGAGAAAGGCAGTAAAAAAACGAGAAAACATCTAACATTAGTAAGTGCCACGCAGAGAATTATAAAAGATTTATAATAGTGATTGGGTAGCAAACTCTCAGAGAAAGTAAGTGATCCTAGATGAGTTATAATTCTTCGGGCTCAAGGTACCTGGATTGTAGTCCTGGTTCAGACAACGACTTGCTATATGACCAGGGGCAGGTAAGTAGGCCCCCCAGCACCTTTCAAGCTCCTTTGAGCTCTAGCATGTTGTGATATGCACCTCAAGCCATGGACTTTCCATGACAAGGCTGTCCCACAGCCTGTTCCCCACATCTAGAATCTGTTCATCAGAAGGGATTAGAAAAAGCAATTCTACCTTCCTGTGGGGCTAGAGCAGGGGTGGGCAAACTTTTTGACTCGAGGGCCACAATGGGTTCTTAAACTGGACCGGAGGGCCAGAACAAAAGCATGGATGGAGTGTTTGTGTGAACTAATATAAATTCAAAGTAAACATCATTACATAAAAGGGTACGGTCCTTTTTTTTTTTTTTTTTTTTTTTTAGTTTTATTCATTTCAAACGGGCCGAATCCGGCCCGTGGGCCGTAGTTTGCCCATGGCTGGGCTAGAGGTTTGGCAACTAGTACAGAAACATTCCAGGCAGCAAGGTTATGGAATGAGGGATGAAAGCATTGCTGGATGCTCCCTCAGGACTAGTGCCAGGCCCAGGGTCACCAGTCCCCCAAGGGGGCTGCCCTGAGATTCAACAGCATTTCTTCTTTGTTGAAAACTTTATAAAGTCACCTATAACTAACACTTATAACCTAATACCCCTGATAGAGGGAAACCATTAATAATGGCATTCAATAGTTACTGATGTATTTTAAAATACAGTGAAAGAAAATCCCAGAAAGCATCTAATTTCTAAAATAAACCAAACTTGGTGGCATTAAACACTTTCTCCAGTAACGGCCATGCTTCTGAACCATCTTGAATGATTTAGGAAATACCAGTGAAGCCAATTCTCCCCCCCATTTTAGGTTCTGTTGACCGAGTCTCCTTTTCAAGTTTCCAAAGCAATGCTTGAAATGTAATGTCTTTGCACTTGTGTTCTCCCATTTTATTCTTACGAATTAAAAAACAAACAAACTATGCAAACTCCCTGTCTTTTCACAAGTTATCGAGGCTCTCTTCAGCTGCTGTAGGGAGGGTAAAGCATGCCTAAATCACATCATCTTATTTTGTGTTACCCCACAAACCAGCCGATGTAGGAGGGGAGGACAGGAACTGCTGTCATTTTACTTGTTTTGGGGGAATGAACTGAATTGTTCAGATATAAAAAGAGAATGAATTTAAATGTCTGGTAAGAAATACAAAACTGTTTAATTTCCAGACAAAGCAATCTCAGAACTAACTAGTAGACTGGGAATTACCATCTTCATTGGAAAGGTGAGGAAATATTCAGAAGGGAGAGTGGCTCGTCCAAGGTTATGCAGTAAGTCAGTGGCAGAGTTAGGACAGGAATATAAGTCTCCTGGCATCCAGCCCAGGGCTCTTTCCATGAGACGCCATTCTACTGTAACCTGTATATCATCTGACAAAATCCTGTGCCTCTTGCAATCAAAGCAATGCAGCAAATTAGTCTAGATGTACCCGGTTCGAGATGTTAAGCTGCCTAAGAAATCAAGTACAACTCTCAGCAGGCCTGATTCGACCATGTGAAAACTCAGATGCCTAAGGGTGGGTGTGATCCCCAGGAGCATATTTTCCTGCCCACGCTGGCCCACCGACTCCTCACCTGTCCAGGCAGTGTGGGAGAGATACACCTGAGTGATGAGCCGGTGCCGCCCTGGGCCAGGATTCCGGAAGTCTGCAGGCTTGGGGTGGATCATCTGAGCCTGGCCATCTGGATATAAGACCTACGAGGTAACAGAAATGAGAAAAAGAGGCAGAAAGAGCCATGAGCTTTTAAGAAAATGGCTGGTGACATCTGCTGTGAACCCCATAACAAGAGGAAAAGAGAGATGACAAGAGCCCTTACAAAAGACTGCTCCTTGAACAGAGGGCCACACTGCTGACATCTTTAGAGCCCCAGCCCCAGCACAAAGCAGTGTTTGGTAATGTGTCCTGAATCCATGGTGAACAAGTAAGAGGAATAAAGTGTCTCTCATAAGGTGTCTTAGACAGGGAAAATATTAATCCTAGTGATAGGAAAAGCCTTCCCAGGAGCCCACCAGGATGACTCTCTCCCTCCTGCCTCTGAGTCATTTTGTGGCCCAGAAGCCATGACCATCCACCAAGCATTAAGAGTAATTTTGTAGCTGTATTCTCTTCACGAGATTACAAGTAGTTTGTCTGTCCCTTTCTACAGAGACAGTGCTCATGAAGGGACGGCTCTAATCACTGGCCAGTTTTTCAAATCTCACAAACTGCCAGCGTTCTTTCCTCAGCATCTCAGGGGGCCCCAGAGCTGTCTGTGGAAAGGGCCTATTACACTGCACAGCGTACACAGGAACTAGATGAACAATGAAGCTTATCCTGGAACCACATAGGACCGACACTATGTAAATATACTGATAGGCAAAGTAGGGAACTGCATGGGTCTTTCAATTTGAAACTAGGAGGTGTGTCTCAGCTCCTGCCCCATAACCTCATTTCATATCTTCATAGATCTTAGCTCCCCTTTGTACCCTTCTTCTTCTTTTTTTTTAAATATATTTTATTGATTTTTTACAGAGAGGAAGGGAGAGAGATAGTCAGAAACATCGATGGGAGAGAAACATCGATCAGCCGCCTCCTGCACATCCCCTACTGGGGATGTGCCCGCAACCCAGGTACATGCCCTTGACCGGAATCGAACCTGGGACCCCCCAGTCCGCAGGCCGACACTCTATCCACTGAGCCAAACCGGTCTCGGCTGTACCCTTCTTCTTAAAGCTTCTACTTACTACTATATCTCCTGGCCCCAAATCTATTACAGAAAAAAGATGCAGGTATCCCAGCTTCCTGATTCTTTGTATCTTTAAGGACAATACTTGGGCTTAATTTTTTTTTGGAATTTTTGTAAGATTTTATTTGCACCAAACTGAAAATTGTTGGGAAGCAATATCTCAAATGCTCCCTGGGTTTCATTATTAAAAATATATATATTTTATTGATTTTTTTACAGAGAGGAAGGGAGAGGGATAGAGAGTTAGAAACATCGATGAGAGAGAAACATCAATCAGCTGCCTCCTGCACACTCCCCACTGGGGATGTGCCCGCAACCCAGGTACATGCCCTTGACCGGAATCGAACCTGGGACCCTTGAGTCCGCAGGCCGACGCTCTATCCACTGAGCCAAACCAGCCAGGGCTCATTTTTTTTAAGGAGGGACAGGGAGGGCTGAAACAGTAATGAGCATGGAAAGAGAATGATAAAGGTAGCAGAATTTCCCAGAGTTCTCAGCAAATGTGCCCGGGGTGAAAGGCCCTGACCATTCTGTGAAATGGCCACTGGAAGCCTTCATTCATTGCTCCCAAGGACAGCTTATAAATCTGTGGCCCAAGTAGGTCAAGGGAAGAAAATGGCCACTATGAATTATATGCTGAATTTCAGAAAACCTAAAAAAAAAGAAAAATCACACCTCCTCTATCATAAGGTGTAATCTAGTAGGCCTGAATTGGGCTCACCGAAGTGTGATTGAATGACGTTCCTGCACATTCTGCTTTAAAGAGCTGATATACATGATTTTAAATGAGAATATAATCGTGACATAATCTCAGTGGTATTCACTGCTACATCCCCAACACCTAAGCTCTGTCCAGAACAGGAGCATTGTTCAGGCCCGATGGCTGGACCGGATAGCACTCAGCAATCAGCAGAGCCGCCTCATGACCAGGCAGTGTTTCCCATCTCCCCGACTGCAGAGTTTGGCCATGCGTGTAATGGAGCTGCTCTGGAAGGGGTTTTCCAGTGCAGATGACCCTTAAGTGTCTTTCTACAATCTCATTCATGCTGAGTTGGTCAGTGAACATTTTTTCAGGAACAATGTGAAACCGTATACATTAGAATCACCTATGAGCTCAAAAACAAACAAAATCTGGTACCCAATGGACCTACACTTAGGATTCTGATTTAACCGGTGTAGACTGAGGCCTGTACATCAGCACTTCTTAATGGTTTCTGAATAATTCTAAAGTGCAGCTAGGGGGCCCTGGTTGTGTAGCTCAACGTCGCCCCGATACACCAAGGCTGAGGGTTCAACTGCCAGTCAGGGCACACACAAGAATCAACCAACGAATGCATTAATAAGGGGAACAACAAATCGATGTTTCTCTCTCCTTTCCAGTCTCTCTCTCAAATCAATAAATAAAATGAAAAATAAAAATAATTTTAAAGTACAGCTAGGGTGAAAACCACTAATGTGTGTGTGTGTTAGGGGATTCAAGGGGGGTATCCATAAAATAAAAAACCAACTGCAACACGACTTCACAGCCAGCTCAGAATTAGTTCTCTGAAGTTCTCATGATTTATAATAATTCCTGCGGGGAAGCTAGAAGTTTTTTTCCTCTACTGACACCAGAAGCAAATATCATCTCCTGATTCATCCTTAGCTCTTCCCTGCCTGCTCCAGGCTGTTTTTCTGTCCTGATTACAGTTGCCGTGCTTGTATCCCTATTTTTCTTCATATCCCTTCCTGTCCAGGATTCCTCCTTTTGCCCTTATCCTTTGCTCTTATTCATCCTTTCAGACCTTACATCTCCACAAAGCCTGTTTTCCTCAACCTCCACCACACTCTCCAAATTAAGAGCCTCTCCAGAATATTTTCCAAAAATTTTTTTAAGTATATTGCAAATTTTTATACGTCAAAAATTGAATAACCCTGTAGGGGAGGAAAAGTAATTTTCTCTCTATAACTCTAGGTTCTTGGCTAGAACCATTTGTCTATCTATCCTTGAAACTGAGCATCCTGAAGGCAGGAATACTGACATGATTACCTTTGCAACACTAGCACTTAGCATGTACAATAGAGTAAACATTATGCATGGAAAGAAGGAAGAATGGATGGATGGATAAATGGGTACTGCTTTTTATGGGGCTTAATTGCAGACTGTCTAAACTGATTAGTACCTCTAATACATCTCTCATGTCTCTAATATATCTATCTCTAACTTGGAAAAGAATACTCCCTACGACTGCTTTTTTCCCACCTACAAGTTTTGTTCGCCAAGCTGACCCACCCGACAGCTGAAAAGAACTTTGTTGTAGCTTGCTTGAAGCCCTGAAAAGATCAAGTCTTATCCTCACCTAGTAAGAATAGAAAAGGCCCTGTCATTTAGTGAATCCTTAGTGGGCACCAGGGGCTTTGTATGCATCATCTCATTTCAATGTCAGCTATTCCTGTCTGTTAGCTGTAGAAGCATTTAAGGTAACTTGCACCAGACCACACTCAAAAGTAAGTTGGGATTCAAGCCCAGGCCCTTTTCCAAAAAGACCCCTCTCTTCTTTCTCCCGTTTCCATCCTCAGGTGGAGATGAAAGTGGTGCTAAAGTTATTTTTTTTTTTAATATATTTTTAGCCCTAGCTGGTTTGGCTCAGTCGATAGAGCACCTGAAGGGTCCCGAGCTCAATTCAGGTCAAGGGCACAGGCCTGGGTTGCGGGTCTGATCCCTAATAGGGGGGATGCAGGAGGTAGCCGATTGATGATTCTCTCTCATCGTTGATGTTTCTATCGCTCTCTCCCTATTGTGCTCAGAGGGGAAGGGAGAGGGAGAGAGAGATAGAAACATCAATGATGAGAGAGAATCATTGATTGGCCGCTTCCTGCAGGCCCCTCAGTGGGGATCAAGCCTAAAACTCAGGCATGTGCCCTGACTGGGAATCGAACCTGTGACCTCCTGGTTCACAAGTCAACACTCAACCACTGAGCCACACAGGCCAGGCAAGGGGGGTGCTAAAGTTAAATGCTTTGTCACACACTCAGTATAGAAGCTCTATGGGAACCAAACACTGACAGACCTGGACCTTCACAGTGCTCTGAGGATCCTGCACATGTTCCAGAGTTGCATCAACATCCAGGGCCACCACTAACCCAGATGTAAACCGCAAAGGGTTGTCTGACTCGCCTGCTGGCTCAATAATGGTGGCTGAGGCTTTGTGAATCTGTAAACAAGAAGAAAATATGATTCTAAAGTCAGGTCATCCCTGGTAACAAAAAAGATCTTTGCTTTTCTGTCTCCTTCTCTAATGAGTGGGCATGTGGGAGCCAATCAGAAGAAAGGCCCTAGCCCCGTGGCTCCAACATGAAAGCTCATCAAGGTGAGCAGCTCTGACTGTCTGGCCAGACTTCGCCTGAAGGGCTATGACACAGACCCTGACCTGCTCTGGAAGCGGGAGGTGCAGGAAGGTACTCTGCCGCAGCATGGTCTGTAGAATTTTGACCACTTCTGCAGGTTTGGATGTTATGAGTCGGGGCATAAGGTCAAGAAGTTTGTCCACAAAGCTGTCTTGCAAGTGGGGCAAATCAGCGATGAAACACCTGGAGGAACAAACAGAAGCAAATGACTATGCATTCATTTTGCCACAGGCTGAGCCCCAAATATCTGCCAAGCCCCAAAAGTAACGAACTAGAGGAGCTCATGGTTCCCAACTGAGACAGCCAGCTAATTATGCCCTCCTGACATGGTCCTCATAACAGCCTCATTTATGAAAAACCCATTATATTCCAGGTATACTCCTAACTATTTTATATTATCTTAATTTTCCCAGCAATCCTGTGCACTGTTAGAATTATTTTTTTATGTTATAGATTTATTAATTAATTTAATAAATATGTCTTTAGGATTTATCAAATGCCAAGTACTATTCTAGACACTGGGGACATAACAGTGAGTGAAAGGGAAGAAAAGGACTATCTTAATGAGCTTCTTATATTCAAGCGATAGGAACACTCAGACTCAGAGGATATTTCACTGAGGCTTAAAAAAGGTAATTAACTTATTCCAAGCTTTGACCAATTCTACAGTACTTACCCTTTTGGAAGGGTTAGTAAAAAAAAATCAAAAAAAAAAATCACTGAGGAGTTGACATCAGTATAGGGACTCACAGACTAAATTAAGAAAAACTGACAGCTCTAAACAGATGAGGAACTTTAGCAATTTAGAAGTTGTCACCTTTCCAAAAAGCTCTGCAACCCAACTGTGCAAAAACAGACTACCTTAGACAACCTAAAACCAAGAGGCATGAACTTAGTTCATATTTGAAGGTAGAATCTTGGAGAGCTGAGTTTGACTTCATTTGCTGGACAACAGCACCTATGGGTGAAGGTTGGTATTGCAACCCAGCCCTATAGGAAGCTATCATCACCCAAATGAAAAAGAATTGGAAAGTTCAATCATATAAACCTCAGGTTTGGTAAAGTTCATGGTGGTAGGAATAAGGGATAGCAGAATGAACCATCAGATTTACTGGAGTGCTTTCAAATCCTATAAATGCCTCCCTCCTGGTATTATATTGCCAGCACACCACAGGTTTGGTCACTAACTGGACTCCCACTCATCTACTGCATCTGTTTTAACTGATTTGTATCATACAGAACTGAGAAAACTATTCTCCAAAATAAAAGTTATTTTTATTTTGGAATAAGTTTTTGTAGATTATAGAGAAATATGCAAGTGTAAACACTGATTTAAGAACAGACAAGTTGTGACTTTTCAACAAGAGTTTGTGAGTTTTCCCAGATAATACTTGTCTTTTTATGGTCCAGCTGAGTGCTGAATTCAAATGATTTTGGATGTTTTTATTATTCTAATGTTGTATGTTTAGGTTTGAAGCTATGGTTAAAGAGGTTTATATACCACTAAAGAAAATACACTAATGAGGGTACACTGGCACAGATAATAGGTTGACTACATGGGCTAAACCAAGAATTCTGGCTTGTGATCGCTCTTGTCACTCTATAAATGATATTCTCTGCATAACTAAGATTCAATTAACTAGAAGAGAGGGAATATACTTACCTCTGAAAAAAATCCACTTCCTGTAAAAACTTTTCACACATCCCAAATAGGAGGTCAACTCTGGATGAAAGAAAAAAAAGTTATTTGCTTGTGAAATGTATGAACCGAGGAGTGGGGACCAAAGTCCAAGAATCCTGAGCCTACATGAAAGGAGAATGAGCATATTACACTATAAAAATTTACCTCTAGGAGAATACAGGACTGCTGATGGACCTAGGGGGCAATATATGCCAGGATCCCAAGACCCGACTAAAACACTGCAGTGTCCATTGGGCTCAATGACGTTCAAAATCAAAGACTCTCAGAGGCCACCCTTGGCACCAGAATCACTAAGAATATAGCAAAGGAGTACAGCTTGCAGGCAGTGTAGTGTCATGGTCCTCCTCTTTGGGAGTCCTTGCAGCAGTACACTCAGCAGCCCACAGAGCTTGTCAGGGAGCTGTGACTCTGAAGCTGCCAGGTTGAGTGCAAAATGAGATCTGTATCAGGCAAGTGTGGAGACCATCCTGGCTTAGAAGCATCATGTTCCATAGGTGCTAACAACCCATACACTATGGAACCCATAGGCATTCCTTCCAGTGTCCCCACAAGGGATATGCTCTGTTATAAGAATCGCTGTACTAAATGGAGCCCAAAGCTATGGGGTCTGCATCATTAGGGTTCCTTCTAGTCTACATGCAATTTTCTCAGAGATCATTTTTACCATAACAGTGTTACCTAGGAATATAGTTGACACTACCAGGTTTCCAGGGAACAGACCTAGAAAGTTAACCAAAGGTCAAATTCTCATGCAGTAGGGGAAAAGGTTTTGTTACTTTAGTCTTTCTACTAAAATGTACGTTCCATGATGTTTCCTGACATAAGCAGTTATTCAATAAATATTTGTTGAATGAATGAATGAATGAATGAGAAATGGCAAATGGAAACTTACTCTACAAGCAACGTTTATTTAAATTGTTTCCTAAACAGGTAGCACTTGAAACCTTCTTAAGTTTGATGAACTACCAGAGTGGAACTGAAATTGATAGGTTAACCCACCAAAGACCTCCAGGTGTGAGGGCTAGATGGCAGAATTCTAGCTAAGCAGGGGCTTGAAAAGAAAACAATTTGGCCAAGCAGTGCCATTTTCTGGCTTACTTCTAGAGAACCAGCTGGAAGAGCTTCCAAGCAATAAAATACAAAAAGGTTTGGAAACTTTCCCCAAAACAGACAGGTAGCTTCACCTACATGCTACATAAGGTGAGCATCACCCTAGCTGGTTGGTTCAGTGAATAGACTATTGGTCGGAGGACTGAAAGGTCCTGGGTTTGATTCAGGTCAAGGGCACATACTTCAGTTGCAGACTCAATCCCCAGCCCTGGTCAGGGTAGGTGCAGGAAGCAACTAATCGATGTGCCTCTTTCTCTGTCCCTATCTCTCCCTTCCACTCTCTCTAAAAAGTCAATGGAAAAATATCCTTGGGTGAGGATTAACAAAAATAAAATAAAGTGGGCATCTACCACTAAGAATATTGAAAAGAAACACATACCAAGACATATCCTGGTGAAAATTCTGAACTCCTACTTTTTCCTTGATGTGAGAAAGGAAAGCAGTGGAAGAGTGAGGCCCATTCAGGGAAATCGAGCATTGATCTATAACTGTTGGGAAAGCCTACACCAATTATCAACTTAGACTAGTCTAGACTTTCATGTATAAGTATGCAAAGACAATGGAAAATTATTATATGTTATGAGGATGATTAGGAGCTGTAAAGGAGATCAAGCAGACCTCAATGAGATGAAAACACAGAAACCTTTAAAAAAAATTGAATAAGTAACCATCGTGAGATTTAAGAGATCTGAAGGTGTACTGCATTAATAAAATAAGAGAAATTGCTACAAAAAAAGGCAGAGAGAATAAAGCACACTTGCAAATAACCAGTACAGCAGTTCTCCTTATCCACATTTTTATTTTCTACAGTTTCAATTACCTGTGGTCAACAGTGGTCTGAAAATATTAAATGGAAAATTCCAAAAATAAACGATTCATAAATGTCAAAATGCACACCACACTGGGCAGCATGAAGAAACCTCACACCATCTCACCAGGGGCATGAATCATCCCTTTGTCAAGCATACCCACACTGTATATGCTATACACCCATTTGCCACTTAGTGGCCATCTCAGTTATCAGGGCAACTGCTAAGCATCGTACAGTGCTTGTGTTCAAGTAATTTTTATTTTATTTAAGTGACCCCAAAGCATAAAAGCAGTGATGTTGCAATTCAAATATGTCAAAAAGAAGCTGTAGAGTGTTTCTTTTAAGCGAAAAGGAATGTATGTATAGAAGAAAACATAGTGTATATAAGGTTCAATACTATCTATAGTTTCAGGCATCCACTGGGAGTCCTAGAACTTATCCCCTGCAGATGAGGGAGGACTACTGCAATAATGAAACCAACAGTAAGAGAATACTAGAAGGAAAAATGATGAAAACTGAAATGGTAAATTAAAGAAGTATAGTGAGGTATTTACTCAGAACATAAAGTAGAAAAGCAAACAAAAAATATGAAAGAAAGATAAAATATAGGAAAATAGATCCAGAAGATACAACATCCAGTATGAGGCTGGATTGGATGGAAGAAGCAGTAATTAAAGAAATAATGGAGGGGGGGGGGGGGGGGAAACCTGAGCTAAAAACAGAGTTGAGACTTCAAAGTCCCAATAAAGGTCAGTAAGAATATTGAAAAGAAACACATACCGAGACATATCCTGGTGAAATTTCTGAATTCTAAAGAGAAAAAGAAAAGTTTACAGCTTAGAGACAGGAAAATTAAGCTGCCTACAAAGGAAAGAGAACCGGACTCACATTAGACATCCTGGCTGTCACATTAAATACTAAAAGGCAACAAGCAATATTTACAGAGTTCTGAAAGAATTCCATCCTATCTAATAAAAGAGAAACATGGTAATTGGCGTACGACCGCTACCCTTCCCATTGGCTAATCAGCAAGATATGCAAATTAACTGCTAGCCAAGATGGCGGCCGGCAGCCAGGCAGCTTGAAACTAACATGAGGCTTGCTTGCTTCAGTGACGGAGGATTCCAATGTTCCCCGCCTGCCTTGCCGGCCTCTGAGCTTGCAGTTTAAGAAACATTGTAACAAATATAGAAGCTAAACAAAACCCCAGAAACCAGCTTTCAGCAAGCCGGGATCTCAGAGCTGGAGTTATACATTGTTTTGATTATAGTACCTAAACAAACCAGATACCTTCTTTCAGCAGCAGAGGCCTCAGAGCTGGAGCCAGAGCTAAAGCTGGCCCAGAATTAAAAAAAAAAAAAGAAAAAAAGGAGCGGTTGGGAGCTTCAGTCACCCACCAGCCTGAAAACAGCCCTCAGCCCCTCACCCAGACTGGCCAGGCACCCCAGTGGGGACCCCCACCCTGAAGGGTGTGTGACCAGCTGCAAACAGCCATCATCCCCTCATCCAGGCTGGCCAGGCACCCCAGTGGGGACCCCCACCCTGATCCAGGACACCCTTCAGGGCAAACCAGCCAGCCCCACCCTTGCACCAGGCCTCTATCCTATATGGTAAAAGGGTAATATGCCTCCCAGCACAGGGATCAGCATGACAGGGGGCAGCGCCCAAACCCCCTGATCGCCCTGCGACTCTGTGTGTGACAGGGGGCGGGGCCCCAACCGCCCCCCCCACCACGGGCCCTGCTCTGTATGTGACAGGGTAGAGCCATAACCTCCCCATTGGCCCTGCCCTGAGTGTGAGAGTGGCGGCGCCCCAACCCCCTGATCGGCCCTGCTCTGTGGGTGATAGAGGGCGGCGCCCCAACACCCCCCGCCCCACGGGCCCTGCTCTGTGTGTGATGGGGTAGAGCCATAACCTCCCCATCGGCCCTGCTCTGTGTGTGATAGAGGGTGGCGCCCCAACCCCCTGATCCACCCTGCTCTGTGTATGACAGGGGGCGGTGCCCCAACTCCCCTATCGGCCCTACTCTGTGAGTGACAGGGGGGAGCTCCTCAACCCCCTGATGGGCCCTGCTTTGTGTGTGACAGGGGGGAGCTCCCCAACCCCCTGATGGGCCCTGCTCTGTGCATGACAAGGGGGAGCTCCCCAACCCCCTGATCAACCCTGCTCTGTGTGTGACAGGGGGGAGCTCCCCAACCCCCTGATCGGCCCTGCTCTGTGCGTGACAGGGTAAGGAGCCCCAACCCCCTGATTGGCCCTGCTCTGTGCATGACAGGGGGTGGCGCCACAACCTCCCCATCGACCCTGCCTTGAGTGTGACAGGGGGCGGTGCCACAACCCCCCAATCGGCCCTACCCTGAGCATGACTGAGGGTGGCATCGCAACCTCCCAATCCGCCCTGCTCTGTGCATGACAGGGGGCGGCGCCCCAACTCCCCAATCGGCCCTGCTCTGAGCCCGACCAGGGGCTGCACCTAGGGATTGGGCCTGCCCTCTGCCACCCGGGAGCAGGCCTAAGCCAGCAGGTCGTTATCTCCCGAGGGGTCCCAAACTGCGAGAGGGCACAGGCTGGGCTGAGGGACTCCCCCTTCCCCCCCGAGTGCACAAATTTTTTGCACCAGGCCTCTAGTCCTATATAATAAAAGGGTAACATGCAAATTGACCCTAAAGGTAGAACAACTGGGAACGACTGGTCACTATGACATGCACTGACCACCAGGGGGCAGACGCTCAATGCAGGAACTGTCCCCTGGTGGTCAGTGTGCTCCCACAGGGAGAGCTCCGCTCAGCCACAAGCCGGGCTGACGGCTGCAAGCACAGAGGCAGTGGCAGGAGCCTCTCCCACCTCTTTTGCAGTGCTAAGAATGTCCGACTGCAGCTTACGCTCGTTCCCCATGGGGAGCAGGCCTAAGCCATCAGTCAGACATCCCCTGAGGGCTCCTGGACTGAGAGAGGGCGCAGGCTGGGTTGAGGGAACCCCCCCCCCCGAATTTTCATGCACCAGGCCTCTAATTTATACTAGTATATAAGAGCAAAGAAAGGCAGTTTCAGACATGCAACATCTCACCGAGTATACTACTTACATACTTAATCTGAAAAACACTACTAGAAAATGTGTTCCAGTCAAATAAATAATGAATGAGAACAAGAAATTTAAAAAGTCAAATGTGGTACAGAAAGAACTGCGGAGGGCAAACTGGGGCAAATAATTTGGATAATGTATGTATAAAAATTAATGCATATTTTAAAAAAGGGTTCTTAAAATAAGAGCTATATTAATTTATCTACATAATAAAAGCCTAAGTGATCGACGGCGGAACGACCAGTCGCTATGATGTGCAATGACCACTAGGGGGCAGACGCTCAAGGCAGGAGCTGCCCCCTGGTGATCAGTGTGCTCCCACAGGGGGAATGCCGCTCAGCCAGAACCCAGGCTCTTGACTGAAAAGTGCAGTGGCGGTGGTGGGAGCCTCTCCCACCTCCATGGCAGTGCTAAGGAGCAGCGAGCCAAGTGAGAAGGAGCAGCAAGCAGGTGGGAGGAAGGAGTGAGGGGTCCTGGACTGTGAGAGGGATGTCCAACTGCCGGCTTAGGCCCACTGCCCCGGGGTAGTGGGCCTAAGCCAGCAGGAAAACATACCCCCAAAGGGTCCCAAACTGCAAGAGGGTGCAGGCTGGGCTGAGGGACCCCGCCCCCCCGCATGAATTTTGTGCATTGGGCCTCTAGTCCTATCTAATAAAGAAGGAATATGCTAATTGACCCTCAAACCATCACAAAGATGGCGGCGCCCACAGCCAATAAGGAGGGAATATGCTAATTGAATGCCCCGCCCTCAAAGATGGTGGCATCCACAGCCACAAGATGGCAGTGCCCAGTCCCCTCAGTCCCCCAGCTGCCCAGGGCCAGCCCGAGATGCAGGCACACCTTGGATGGTGGCTGCCCAGCTGACCAGGGCCGCTTGCGGCTCAGGTAACCAGGGCCGGCCAAGGCTTGCACTGCCGGTAATGGCAGCAGCAGAGGTGTGATGGGGGCATCACCTTCCCCGATCGCTGGGTCGCCTCCCGCCCCTGAAGGCTCCCGGACTGTGAGAGGGGGCAGGCTGGGGAAGGGACCCCCCCCCCATCCAGTGCATGAATTTTCATGCACTGGGCCCCTAGTCCTATCTAATAATAGACAAACATGGTAATTAAATGTACCTCCGACATGCTTCCCATTGGCTAATCAGGGTGATATGCAAATTAACTGCCAACCAATATGGCGGTTAACCGCCAACAAAGATGGCGGCTAATTTGCATACTACAGGCAGGGCAGGACAGCGCCATCCTGCCTGCCCCGCTGCCATCCGGGTCTGCTATCTGTGATCCGGGCGGCAGGCAGCCCATATGGGACCCAATCCAGGGCTGGCCAGCGGGACCACAGCTATCCGCCACCAGACATGCCCAAAAACGGCCCTCCTGCGGGGATCCCGGGTTGACGGGTGCTAATGCACCGATCTGCCAATACACACACCCATGCCACCTTTGCCCTGCGCATACTATGCAACTGGAAGAGGGGAGTGGGGCCGCTGGGAGCAGGGCAGGAACTGCCCAGGGTTTGCATCAGGCAGCGGAGAGCAGAGTGCAAACTATGCAGCCAAGAGAGGGGCCAAGGGCCGCCGAGAGCAGGGTGGGAACTTCCCAGGGTTTGCATCAGGCAGTCCAGAGCGGAGTGTGAACTATCCCGACCGGTAGCTGCTTACTCATTCACTTACTTGCTCATTCATTCACTCATTCACTCGCTCATTCATTCACTCATTCACTCACTCAGCAAACCCTCTCAGGTCCCTGGCACCAGGCCAGGCACTGAAGGTGAAGCAGGATAAGACAGAGCTATGTCCTCAATATGTTAGTAATTCAGTATGCAGCCAGGAGAGGGGCACCAGGCCTCTGGGAGCAGGGCGAGAACTTTCCCTGGGTGGGCTTCAGGCAGCCAGGAGTGGGGCCGGAACTTCTGCCATGTTGCCATGGCAACGCAGCAGAAGTTCCAGCCCGTTAGCTGCTTGCTCATTCACTTACTCGCTCATTCATTCACTCATTATTCACTCACTCAGCAAACCCTCTCAGGTCCCTGGAACCAGGCCAGGCACTGAAGGTGAAGCAGGATAAGACAGAACTATGTCCTCAAGATGTTAGTAATTCAGTAGGGCGAAGCAGGCACATGAACGAGGCAGTTGTATGCACAGATGCACTGTACTGGGTTCGGTGAGGGCTGTAACTAATGCCGACTTTGTTCTCTTGATAAAATGGGGCCTCGGGAGCCAGGCCACCCCAAGCCTGTAGGCCTGTGCCTAGGCCAGGAGTGCCCAGGTTCAAGAACATGACAGAGGGTGCAGGTCGGGTTGAGGGGTCTGGCCCCAACCCTCACCCTCACCCCTGAGTGCACAAATTTTTGTGCACCGGGCTACTAGTCCTATCTAATAAAAGAGAAACATGCAAATTAACCATCCCTCTGCTATGCTCAAGTCACGCCCACCAGCCACACCCACCAGCCAATCAGGAGCAAGTATGCAAATTAACCCAACTAAGATGGCAGCGGCCACGGAACTGGAGTGAGCAGGAGGCTTGGGTTGCCCCAAGCGATGGAGGAAGCCCAACTTCCCGCCTGCCCTGGGCTACACTCAAGGCTACAAAGTTTCGATTATAGAAGATAAATAAATCCCAGGGAAAAAAATGGAGAGGCTGGGAGCTTGGGTTGCTGGGGGGCATGGCCAGCCTAAAAATGGCAATCAGCCCCTCACCCAGGCTAGCCAGGCACCCCAGTGGGACCCCCCGACCCTGAAGGGTCTATGGGCAGCCTGAAAACATCCCTCAGCCCCTCACCAAGGCTGGCCACACCCCCATGGGGTGAAGGTCCCCGCTGGGGGGCTTGGCCAATCTGCAAACAGACATCAGCCCCTCACCCAGGCTGGCAAGGCACCCAAGCGGGACCTCCACCCTGATCCAGGACACCCTTCAGGGCCAACCAGCCGGCCCCCACCCATGCACCAGGACTCTATCCTATATAATAAAAGGGTAATATGCAAATTGACCCTAACAGCAGAACGACTGAGAATGACTGATCACTATGACACACACTGACCACCAGGGGGCAGACGCTCAATGCAGGAGCTGCCCCCTGGTGGTCAGTGTGCTTCCACAGGGGGGGGCTCTGCTCAGCCACAAGCCGGGCTGACGGCTGCCAGCACAGCAGTGGTGGTGGGAGAGGCTCCTCAGCAGTGCTAAGGATGTTTGACTGCAGCTTAGGCCTGGTCCTCGCTGGCAAGTGGACATCCCCCGAGGGCTCCCGGGTTGCCAGAGGGATGTCTGACTGCCAGCTTAGGCCCAATCCCCTGGGGAGTGGGCCTAAGCCAGCAGGTGAACATCCCCCAAGGGGTCCCAGCAAGAGGGCACAGGCTGGGCTGAGGGACCCCCCCCAAAGTGCACAAATTTTTGTGCACCAGGCCTATAGTATATAAAAGGCTAATATGCTAAGTGTCCATCTGACCAGTAGCTATGATGCACACTGACCACTGAGGGACAGATGCTCAACTCAGGAGCTGCCAAGCTGCAGTGACTTGACAGTGGCAGTTTTTGGGTGACGCACCCCGAAACCAGAGAGGAGGGAACCCTATTCCTCACAGAGCCATGTGATTCTACCTTTGGCTGTGGGCTATGCTGTTGCTGGGGGCACTGTCAGCCTGAATCTGGTTTACTGCACACTTGCATTTGTGTTCCACACCCTTATGACAGCAACTTTGCAGAGTGCCCTCTCGAACCCCGAGACCCCTCAGAAGATGTCAGAGAGCTGATTTTGGCCTGATTCTCGCAGGCCAGGCTGAGGGACCCCACCTGCCGGAGGGGTCCTGCTCACTCTGCAGATGCCCTTTGAGCCATGGCACCACCACAGGTGTGGCCAGCCGGGGAGGGACCATGGGAGGATGGCTCCAGGGTGTGTCCGGGCCATCTCTCCCAGTCCCACCCTGCCAGCCACCTTCTAATTAATTTTCTTTCAACATGCACGAATATGTGCACATGGTCACTAGTAAAAACATAATAAGCTGAAACCAAATTCCAATTTAAATAGTCTGAGACAATTAAATAAAAGCACATTAAAACTTTCATTCTGATCTAAGGTGATCTTGATAGAGATGATCATAAGTTCTATTTGTTTTATGCCAATAAGTGTAAGTTCAAAAGATTTATTAAAAATATAATAGTGAAAATAATATTTATACAACTAATATGAGCTTTTATCAAGTGTTTACTCTGAATGTGTAAGGAAATATTTTAAAGGCTTTATATATAAAATTCAATAGTCCTTATAATAACCCTCTGAAAGAGAGGCAGATACTATTATTATCCAAGTCTAATTTACTAGAGGAACAAATTGAGGGACAGAAGGTTTATGTAATTTATCCAAGCTCACTACATTTGCAAGTGGTGGAGTCAATATCTGAACCCATTCAATAAGGTACCAAAGCCCTCTTAACTACTATGTCCTGCCTTTCACTTGAATAGGTTATAGTCAGGGCACAGAATTTTTAAACCCCTGGAAGAAGAAAATAATTGATCCACCAAAAATTAAGAAAGAAAAATAGGAGCTGGAATGCATACAAATAAAAAATGTAAAATAATACAGCATGAGTAAAGACCAAATATATTAGAATCTTTATATAATGACACGGAAAGATGAAATATATTGTTGGATGAAAAGAAAAGGAGGCAGAACAGCAAAGTATCTTATAATTTGACTTATGTTAATACACATGCATTTATAGTCTACACATGTATCTGGCTAGAAAAAAGTCTGTTTACAGTTGTTCAAGAATAGGTCAATTAACACACAACTTTCACTTTATCTGCAATATTTCAATTTTTACAATAATCATATATTAACTGAAAAAAATACATCTACTTTCTTTAAATAAGAAGTGTAGATGGCATCATAAGCACCTATCTTTTCTCAGATGTGACTGAGGAGTAGAGATTAAACATTTGTTAAATGACTATATGGATATCTCTAAGATTAAATTACTACCTGGCACCATCAAGTGAAGAAAGAAAATAATATTTGGAATGTTCTTTCTGACCTAGTATTTTTCAGTGCTTACTTAAACACCCATGTTTATTTCTCTGTACCACATGTAGGCTGAAACAAATGCTGTACTGAGCATCAGATGTGTTTTCGATCTGGCAACAAGTTACATAAATACCATACTGTATCAAATCTATGATGCCATCATTCTTAACATGCATTTTTATTTTATGAAAAAACAAGAAACAAAAAACCTACTTTCAAACTATGGCACAGCATCAAAATATTTGGTTTCAGAAAAGTTAAAACTTGTGCATTTTTTAATTGATGAAATATGGCAATTTCTCATTATCAGAAAGTCGAATAGCTACCATTAAATTGAGTTCTTACTACATACCAAGTACCATACTAAGTGCTTTTCCATGTATTGTCCAATTCATTCATTTTTAAAAAATATATTTTTATTGATTTCAGAGATGAAGTGAGAGAAAGAGAGACAGAAACATCAATGATGAAAGAGAATCATTGGCTGCCTCTTGCACACCCCACACTGGGGATCGAACCAGCAACTCGGGCATGTGCCCTGACCTGGAATTAAACTGTGACCTCCTGGTTCATAAGTCAACACTCAACCACTGAGCTATGCTGGCTGGGCTCCAATTCATTTTTCATAGAAACCCCATGAGATAGATGCTGTCATCATTTTCATTTTACAGACAAAGAAATGAGGCAATAGAGAGGTTTAAAAATCTGACTGTAATCAAACAACTAATAAGTGAAGAGGTCAGGAATTGAACAAGGTAGTCTTTACTGCCTTGGAGAGAGTTTACTAGTCCCTTTAGAAGAGGAAAAAATGGTTCTTGGTACTAAATTTTAAAAGAAATCTATGAAGCCCGGGCCAGTTTGGCCCAGTGGGTAGAGTGTCAGCTTGTGGACTGAAGGGTCCCGGGTTCAATTCCTGTCAAGAGCATAAACTGAAGTTGCAGGCTCAGCATAAACTGAAGTTGCAGGCTCAATCCCCAGCCCCAGACAGGGTACATGCAGGAAGCAACCAATCAATTTGTCTGTGTCTCTCTCACATCGATGTTTCTCTCTCTCTGTCTCTCCCCATCCCTTTCACTCTCTCTGAAAATCAATGGAAAAATATCCTTGGGTGAAGATTAACAAAACAAACAAACAAAAAGAAATCTATCAAGGACAATACAAATGTTTCCAGATGAAGTTCTATATTGTGCTGTAGGCAATAAAGAGCCACTGGAAGGTTTTTTCAGGGACCTAATCTAATCCGAGAACAGATCTTGGGATATCTGAAAAAGAGTATACTAACATCCCTTAGCTAATCTTTCCTAAATATCATTTTACTTATTAACTTTGGTGAGATCTCTGAATGTCTTTGAAAGGATCGTACTACCCCTTTGGGCTAGCTGCACATCTTACCCTCGAGTAGTTCGTGCCGTTACTATAAGTTGCAAGGCTTTGGCCTGCAGCCTCATATGATGTATAATCACCACCTGCTTATTCTCCACACCACTGTACATGAACTCCATTTTGTAGGTCTCTTCCATGATCTATAAAGAAAAGGTAATTAATGATCAGTGAAAATATCAAGTCTTGCACTAGCTGGTTTGGCTCCGTGGATCGAGCACCAGCCCGCAGACTGAAGGGCTCCAGTTCGATTCAGATCAAGGGCATGTACCTTGTTTGCAAGCTCCTCCTTGGCTCGGGCCCTGGTAGGAACTTGTGCAGGAGGCAACCAATCGATGTTTTTCTCTCACATCGATGTTTCTCTCTGTCTTTCCCTCTCTTCCACTCTCTCTAAAAAGCAATGGAAAATTATCCTTGAGTGAGGATTAACACACACACACACACATCAAGTCTTCCTTGAGAACAGCATAGAATTGTAGGTGAAACTCTAAACTGAGGGGTTTTTTTATGCCTACATTTTAATTCTGAACTGACATTTTTAAGTGCCTATGTTGAGATAAATTAACATAATTGGAGAGAAATTACTGTGTTGAGAGAACTGTATAGCATGTCTTGCAAAAGAGAAAATAAATTATTTTGTCAATTGAAAAACAAAAGGCTCTGTTCTGGTAATAAAATCATCTTAATTGATGATGTGATAATATGAAAGTTTAATTACAGATAAAATTATAAAGCACTACTTGTTACCCTAAACCCAAACTCACTGTGCTGTGGGGAAAAATGAATAAAAACCAAATTCCCAAGAAAAGCCCTCAAGAATTTAGCATCAAGAACCATGAACCACCTGTTAGTCATCCAGACAAACTGTCCTACAGGCATGGAGTTTGGGATAAGTGCAGAAAACAACATCTACGACCTCAGCTCAGGCCCAGTGCATCTTAAACTCTTGCTCCATTCTAGCCAAATCAGCTACTCCCACCCAAATGATGCTTCTTTCCCCTTTGAAGGCTTTGGGGTCAGAGAAATAACTCCAGGTTCGCCTATGACTAAAAGGAAGACAAGATCTTTAATTATACGGTACCTTAGTTACCCTATCTGTACATAGGGAAGAAATAGGACCAACATTAGAAAATGTAAAGGATTAAATGGGGCATGGAAAGACCTTAACACAGTATCTGGTACACAGATTTGTAATTCCTTTCCCCGCTTTCTTCCAGACTCCTGCTCCCTGGTCCCCTCGTTCCCAATATGGTCCATTCTGGCACTCCAGTCATTAAGTTCTACTCCCCTACAATAAGCTGCATAGCAAGTTTGAGAGGGAGTCTAGATCAGATGGGAAATTAAACAGAGTAGTGGAAAGAAAACAGATTCTGGGTGTCAGAGGGTCTGGGCTCAAGTCCCAGACTATATTACCTATAGTTCTATGAATTTAACCTTGCTATAAAATGAGCTTAATACTTATTCCTGCCTAATGGAATTACTGTGAGGTTTAATTAAAATAAACTTGAAATTGTTTAGTGAATTGTAACGTAGCTTTCTAATTGGTCACAATCACCAGTTATGTACAGTTCACTATCCAGAAGAGTTCACAAATCCCAATACCTAATAATGAAGGGAAATTGCTCAAAGCTAGAAAGAAATAAACTCAAAGCAAATAAAATGAAATGCTACTTAATGAACTGAGGAGAAACATAAGAACCTTTTAACATTCAAGAGATGGTACAGGCTAAAAATATAAATAACCTGAAAATGAGTTCATCTTCATTTTCAGATAGAAGACTCATGATAGTTTTTATTGGATTTTAGTATATCTGAAATACTAACTTATGATATTTTAGAACACAAAAGAATCTTAGAAATATCTCACAGAATGGCCATATTTTACAGAGGAGAAAAAAACCAGGGGGGTTAAGTAACCTGGTCAATATCACCCAGAAAATCAGAGGCATACCTGGGTCTAGAACCCAGGTCCCTTGACTCTAAAACGAGTGCTGTGACCCCTAATTATGCTGCTTCTTCTATCACTAACTTCTGTCATTACAGGCTGAGACTGCAGAGACCACATCAGATCTGTGGAGCCAAGATGAAGTGTGAAAGCCTCTGGCTCTAACTTGAATGAGATAATTCCTGGACAGAGATCTATGGAGGAGAAGGTCTTAATTGCTTACCTGTTTTGCTGCTGCTGAGGCCAAATCGCTCTGCTTCAAATACAAAGGGGCGGCCACATTCCACAGCTTTTCCTGTAAGGCCTACACACAAATCAGGAGAGGAGAGAAGACAGAACACAGAGATCACAAAGACTGGCATATCATTTGAGACTGCCATGTTTATTTTGCTTTGAAAATCTATCATAATCAGGACTTCCTCTCAGTCTTGTTTTTCTTTTTTGTATTGATTTCTAAGGGGAAGGGAGAAGGGGCGAGAGAGAGAGAAACATCAATGATGAAAGAGAATCATTGATCGGCTGCCTCTTGCTCCCTACTGGGGATCGACCCTGCAACCTGGGCATGTGCCCCGAGTGGGAATCGAATCCTGACCTCCTGGTTCATAGGTCGACATTCAACCACTGAGCAACACTGGCCAGGCATTCCTCTCAGTCTTATTCCTTTAAGCCAATCACAGCCCCACTTATGGACAGAGAGGAAACCAAAGGTTTGAGCTAACTGAATTCCTCCCTATTCAATCCAATTCCTAGCCCAAAGGCAATATGTCCTGGCCCAGTGCTTGCAAGCAGAGTACAGCACCCATGAAGATCTCACCAGAATGTCTAGGCAAGCCAGCTTCCAAGGCTCTGGGCCCTTCTTGTTCCCAGAACCAATGTTCCCTGACTGCCTAAACCCTTCTTGTTTGACTGTAGTTCGTTTTTCTTTGCCCCACGCTCACTATTCTTTGAACAGCCCCATCACCTTACCGGCATAGCTTTCCTAGTTTACACCCTCTCTCAAAATTTCTATTCAAAACTAACATGTAAAGCCACAGATTTCATCTTCTATCTCTCTCCTCTTCTATCCATCCATATGGCCCACCTCTCACCTCTTGTCTAACCTCTGCTTAGTCTCTAATTTCCATAGTCCTTCTTAATTACAGACACAATCCAATGACATTACAAAAAACTTAGATTAACACTGTCTAATGGAAACACATAACAAACCATGTAGGTAATTTTACATTTTTTAGTAGTCACATTTTTAAAAGTAAAAAGAAATAGGTAAAATTAATTTTAAAAATATAGTTTAGTTAATGCAGTATATCCAAGATAACACCATTTCACTATGCCATCAGTCTTTTAAAAATTACTGAGATAGCTTACATGCTTTTTTCACACAAAGTCTAAGAAATCCAGAGTGAATTTTGCACTTACAGCACGTCTCAATTTGAACAAGCAACATTTCAAGTGCTCGATAGTCACATGTACCTGGTGACCATCATATTAGATAGGTCTAGACCAGCCATGGGCAAACTACGGCCCGCGGGCCGGATCCGGCCCGTTTGAAATGAATAAAACTAAAAAAAAAAAAGACCGTACCCTTTTATGTAATGATGTTTACTTTGAATTTATATTAGTTCACACAAACACTCCATCCATGCTTTTGTTCCGGCCCTCCGGTCCAGTTTAAGAACCCATTGTGGTCCTCAAGTCAAAAAGTTTGCCCACCCCTGCACCAGACCCTAGGCCAAGAGCACTCACACTTATTGCTGGTTACCAGTCCTTACCTGGGTCGAGTTATTATTAGCCCTGTTTCACAGAAGCTTGGAAAAGCTATCAATTTTGCAAAGGGGCATAAGGAACATTTTTGGACAATGGAAATGTGCTATATATTGACTGTGGTAGTGGTTATGCAAGCATATATGATTGAAAGAATCTATCTTGCTCAACAAGGGCTGTTTAAATCCCAACCCACTTCAGTGTACACACCCACATTCATATATATATATATATATACACACACACACACACACACACACACAAACTTGCAAAACCCTAAGCTCACACATCTTACAATGGGAAATAAGAAACTTTCCATTTGTTCTGACTTTAAATAAATATCATTAATCTCTTTAAAGACTAACATTTGGAACTGAAGCCAAGATAAAGGCTTATCAGTAAGAAGGGCTCTCCTAAATCCTAAGTTTAAATTTACAGCAGAATTCTGCATTCTGCTGCAGAAGCTGAAAGCTACTGAGCTCATTTAATTGGTTTCCAATTCTACCAACTGAAACAGTTTCTTGAGTACAAATTTTGTGTGAATATATATAGTATATATACACGTATATATCATCTACCTTATATGAAATGCCAGCAAGTTGGCCTTTTTAAGAGCAATGAAATCAACCTCTGACTAATTTTACTTTGATGAAGTGAAATTATGAAAATAAAAGTTCATATAAGTTCTTTGCTAATCAAAGTATTAAAAAAACAATGAAAATCCTTGGGATTCTAAAGAAAATGATTATGCACCTGATCTGCTCTAATTACATAATGATGAAAGAATGCTACCAAATTTTAAAAATTCAAATTTCTATTAGAGTTAACAATTATTTAATTAGAGCCAAATACAATTACACCACAGAATACATAATTCTCCATTGCTGTGGCTGCAGAAGGCCATATATTTTTCCAATTATGGCCTCAAACTCTGCCAGATCTGTTAAAGTGTATTCTTAGCATCACACTCAAAAGTACAATGAGTCCAAACCCGCGGTTCTCAACCTGTGGTTCGCGACCTCTTTGGCGGTCGAATGACCCTTTCACAGGGGTCGCCTAAGACCATCCTGCATATCAGATATTTACATTACGATTCATAACAGTAGCAACATTACAGTTATGAAATAGCAATGAAAATAATTTTATGGTTGGGTCACAACATGAGGAACTGTATTTAAAGGGCCAGAAGATTTAGAACCACTGGTCCAAACCAACCTTGATGAGAAGAAGTTGACACCGAAGATAGGCAGCCGAGAAGTCAGCTACTCCTGCCAATTCAGACTGAAGTTCTCCAAGTCTTTGCAGATCCCTAGAGTAAACAAAACAAGCCAAACATAGGACAAAGATAGTAACAGCAACATAAAAGTCACGTCAAAGCATTTTACCATTTTACACCTAGTAAACTGGTCATAAATTTTAAAACAGCATCCAATGCTGGAGTGGTTATAATGAAGTAGTTCGCTCACACTGGATAGTAGATTAAGCTGATATAATTCTTTGGAAAGTGAAATTGTACTCTGTTATAAAAGTCACACATATAGTCAAATATTTTGATCGGTAGCTTTATGCTAAGAAGTAATTCTAAGGAAAATCTTCAATAGAAATGAAATGCTCCATGCCTCATAATACTCATTGTGTGATTATAGTAAAAATCCAGTAACTAGTTAAATATTCAATGGTAGAGGAATTTTAAACATTACTATATTTCCAGTCAATGAAATAAATACTCTATAACCATTAAAATATAAAATGGTAATAAAATATATGATCTCAACCATATAAAAGCTGGCGAAAAATAGAGCAAAGTGGTTTTCTGGATGGAGGTATTCAGGGGCTTTTTAGTGCCTACTCCCAACTAGGCTTTATTTTCCAAGTGTTTTATACGATGGACAAGTATTTTTTGTACCACCGGGGGGAAAAAATCTGCCTGTAGACAAGAAAAGAGAAAGTGACACACAGATAAAATAGTTGTATTGGGGGCTGAGATTACTAATTTAAAACTTTTAATTTTTAGAATAGATAATACATATCTAGCTATAGAAGAATTATACTGATAGAATATAGAATTCAAAAGATACTAAAGGAGATACACAATTAAATTAGCCACCTTCCTATACCTACCTGTGCACTGCTAACAAGTACACCCTTTCAGAGGAACCACTGTTACCAATTTCTTTTGAGTTCTTCTAGTAATATCCTATACATTTACAAAAAGTATTGTTTTTCTTTTCTTTCTTCTTCTCTTTTGGGGAGGGGTATGTGCGTGTGAGAAACAGACCCCTTACAATCCATCTCAGCAAGAATTCAAAAAATGCTACTTTATTTTTTAATGGCATTATCAAAATTTCATACAGAAATTTCTAATAACTGTTAGAAATGAAGATTTGGGTCATGAAGGAAGTTAACTGTTTGAGGGCTGGCATAATATATTACGATTCATAGTAGCCTGTACATCGGACTAAGCCCCTCCCTATAATCTCAGGCAATTTTCTGATAGCTAATGCTGCCTCCTAAGACCTTAAGACCAGGAATAAGATGCTCTGGAAAGGGATACCAGGTAAATTCTTCCAAAAGTAACTGAGGAAATTGGGATCTGTAGCTTATATATCATCGCTTGTGAGTTCTGGTGGCTTGAGCTGATCCTGGAGAGCCTGCTCATGGTGGGAATCCAGCACAATAAAAGTCAAGATCCTGTACCAACTAATCATACTTGAAAAGTGCTATTTTAAAAGTGACCAACTGGTCTCTCCTTTTCCCATCTCTAATGTCTCTCTTACCAAAGACAGCCCTGAATCATTCTACTTTGGAACCATTTCTTCTCCATGAAGATTCTGCTTCCTGTTACAATTACAGAGAACACTGGCCAGCTGACTATGCATTAGCCAACTGCCGCCACTGTTAAGTTCTTCTACGACCCTTGTACTGTAGCAACTGTTCTGAATTGCACAGAACAAGATGCAACCCAACTAGCTATGGGAAATCTGACCTACTGAACAAAGCAAAATGCTCTATGTCCCAGTGCTTCCTCTCTGGACCTCTTTATGCCCACACTTCTCGAGAACAAGTTTAGATATTGATCGAGAGACTAAGAACTCTATTGAAAATAGTTACAAAGAGCACCTCCTCTGTGCACTGTACTAGGAGTTTACTTATTTGAGCTCATGTAATCCTTACAATGTGAACTGCAATTTACTTCATTTCACTGAGAAGAAAAATGAAGGCCAGAGTTAAGTCGTTTGCCTGAGGTCGCAGAATTAGTAAGTGGCAAAAAACAGGCCATGAACTTGGGTCTAACTCTAAAAGTCTTTTTTTCAACCATATCATATTGCATTTCATTTATTTCTTGCCTATTAAAATATTTTCATATATTTATGAACTATATAAAATACAAATGAGACCATAACTGATTTAAAATCAGATAAATATTAAGCCACATTTCCAGAGGTGTGATGTGGCAGGACAAAAGAGCCCCTTCAAGAAACACACACTTTAGTAATCCTTAGTCCACATGATGGCAATAAATATCATTTAAAAATATTAGAAGAACACAAGTTAACAGGTTGTGAAAAAAAATTTTTTTTTAAGTTTATACAGAGGGATAGGGTGGGGTCCAAGATGGCAGTCGAGAAGGTAGAAGCTATATTCACTTTCTCCCAGGACCAAACTGAAAGCACAAATAAAATATACAACACTCAACCTTAATAACCAATTGAAGACGAGCTGTAGAGAAGTCTTATAAGCACGGTTTTAGAGAAGAAGCCACAATGAGACTGGCAGAAACGACAGACGTGAAAAGGGCAGGTCCCGCTCCCATGGGCTGCAGCTGTGGTTCCAGAGGGATAGATATCTCAGCTGCAAGGGGGTTTCTCTTGGTAAGTGTGGGATCTTAAGCCCAAATAAGGCTCCCCAGCCCAGAGGCCAGAGCCTGGGAGAGGCACCATATAACATCTGGCTGTGAAAAGCAGTGGGTTTCTGTCTGCCAGGGAGAGAGGGGAGTCCACTAGAAATTCAAGCAACCTCTTAAAGGGCCAACGCACAGTATCTCCTTTGTAGCCACACTCCCTGGATTCCAGCAGAGGGATGGCGGGAGCAGACTAGAGTCATGAGAGACTGGGTTTTATTCAACATTGTTCTGGAAGTCCTAGCCACGGCAATCAGACAAGAAGAAGAAATGAAAGGTAAACAAATTTAAAAAGAAGTAAAATTATTTTCAGATGACATGATACTGTATATACAGAACCTAGAGTCCACCAAAAACACACACACACACACACACACACACACACACACACACACACACACAAAAACTACTAGAACTAATAAATGAATTCAGTAAAGTAGCAGGATACAAAATAAACACCCAGAAATCAGTATCACTTCTATATACAAATAATGAACTCTCAGAAAGGGAAGCTAAGAAAATAATCCCATTTACAATTACATAAAAACAAACAAACGTTGGAATAAACTTAACCAAGGATGTAAAAGACCTATACTTGGAAAATTATAAGACACTGAAGAAAGAAACTAGAGAAGAGACATATGTGGAACCATATACCATGTTTATGAATTAACATCATTAAAATGATCATATTACCCAAAGCAATCTAGAGATTCAACACAATTCCTATCCAAATAGAAACAAATATTCCAAAAATTTACATGGAACCATAAAAGACCCCAAACAGTCACAGCAATCTTGAGAAAGAAGACAATATTTGACAACGGAGGCATGAAAATACAATGGGGTAAAGACAGTTTATTCAATAATTAGTGTTGGGGAAACTGTACAGATATGTGAAAAAAATGAAACTAGATTACCTTCTTATACCATATCTCAATATGAATTAAATAATTAAATGTTAGACTCAAAACCACAAAAATCCTAGAAGAAAAGATAGGCAGTAAAATCTCTAACATTTCGTGTAGCACCATTTTTTCTGATATGTCTCCTTGGGGAAGAAAAAATAAACAAACGGACTACATCAAACTAAAAAGGTTTTGCACGGCATAGGAAGCCATCAACAAAATGAAAAGACCACCCACTGAATGGAAGAACATATTTGCCAATAATAGAAAACTTATACAACTCTTGTTTTTTTTGTGTGTGTGTGTGTTTTTGTTTGTTTTGTTTTTGAGAAGAGGAAGGAAGAGAGTGAGAGAGAGAGAAACATCAATGAGAGTAAAACAGACCGGCCACCTCCCACATGTCCCTCACCAGGGATTGAGCCCACAACCCGGGCATAAAAACAAACAATCCAATGAAAAAACGGGCAAAGGATCTGAATAAACACTTTTCCAAAGAGGACACACAGATGGCCAATAGACATATGAAAAGTGCTCATTGTCACTAATCATCAGAAAAATGCAAATTAAAAGCACAATGAGATACTACCTCATACCTGTCAGAATGGCTTTCATCAATAAGTCCACAAACAACAAGTGTTAGTAAGAATGTAGAGAAAGGAAAACCCTGATGTACTATTGGTGGGAATGCAGACTGGTGCAGCCACTGTGGAAAGCAGTATGGAGGGTCCTCAAAAAATTAAAAATGGAACTACCTTATGATCCAGTAATTCCATTTCTGGGGATTTATCTGAAGAAACCCAAAACAGTGATTCAAAAGAATATATGCACCTCTATGTTCATTGCATTATTTACAATACCCAAGATATGAAAGCAGCCCAAATGCCCATCAATAGATAAGTGGCTAAAAAAGCTGTGGTACATCTATACAATGGAATACTACTCAGCCATAAAAAGAAGGAAATCTTGCCTTTGCAACAGCATGGATGGACTCGGAGAGTATTACACTAAGTGAAATAAGCCAGTCAGAGATAGTCAAGTACCATATGATTTCACTTATATGTGGCATCTAATGAACAAAATAATCTAACAACCAAAACCCCCGAAATAGAAACTGGTTCACAGCTGTCAGAAGCAGGGGGTGGAGGGAATGAGCTGGGTAATAAAGGTAAAGAAATTAAGAAAAAAACCCAACAACACACACCCTCATAGACAGACATCAACATGGTCATTACCAGAGGGAAAAGGGAGTGGGAGGCAGGAGAGGGTAAAAGGGCGGGGGGGGGGGGGGGTAAATGGAATGGAAAGAGACATGACTTGGGATGGTGAACATAATACAATATACAGAGTTAGGTATTATAGAACTGTACACCTTAAACCTATATAGTTTTATTAATCAATGGAACCCCAATAAATTCAATAGAAAGGAAAAAACTTTATTTACAATTAATGTCTCTTAGTAGTTTGGTGGAATAACAATGAATGTTAGAAAATACAAAATGAGTACAAAATGCTGATAATTTTTCAAAAGCTATCTTCATTCTTGCACTCAGATTACAAACTACAAACATTTCATTTTCACCTCTTTAATTACTGGACTAGTTTCCAGGCTACAAAACAGGCACTGTTTCTTGGAGACATGAAACAATGCACAGCAAAAGGAGGATTTTAAAAATTTAATCAAGAAATCCCATGGGCCCTAACCGGTTTGGCTCAGTGGATAGAGCGTCAGTCTGCAGACTCAAGGGTCCCAGGTTAGATTCCGGTCAGGGGCATGTACCTTGGTTACGGGCACATCCCCAGTGAGGAGTGTACAGGAAGTAGCTGATTGATATTTCTCTCATCGATGTTTCTAACTCTCTATCCCTCTCCCTTCCTCTCTGTAAAAAATCAATAATATATATATATCTATTTTTAAAAATCCCATGGTTTTTTTTAGGGTTGGTATTTCTTAAAAGTCTCCTAAGGAAAGAATGTATTTTTTTTTCTTTTTATAAAAAATATTATTTTTGCCCTAGCCGGTTTGGCTCAGTGGATAGAGCGTCGGCCTGCAGACTCAAGGGTCCCAAGTTTGATTCCGGTCAAGGGCATGTACCTTGGTTGCGGGCACATCCCCAGTAGGGAGTGTGCAGGAGGCAGCTGATAGATGTTTCTCTCTCATCGATGTTTCTAACTTTCTATCCCTCTCCCTTCCTCTCTGTAAAAAATCAATAGAATATATTTTTTAAAAATAGAGTTAAAAAATATTATTTTTCATCCTAGCCAGATTGGCTGAGTGGATAGAGCATCGATCCGCAGACTGAAGGGTCCTGGGGTTCGATTCTGGTCAAGGGTAAGTACCTCTTTTGCAGGCCCTATTCCCGGTTGGGTTGTGTGGGAGGCAACCAATAGATGTGTCTCACATTGGTATTTCTCTCTCTCTGTCTCTCCCCTACCCTTCCACTCTAAAAATCAATGGAAAAATATCCTAGGGTGAAGATTAACAACAACAAAAAATTTGTTTATTATAGTTAACATACAATACGATATTAGTTTCAGTTGTACAACCCAGTGATCAGACATCATAGTGGCCATCCTGATAAATCCCATACCCACCTGACACCACACATAGTTACCACACAATTACTGACTATATTCCCACACTGTACTTTACATCCCCATGACTATTCTGTAACAACCAGCTTGTACTTCTAGTCCCTTCACCATCTTCACTCATCCCCCAAACCTTCTCCCATCTGGCAACCATCAAAATGTTCTTTGTATCTATGAATCTGTTTCTGTTTTGCTTATTCATTTATTTTGTTTTTTAGATTCGATTATTGATAGATATGTATTTATTACCATTTTATTATTCATATTTTTATCTTTTTTTATTTACTCCTTAAAAAAGACCCTTTAACATTTATGTAATACTGGTTTGGTGGTCATGAACTCTTTTAGCTTTTTCTTGTCTTGGAAGCTCTTTATATGGCCTTTGATTCTAAATGATAGCTTTGCTGGGTAGAGTAATATTGGTTGTAGGTCATTGCTTTCATCACTTTGAATATTTCTTGCCAATCCCTTCTGGCCTACAAAGTTTCTATTGAGAAATCAGCTGACAGTCTTATGGGAGCTCTCTTGTAGGTAACTAACTGATTTGAAAGAAGTACACAGGGAATAAGTAGTGTTACAGTTGTGAGTATGCAAAACACAGAGCTTATTCTTGTATTATTTTATATTGTATTATTTACTTGTATTACAACTGTAAACCTACTTTTGCCCATCCCTGTAAGTTCTTAAAAACTCTAGGGGTCATCTGAGTTATTCTCCACTTGATACAAGAATCTCCTTCACTGCTGCCTATCATAGAAAATCAATTTTAGAGTCAAACAAATATAGATTTAAATCCTGGTTCTGCTACTTCCTAGTAAATTGCTTCACTTCCCCAAATTTCCATTTTTTCTCTGTGACCTGGGAACAACATCTACCTGCAATGTTTGTAAAACATTATAGGTCATCAATAAGTATGGCACCGCTTGCTTTCCTTTCTGAATCTTTCACCATCTGGCCATCCTCTCAGAATACACTCAGGTTAGAAACATAGTTCCCAGGACTGACCATAGCACTAGAACAGTGGTCTGACCAGCCAGACACCCAGCAGGACTACCACCTCATAAGACCCAGATCATGAGGATCACTCAAATCAAAGGGTGTTTACTGAGCACCTACTTATAGCCAACTGATATTAGCTTACTTTTGTGCATTTTGTACTTGCTTTAGTGCTAACAGGACTTAAAAAACTGTCAAAGACAAAACCTATGTTTATTTAGAAAGGGTTGAGTCAAGAAGTGGAGCTTATTTTCCTGAGCTCAGGGCCAACAACTTCAGATAGTGGCTCTAAATGTGACTAAGGTATCATTTCAGAGTCGGCAGGCTTTTTCTATAAAGAGTCAGAGAGTAAATATTCTAGGCTTTGCAGGCCATGCAATCTCTGCAGCAACTACTCAAATCTGACATTATAGCATGAAAGCAGCGTAGACAGTACCTAAAAGTGTGGTTGTGTTTCCATCAAACCTTATTTACAAAAGCAGATGGATATTGTTTTTGCTAAAGACTAATGGGTTTCAATTATTTTCATAACATTCAGGACATTCTAATAAGATTAGCAGAGTCTGTCGGTTATTCCCCAATATCCTCCCTTCCTCCTGAGTAACAGTCACTGAATGTTAACCAAGCACTGGGCACCCAGAATAAAGGCTGCATTTCCTAGCTCCTTGCAGCTAGATATGGCCAGGTAAATCAAAATCTAGTCAATGGGATGCAAATAAATTTTAAACATGCAATTTTGGGGAAGTGGCTTTAAAAGGGGTAAGTGTAGAAATAATGCTGTTCTCCTGTTTTTTCCTTTTTCCTGCAGGAATACAGAGGAGATAGAGTTGAAGCTTTAGGCCTAGGCCCCTGATGACCATCTCAACTCTGTCCTGTCTATGAGAAAGAATTAGCCTTTTCTCCTGTTTAAACCATTGTTATTTTGCATTTTCCACCACTTATCCATACTAATAATAGAGGAATATGCAAATTGTCCAGGACGCCATCACAGTAACGACAGATCAGCAGGCTGCACGCACAGCAGGCGTGGGTGGGCGGGGACTTGCAGTGGCGGGGGCGGGGCCGCAGCGGGGGTGGGGGGGGTCAGGGTCTCCCCGCACCTGCACCAGGGGAGGGCCTGATCAGGAGCCGCTGCGGCTGCTGCGGGGGTCGGAGAGAGAGGCAGGGCCTGATCAGGAGCCAGCACTGCAGCAAGGGCTGGAGAGAGAGGCAGGGCCTGATCAGCAGCCCCCACAGCTGCTGCGCTGTGGGCCCAGGTCAAGGCTCATGCAGGAGGCAACCAATCGATGTGTCCCTCTCATGTTATATTTCTCTTTGTCTTTCTCTCTCTTCCATGCTCTCTAAAAATTAATGGTAAAATATCCTCAGGGAGGATAAAAAAAAGAAAGAAAGAAATGTCATAGCCTATGAAAGATACATCTTGAAAATGCCTAAGGAAAGTTGTCATTTTTTTGTGGTGAAGGCACTGGAATCCATGTTGATGAAAACACCTTGGTGGCTGTGAGGGCCGAGGGCCGGCAGCTGCGGTGGCTGGCAGTGGCAGTGGCAGCAGCAGTGGGATGATGGGGGTGGGGCCCTCCCCTGATCAGCCCAGTGGCCTCCGGCAGAGGGCGGCCAGACTGCGGTTTAGACCTGCCCCAACCCCGCCCTGGGGAGCGGACCCAAGCCGTCAGTAGGACATCACTTGAGGGCTCTCGGACTATGAAAGGGGGCAGGCTGGGCTGAGGGACAACCCCCCCACACACAGTGCACGAATTTTCGTGCACTGGGCCTCTAGTCCTAATTAATATACAAGGAAAAGAACAGATAAAAACAGCTTCTTTGTAACTCTTTCTAGTCTTGTACTAATCATCAATCTGGTCATGTACAGAAAGAGTTTTTCTTTGTATATAACATGCTCAAACCCCAACGTAATCCAAATATAAACAGATCATAAAATCATGTGTGAGCATTGGCCCATAGCAGCAGTTCTCAACCTGTGGGTCGCGACCCCTCTGGGGGTCAAACGACCCTTTCAGAGGTCGCCTAAGACCATTGGAAAACACATATATAATTACATATTGTTTTTGTGATTAATCACTATGCTTTAATTATGTTCAATTTGTAACAATGAAATTGGGGGTCACCACAACTGTATTAAAGGGTCGCAGCATTAGGAAGGTTGAGAACCACTGGCCTATAGAGTCAGAAAAACTAGCCTGTAACCAACAATGAAAATCAAAACAGTCAAGCAGAGCAGAACAACAATACTAACTGTCAAAGGAAAGGGACGATTACCTCACCTGATGGTGAACTCTAGCAGCTCCTGGGTTCCCTGAGGGTCCAGGTGCTGAAGACTGTACACCCTTTCAAGGCTCTGCTGCAGGAACTGATGGGAAGGATCCTCATGAGGCGTGATATTGGGGGAAACAGCTGATGACACAAGTTTTCTACCTGATAACTAAGCAAACATAGTCAGGTCATAAACTTTTCGAAACAAAATAACCAGAAAAAAAGTGAGCCAAATAAAGTAAAAGGAACAAAAAGCTAGGGGATTCTATAAATAACCTTTCTCCCCTTCCCCAGCTTCAGTGGGAGAAAGGGAAAGAGGAGAGGAAACGACATAGCCACAAGCTGCAAGGAGAAAAAGAGAATGGTATATTATTATTTTCCATTACTAACTGAAATAAATGGGCTAACCATAGAAATAGGACTAAAAATTAATGTTCCCACATTTACTTACTTACTTACTTACTGATTTATTTATTTATTATTTATAATCACTCTCATTTTTATCAGAGCCAAATCAAGACCAAACTATTTTACTGCATTAAGTCCAACTTTAATTTGGCCTAATTAAAAAATTTTTTTTCTCATTTATTTATTGACTAGAGGTCCGATGCACGAAATTCATACAAGAGTAGGCCTTCCTTCTCCCAGCTGCCGGCACTGGCTTCCCTCTAGCACCCAGGACCCAGGTGTCCCACGCAGCCCCGGCTTCATCTGGAAGGTCGTCCAGAAGGAAGTCCGGTCTAATTAGCATATTACATTTTTATTACTATAGATTTCAGAGAGAAACATCGGTTTGTTGTTCCACTTATTTATGCTTCATTGGTTGATTCTTGTATGTGCCCTGACCAGGACCTGCGACCTTGGTGTATCGGTCTGATGCTCTAACCAACTGAGCCTGATATAACATAATCAATAACCTAAGAACATTTAAAAAATGAATCGTTTTTAAAAGGTGAGAAGCAAAAGTACAAAACAATGGGATAGAGCTCATGAGAGAAAGAGCATGAATGAATCCTTTTTCAGAGAATACAGTCTGTTTTCTACTATTTAATAACCACAAAGGACCAAAAACAAGGACAAAAGATGTTTTTTCAACATACCCTCAAGGCAGGAACAAGATGAGAAAGACTGTCCCGGAGGTAGGCATAGTGCCTGAAGGTATGATCCGAGAACAATGCTGGCATTGTTGGACAGCTTTTAGCAGCATTGAAGATAAGAACCAAAACTGCAATGTCTGATGGATGAGTGAGTTAAGTAAGCCTGGAGGTACAAAAGGTTGAGTTTGGCCAGAATCTAGTGTCCCCACTTCCTGCCCCCAAAATTCCCACTAAGTGACTACAATTTTCTAATACAGAAATGCAAATTCAAACAGAGACAGATTATCCTACTCCATATTATCCCAATTACCAAAAGTTTTAAAAAATAATGCCTGTGGGGAGGGCCTGGGGGGCAGAAGGGGCAGGAGAGGGCTTGAAGAGGTTAGTGGGGTAAAAAGAAGGACCTATGTAATACTTTCAACAATAAAGATTAAAAAAAATAAACAAGCAAACAATAACAAATAAGAAATTGACAAGAGAAGAGAAAAACTTCAAGATAGCAACCAAACAACCGAACGATCAGTCAACTGGTTTGACGCGCACTGACCACTAGGGGCAGATGCTCAATACAGGAGCTGCCCCCTGGTGGTCAGTGCGCTCCCACAACCAACTTTCCATGGCTGGCCAACCTCCCGCGGTCCCTCCCCCTGGCCGGCCAGCCCCGATCACAACCAAGCTGAGGGATCCCACCCATGCACAAATTCGTGCACCAGGTCAATAATTATAATAATAATAATAACAACAACAACAACAATAATAATGCCTGATGCTGTTGAGAATACTAATAAGTGGAAACTTTTGGTACATTGGCTACTAAAGTATATAATGGCACAATCCCTTTGGATAATAATTTGGTACTAGATAGTAAGTGTCTTATGAATGTTGAATAATTCCACATCTTAAATCTATTCTAAGTAAATAATAAGATAGCACAAAAACCTTTATAATAGCAAATAATCAGAAATAACTTAAATATCCCAATCCAGGAGAATAACTATACAACTTATACTTCATTTACTTGATGGAGATGGAGTATTATACAATCATTAAAAATGTTGCTTATAAAGAATTTATAGTATTGTATCATAAGCATTTTGTCACACATGAAAAGGCAGACTCTAAAATATAGAAGATATGACAGCTATCTATTATCAAATATTTGTTAATGAAATATATATGTATTAAAAAAAATAAACTAAAAGAAAAATCCCAACCCCACGATTTTAAAAAAGGAAGAAAATACACCAAAATATTAACAGTTGATTACTTTGGATAGTAGAACTTTGGATGTTAACTAAAAAGTTTCTCCTTTCTATTTTGGGGGATTTTCTTTCTATGCATATCCTATCTAATAAAAGAGAAACATGGTAATTGGCGTACGACCGATACCCTTTTCATTGGCTAATCAGCGAGATATGCAAATTAACTGTCAGCCAAGATGGCGCCGGCAGCCAGGCAGCTTGAAACTAACATGAGGCTTGGTTGCCGCAGTGACGGAGGAAACCAACATTCCCCGCCTGCCGCTGCCTCTGAGCTTGCAGTTTAAGAAACTCTGTAACAAATACGCCCAACTTCAGCCAGCAGATTCGCAACATTGTAAGCAAAGGCCAGAAACCTACTTTCAGCCGGAGGCCTAAGAGCTGGAGCCAAGCCTCAAGCTAAAGCTGGCCCAGAATTTAAAAAAAAAAAAAAAAAAGGAAAAAAGGAGCGTTTGGGAGTTCAGTCACCCCCAGCCTGAAAACAGCCCTCAGCCCCTCACCCCGACTGGCCAGGCACCCCAGTGGGGACCCCCACCCTGATCCAGGACACCCTTCAGGGCAAACCAGCCAGCACCCACCCGTGCACCAGGCCTCAATCCTATATAGTAAAAGGGTAATATGCCTCCCGGCACCGGGATCAGCGTGACGGGGGCAGCACCCAAACCCCCTGATCGCCCTGCGGCTCTGTGTGTGACAGGGGGCGGGGCCCCAACCTCCCTATCCACCCTGCTCTGTGCCTGATAGGGGGGAGCTCCCCCCCCCCACGGGCCCTGCTCTGTGTGTGACGGGGTAGAGCCATAACCTCCCCATCAGCCCTGCCCTGAGTGTGAGAGTGGGGGCGCCCCAACCCCCTGATCCGCCCTGCTCTGTGGGTGATAGAGGGCAGCACCCCAACCCCCTGATGGGCCCTGCTCTGTGCGTGACAGGGTACAGAGCCCCAACCCCCCTGATGGGCCCTGCTCTGTGTGTGACAGGGGGTTGCTCCACAACCTCCCCATCGACCCTGCCTTGAGTGTGACAGGGGGCGGCGCCCCAACTCCCCAATCAGCCCTGCTCTGAGCCCGACCAGGGGCTGCACCTAGGGATTGGGCCTGCCCTCTGCCACCCGGGAGCAGGTCTAAGCCAGGAGGTCGTTATCTCCCGAGGGGTCCCAGACTGCTAGAGGGCACAGGCCGGGCTGAGGGACGCCCCCCCCCCCCCGAGTGCACAAATTTTTGTGCACCGGGCCTCTAGTTAATTTTATAACAGAGAAAATTACAAATTTAAAATAAAAGATAAATATAACTTCCCATCTTCTGTATGTACCCTTATGGCAGATCCTGCTATTTGCCTATACAATATACACTCATCTCTTTTTCCTTACTAATAGAATATTGATTTTATTCCAAATATCCTATAACTTCCTACCTAGAACCTGAACCTGATGATTGGAACTCTAGTAATAATCACAGGCAACTGAAAATGGCACAACAGAAAGAAACAAGAGCCTGGATCACCAGGAATAATGTGCAGCCACTATACCAACACCAGACTGCTTACCTCCAACTTCTTTTACATTAGAAACAAATAAAAATCATAATTTGTTTTAAGTTCCATTTGGGGGCAGTCTCTGTTACAGCCAAACACATTTCCTAAATAACACAATCCTCCAACTACCCCCTAAGAAAAGTACTTTAACAGCTTTTAAAAATGTGTGTTGTGCCCTAACCGGTTTGGCTCAGTGGATGGAGCGTCGGCCTGCAGACTGAGAGGTCCCAGGTTTGATTCCGGTCAAGGGCATGTACCCTGGTTGCCAGCACATCCCCAGTAGGGGTTGTGCAGGAGGCAGCTGATCAATGTTTCTCTCTCATCGATATTTCTGGCTCTCTATCCCTCTCCCTTCCTCTCTGTAAAAGAAAAAAAAAAAAAAGTGTGTTGTTTTTAAAATATTTTTAAAATATATTTTTACTAGAGGCCTGGTGCACAGATTCATGCACTAGTCCCTCGGCCTAGCCTGCGGGATCAGGTTGAAACCGGCTCTCTGACATCCCCCCAGGGGTCCCGGATTGCAAGAGGACTCAAATCAAATCCCTAAACTTAACCAATGGTCTTCCATAGAGTGAAAAGAACCATGGGAGAGCATGAATGCACTAATGTAAATGTATTCCCATGACTGGAAAATAATCCAATTGCACGGCATGTTGTCCATGGCAATCACAAACCTATTGAACTTGTATCAGAGGCATAGTAGCTCAGCTGCATCCACTCATTCAGGCTGCATATCAAATTAAACACGCAATAAGACATAGGGCAGTGATGGCGAACCTATGACACGCGTGTCAGAGGTGACAAGCGAACTCATTTTTTTGGTTGATTTTTCTTTGTTAAATGGCATTTAAATATATAAAATAAATATCAAAAATATAAGTCTTTGTTTTACTATGGTTGCAAATATCAAAAAATTTCTCTATGTGAAATGGCACCAGAGTTAAGTTAGGGTTTTTCAAAATGCTGACATGCCAAGCTCAAACGGTTCGCCCTCACTGACATAGGGGAAAGTCCACAGGCTTTAAACCAAAGGTAGCTGACTGCGAATCCCGGATTTAATGCTTGGAGAGTTACTTAGCCTCTCTGAGCTTCAGTTTTCTCATCTGTAAGCTGGGAATAATACCTCCTTCCTCGGTTGTTTGGAAGATCATTGATAAAAGGTATGAAGCATTTACATGGTATGTGGAATATAGCAGGTGTTCAATAAATGGTGTAAAAATTATTCGTATTAAATGGCAAAGGGCAATTACTGTGAAAACAAGAAAGCTGAGAATAACCTCCAGGCTAGGCTACCTCAGGATATACTCTTACCTAAAAGAAATGAAAAAAATAAATAAAACTCAGACCACCTAAGCTACACTACAGGAAAAGATGCTAGAATTCCCTGCCAAGTCAGTAGGGTCTGTCCTAAGCACAGAGGATACATGCTGGATCATCCATGTCTGGTTCAGCTGTGTCAAAAAATGGGTGGGTGCTCAGGAGCTCTGGAACCAAGGGAAGCACCAGGGTTGGATGTCGACTTCCCAGAAACTTCAGGCATCTGAAATAAACAAAATGAGAGCCCACATTAGTAAGTTAATAAATGCTTTTCAAAGTACTAGGATTTCAAATCAGAAAGCCTGATTTAGAATTACAAATTCTCAACCACCTAGTTTTGCTCCTTCTATGACTTCAGACAAGTCATTCAATTATTCTAAAACTCAGTTAATTTGTCTAAAAATGTGGTTATTATGAAGACAAAAGAGCTGATATAGCTGCTATTACCACTGGTTACTTAACAACCATTTCCCCCATCTTCCTTGCCAAGAGAACCCTGATTTTACTCAGGTATAAGGTAGATAGCAAAGTGCTCAGAGAAGGCAGGCCCAGCCCAAGGGCTCAACCACAATTGGTCTAATAAACCCATCATAGCAACCCCATCCATATTTTCCAGTGACTGATTTGCAAGTAACCAACTAATCCAGTTCTGGTGAATGGGTGTCTGCTGGAGAGCTTCTTAGGTATCCTATATAATAAAAGCCCAATATGCTGCGTCCAACCCTTCGTTTGACAACTCGACCAGTTGCTATGACATGCACTGACCACCAGGGGGCAGACGCTCCAACCAGCAGATTAGCTTGCTGCTGGGGTCCAGCTGATTGGGACTGGGCGAGACCAGCTGGACACACCCTGGAGCCCTCCCGCGGTCCCTCCCCGGCCCCAATCATGCACCAGTGGGGTCCCTCAGCCTGGCCTGTGCCCTCTCACAATCCGGGACCCCTCAGAGGATGTCAGAGAGCCAGTTTCAGCCTGATCCCCAGAGTACAGCCTGAGGCACCCCACTGGTACACAAATCCGGGCACCAGGCCTCTGGACTGTCATAAAGTAAGAAATCAGCCGAAACCGGTTTGGCTCAGTGGATAGAGCGTCGGCCTGCGGACTGAAAGGTCCCCGGTTCGATTCCGGTCAAGGGCATGTACCTGGGTTGCCGGCACTTCCCCAGTGGGGGATGTGCAGGAGGCAGCTGATCGATGTTTCTCTCTCATCGATGTTTTTAACTCTCTATCTCTCTCTCTTCCTCTGTGTAAAAAATCAATAAAAAAAATATATATATATATATATATATATATATATATATATATATATATATATGTGTGTGTGTGTGTGTGTATATAAAAGAAATCAATTGGCTATTAATTGGCTATCAGTTAACTATTATAACTACATTAAGGTCCTTTATAAACTATCATGAACTACAAGTGTGGCCTAGTGGTTGAGTGTCAACTCATGAACCAAGAGGTAGCCGGTTCGATTCCCAGTCAGGGCACATGCCTGGGTTGCTGGCTCCCTCCCCAGTGTGGGGCATGCAGGAGGCAGCTGATTGATGTTTCTATCTTTCTATCCCTCTCCCTTCTTCTCTAAAAATCAGTAAGAACATAAAAAAAAAAAAAAAGAACTACATGTGTGCTAGGAATTATGCATTTTTATTATTTTATTTGTTAAGTTCTGATTTAAAAGGTGTGATGAATTGAAAATAAATATAAATCTTAATTTCTGTTCTCAATGAGTTTATGATCCAGCTGCGGCAAACATGACTAACACAAGGTAATGAACTATCAAATGAATGATAGTCTGCTTTCTACCTGTCAAAGGTAGAAGAAATTACTATGATAAGAGAAAGTATCACAAAGAAGATGGATTTCACCAGGGACTGGAGAATAGGCAGACTGGCAAAAGAAAGAAAACAAACACCATTAACAAATTTGTGGATATATGGGATATGGAAGGTTTTGCATTTAAAACACTTGACATTGTTAGTAAACTTTTCCCTAGTCCTGTTTTTCCTTCTATGTGGAAACAACTCACGTCACTAATTTTCTGACCTCTCTCAGGGCTTTTACTCGCTATGCTAAAGGGACTTTGTAAAGGTTGTAGTTTGGCTTCCAGGTGCCACTCTTTTATTTTATCTCTTTCTATTCAGATCTCAGGTGGAGAATACAAGAGTTATTAATTGGGTCCTCTCAGAGACCCTTAAGTATCTGGGCCTCTCTAGACTTCAAGTCTGACTTGTAATATGTTTTCTATCTCATCCACCTCCCTATCTACACATGTCTTTCTTCTCTCCCTACCTGCTATTTTGAAGGCTAGGTTTCTGAGATGAATCCAATTTTGTTTTGTTTTTTGTTGTTGTTAATCTTCACCCGAGGATATTTTTCCATTGATTTTTAGGGAGAGTGGGAGAGAGAGGGAAAGACAGAAACATCGATGTGAGAGAAACACATCAACTGGTTGCCTCCTGCACATGCCCGACCAGGAGCCAGGCTAGGGAGGAGCCTGCAACCAAGGTACATGCCTTTGACCGGAATCGAACCCAGGAACCTTCAGTCCCCACGCTGACACTCTATCCCCTGAGCCAAGCTGGCTAGGGCTGAGATGAATCCGTTTTTAAATCTCCACAGCACCTAACACAGTGACTGGGTTATAACATGTGTTCAATAAGCATTTGTTATGAATACACTAAGGGTATATAAACACAACAAACATGTCCTTCAAAACTTTCATTTATGTACCCATCTTTAGCAGGGTCTTAAAAACATGCCACTGTGACTATTCCTTCACTCTTTTATCACATTCTTTTTTGATATTTTAAACCACTGTAACCTTGACTTAACATTTCAGTTAAGAAATAAAGGCTGTGTGTTTTACCTTTTCTCAAGGCTGCAGCCACCCTCTGTTTTCTTGAAGTGTGTAAATAAAGCCCTGTGTTTTCATTCTTTATCTACCCTTTTTCTAAAAAAATATATTTCTTTATTGATTTCAGAGAGGAAGGGAGGAGAAAGAGATGGAAACATCAACGATGAGAGAGAATCATTGATCGGCTGCCTCCTGCATGTCATGTCCCCCACTGGGGATCAAGCCCGCAACCAAGGGATGTGCCCTTGGCCGGAATCGAACCCGGGACCCCTCAGGCCGCAGGCTGACGCTCTATCCACTGAGCCAAGTCAGCTAGGGCTATCTACCCTATTTTATAGCTTAAAGAAGTTCCGGGGAGAAAGGGCTGCTTGGCACCAGCCATGAAGATCCACAGGTGTCCACAGTAAATTTACAAATTCTTGTTTGAAGAAAGTTCCAAAATGAGGAGAGGAAGCTTGAGAAGTGACATATTCCCAGTCCCTCAGCCCTTCTCCCTTTCCAATGATCCCCCTTCTCAGAGCTGCGCTCCCCATTCCCCTCCCAATCTCTTTGTTACACTTCCCATCTCCATCTTTACAAAAGCCTCTGCTTGCACTGAGATTATTAAGATGGCTTTTTGAGGACTGGAAAAGTCCCCCATCTTCTCGAGATGCCGGCATTCAAATAAACATCTTTCCTTTTTCACCAGCACCTGTCTCAAGAGTTTGTCTTTCATTGTGGCAGACAGAGGAACCTGGGTTTGCTTGCATCACCATTCATGAGGAAAGATGAAAAAAAATCAAGTGATAATTAGGTCACTCCAAAATCTTTTGGAGCACTTTAAGGTGAAGGAGTTTTCTGTCTACAAATATCAATAAAGACAGTCTTGCCATAAATATTCTGGGTGAACCAAATAGCCACAAATCTTATTTTAAGGCAAGAAGAATAAACTGCTAAACACTATATAACAATCCCTTCCATCAAGCAGAATGAATTCCTTCTGTGTCCCCAAAAAAGTACAGATACTGACATAGGTATTTCTCCCTACCCCAACCCCACACACCAAATGATTGAGTGCTCCTTGAAGACAATCAATATATGTATATCGAATTGAGTTGAACTGGACTGAACAAACATGAAGAAACAGCAAAACAAATAACCAGATGTCAAAAATATTACCTAGCTCTCACTGGTTTGGCTCAGTGGATAGAGTGTCAACCTTGCAGACTAAAGGGTCCTGGGTTCAATTATGGTCAAGGGCATGTATCTTGGTTGCAGGTTCAATCCCTGGCCCTGATCAGGGCACGTGCGGGAGACAACCAGTCGATGTGTCTCACATCAATGTTTGTCTATCTCTCTCCTACTGCTTTCCATTTTCTCTAAAAAATCAATGGAAAAATATCCTTGGGTGAGGATTAAAAAAAAAGTGGTACCTAGAACAAGAACTCTCTGGTATTTTTTTTTATATATATTTTTTATTGATTTCAGAGAGGAAAGGAGAAGGGGAGAGAGAGATAGAAACATCAATGATGAAAGAGAATCATTGATCAGCTGCCTCCTGCACGCCCCCTACTGGGGACCGAGCCCCTACCCAGGCATGTGCCCTGACCAGGAATCCAACTGTGACCTCGTGGTTCATAGGTTGACACTCAACCACTGAGCCACACTCACCAGGCTGGTTTTCCTTTTTTTTTTTTTTTTTAAATATATTTTTACTGATTTCAGAGAGGAAGGAAGAGGGAGAGATAGAAACATCCATGATGAGAGAGAATCATGGATCAGCTGCCTCCTGCAAGTCCCCCACTGGGGATCAAGCCCACAACCCGGACATGTGCCCTTGACTGGAATCGAACCTGGGACCTTTCAGTTCACAGGCTGACGCTCTATCCACAGAGCCAAACTGGCTAGAGCAGTATTTTCAATTTTTAATGTATCTTTTATTCTTGGAAGAATGAAAACATTCTCCCAAGTACCTGATTCGACCATTTTCTACTCTTAGTAATAAATTTTTCTGGAAATCAAGAAACTACACAGTTGGCATGATCTCATCACATAAGCTCATTTAAATATGTGGAGCACACACTTTTTTTTGTTGTTGGTAATCCTCACCCAAGGATATTTTTTCCATTGATTTTTAGAGAGCGTGGAAGGGAAGCACACTCATTTAATTTTTATATTAAATGTAAGCAAGTAGTTCTTCAAACAGCAATTCATGAACAGTGTTAACAGTTTGATTCTAGTCAATAAAGCTAGAGGTAATCAAGGGGAGAAATGACTGAGATTTTCAATCTGCAGACCAAGTGCCGGCCCTGCCTCTAATCTTTACAATGATAGTTGTGATCCTGTACAAAATCCAAACTGGACAAAGCAGTGATTAACACTACACAGGAGAAAAAGGAAATCTAATTAGCTCTGTACTTCCAACACTTATCACAGAGTTTGGCACATAAGAAGCACATAGCAGGCATATATTTGCTAGGTGGATGGATGGACAAATGAATAATCAATCTAAAATAAAATATTCCGTTTAGGAATCAGACTCCCGAGAGTTTAGTTAAGTTGAATCAGGTTTGTAAATTTAAGGCAAAATGGATAGCCGTATCCTCAATCTATGATGATCCAATCTTATATAATAAAAGCCTAATATGCAAATTGTCCCCTCAACCAGGAGTTCAACCAGGAGTTCGACCAGGGGGCGAGGCTGGCTGGCCAACCACAGGAAGGGAGGCCCTGGCTGGCGGCGGCAGGCACTTAGGGGAAGGGAGGCCCAGGCAGCCAGGGGAAGTGAGGTCCTGGCCGACAGCCAATAGGGAATCTACCCGTGCACGCATTCACGGGGCCTCTAGTGAATAATACCAAGACTATATATTTACGATGTTATTTGACTCAGTGAGCAAATGCACAAAAAATTCCTTACTTCCATATGGAATCCCTATCGGTAGGGTACTTGGTTAAATTTTTCAGCAGCTCCACCAGTGCAAGATGAATCCCTTCTTTGGTTGAAACATTAGCACAGCATAAGAGTTCATGAAGAGCCTCCCTAATATCTCTGGATGAATCCTTAAAAAAAAAAAAAAAAGATAGTATTACTATTAGCAATCACTATGAATTAGGTGTTATGGAGAAGTGTATAAGTTACAATGACAGTACCGGACAAAAAAGTCTCAATTTTCTGGGAGAGGCTGGTAGTTGAGAAGACAGAAGTGACATATGAACTGAGATTTGAAAAATTCATTCATTTGTTCATTCATTTGTTTATACATTCTACATTTACTGGGCACTTAGTAAACAGCTAAACATTTACCAAGCTCCTACTAAGTACCAAAAGCTGGAGATACAGCAGTAATTATAATCAAATCCCTGCTCTCAGGAGCTTCATTCTAATGCAAAGGCAATATACATAGGTCAGATAGTGTTAAGTATTACGAAGGAACTATAAAGCAGGTTAAGGGAAAGAGTGCTGGGTTAGGTGGGGCATTTAACACCAGATAATCAAAGGGAACAGCACACATAAAGGCCATGAGGTGGAAACATGTTTGAAAAATAGCAAGGAAACCAGTGTAGCTATGCAGAGTAAACAGAGAGAGCAGTACAAGATGACGTCAGGGAAGCGGCCTCCTTGCTCCCCATTTCCTTCTCAACCTCACTAAAATGATTAAAAAAGGTCACCAACAGCTTGGTCGGTGTGACACAGTGGTTGAGCATTGACCTATGAATCCGGAGGTCACAGTTTGATACCTGGTCAGGATACATGCCTGGGTTGTGGGCTTGACCCCCCAGTGTGGGGCGTGCAGGAGGCAGCCAATCGATGATTCTCTCTCATCACTGATGTTTCTATTTCTCACTCCCTCTCCCTTCCTCTCTGAAATCAGTATTTATTTAAGAAAAAAGAATTTAAAAGCTGGAAACATACTGATAAATATCACAGGGTGTTATAAAAATACAGAGAAGTGCTATTTAGCCCACGTCGGAGGCGGGGGGTAGTCAGAGAAGGCTCTCCAGATATGTTGCCTAACGCAGATCCTGGGAGTAAGCTCGTCTGCCAGGTGAAAAGGGCAGTTTGTAGGCAGGGGGGGGAAAATTTACAGTGAAGGCAAAACAGTGAAGAGAAGCATGATGATTAAATTTAAGGCAAAATGGATAGCCGTATCCTCAATCTATGATGATCCAATCTTATATAATAAAAGCCTGGAGTGACTACTGCATAAAGTTCAAGGTGAGAAATGATGGGGGAAAAAGCTGAAAGAAAAGGAGGAGCACATTATACAGACTATCCATGGAGAACAATCTACATAATATAAATTTATCTTCTTAGAAAAAAAACATGAAAAATTATAAATAAAGATAACTCAGGGAAAATTTTAATAGAAGTACTAAAAAATTGAGAGAATAATAGAGAATAGAGAACTTCAAAATCAAAGCATCCAGTCAGTCTGTTTATGTAGCAGAAATCTGTAACAAGTGCTGATGACTAAATATCAAATTATTATCCCTTTCACAATATCCGGGGAAAAAAAAAACAAAAGAAAGAAAGCCAGAGGCCAAATTAAATTTACTAATATCTTGAAAAACTTCAGTACTTACAAATAAAATCCAGACACTTTACAAAAAGAATCCAAGAACCACGCCTGGGAGGCAAATCTGTGTTTATATCCTGGCATAGCCAAGCACTAGCTATGTGACATCAAACAAATTACCTTTTTTTTTTCTGTAAAACTCCAGGGCTCAATAAACTGACCCCTAAGATCCCTTCCTGCTGTAATACCCTATGACTCACTAGAAGAATTAAATCAAAGGCTGAGAATAATTCTTCATTATTTAGTCCCTGCTTTATCTATAGCCGCTTCCCTCCTTTCCTCCATCTCTTCAACTCAATGCTGCAATTTCAATGAATTCATTGACTATATCATACCCACTCTTACCTCTGGATCTTTAGACATTACTCCTTCTGTTTGGTACTCTTGTACTCTTCCACCAGTGCTACTCCTTCCTTAGAAAATGCCTCATTAAGTTCTATTCCTCCTTCAAGTGTCCACTATATTCCTCCTTTCTTCCCTAGCTCCCCAACCTTACCTTAGACAATTCAGATTAGATACTCTCTGTATTCCCAGGGAGTCCTGTCCTTTCCTGATCACAGCAACACTAAGCTTTGTTCGAATTTCCTGTTTAACATCAGTCTCCTCCATCTTGGTGGAGTTGTGTGATGAGAAGGCAGAACTGTGCTACCTGTACTTTATCGTATCACCAAAACCCAGCAGGATGCCTGGTTAAAAATTAACAAGAAGTGGTGCCCCATAAGTGCTGATGAAGAAATGAGTAACCAACTGTGACTGCTCACCTCTAATACACCCAGGATAGTGTCTAGCTGATCCTCTCGGAGGGTGATATTGTTGGAGATTTTTCTCATGGTATGTATGGACTGTAGACGTACTTCCTCAATTTCATCATTAAACATGTCAACCAGGAAATCAAGGCACTTCTCAGCAAAAGAGGACGAAGACTGGGCCAGCATGCAGAGAGCCTCCACCGCAGCAATGCGGACCTCTAGACAAAAGGAGACAAATACAACTGCATATCAAACTAAGAGCCATGGGAAAAATCCAAGGATTCCTTCTCATCCAGTTCTGCCTTTTGCTTTCTACTCCTCTCACCCTAAAAACACTGGGAGATCTCCATGCTCACAGGTTCAGCTTCCACCTTCACTTCAACCTAAAAGCATGAACGTTGGTGTCACAGGGACTAAGGTTTAGATCTCGACTGTCCAGACTTGTGATCGAGTCACACATCTGTCTCCATTAACTGAACTTCTTGAAAACTAAGTTTTTATTTATCTCAGTATTTCAACTACAGTAAAGTTTTGTGTGTTTTTTTTTAAAAAAAAGGTAGCCAAAATAATATTTTATTAAAACATGTTAGATACCATTATTCTCATTTTAGAGATAAGATTCAACAAAGTGCATTAACTTGCCTCAAAGTCAGAGGAGAGATAAGACCAGTGTCCAGGTCTGTTGTTATATAGACTAGCACTGTATAGTGGTTAAAGGTAAATGCTCTGGAATAATAGGGATCACACAGTGAACTGTGAAGAATAATCCCTCCACAAACTTGGAGGTGAACTTTAGCACCTCAATTTTCTCACCTGTTCAATGGAGATAATACTCATCTCCTTACAGAGTAGTTAGGATGACTGAATGACATGATGTAAGTAAAGCAGATAACACACCTCCTGGCATATGTTAAAAGCTCAACATTAGCTATCGCAAGGTCTTGTAAGCACCTTGAAAATAGAGCCATGTCTTCTACTCTTGGAATGCTCAGAATATGTAACAGTGAGGTTACTGAATCTAGGAAGCCCTTGGTTCATTCACTAACAATGTTTCCTGAACGTGTAGGACATGCCAGGCTCTGTGCTAAGTGCCGGGATACAGAGATGAGGAAGCTACAGACAATGCTCACTAGACTTTTATAGATGCTCGTTTTGTTGCAGTGGTTCCCCCATGGCTCTGCAACACAATGTACAGTTTCAAAAAAGAAAAGAAAACCACTCAAATTGTGGTTAAAACTCACAAATATAAGTTGTTTTTGTATAAGAAATGTTTCTAGACACTTTAAAAGCAGAGTTAATACACTGAAGGGAGATGACTCAGATTTTTCTTGGTAGTTATGAATTCCCACTTCTAATGAGAAGAAAAGAATTTGCTCCACTTCACAAAAAATGTAATTTAAATGTGAAATTGCTAATTACAAAGCAAGCCAGAAATGGACCTAAGTATATTAATTGCTGGCTTTTCTTCCCAGGGCTTTATCTATTATACCACATTGATTCATGTGTAACTCTTGCAACTCTATCAGAGGAATCACACAGAAACTCCTATCAGCATGAGACCAGAGATGATAAAATTCCAAGCAAAAACTTGGAAACATAAAGTAAAAACTTGGTATTTTACTTTGCATGTACTGCCTGGCTACAGGCAGGTAAATAACAATTTCTACTGAACTTTTTGGAGTGCTGAAAGTATATTACAGTCTCCTTAAGCATCCAGGGCAGAGAAAAGGAATTTGCTATGTTGGGGCGTGGGGGGGAACTGTTTCACCCAGCCAGAGTGGCTCAGATGGTTAAGCCCCCTCCCATGCACCAAAAGGTTGCTGGTTCAATACCATTGGGAATGTACCAAAGGCAACTGATCAATGTTTCTCTCTCACATCTCTCTCTCTCTCTCTCTCTCTCTCTCTCTCTCTCTCTCTCTCTCTCTCTCTCTCTTCCTCCCTCCCTCCTTCCAGGTATGTCCTCTGATGAGGATCTATATATAAAAAAAAAGGTACACTTTGTGAAGACTAAATGAGACATTGTGTGCATATCAATCAATACGATGACTTACACATAGCAGTCACTCAGTAAATGAGCACTGTTATTATGTAGTCACTAGAGGCTCGATGTATGAAATTTATGCACTGGGAGGGGGGTGTCCCTCAGCCCAGCTTGCGCCCTCTCGTAGTCTGGTACCCCTTGGGGAATGTCCGCCTGCTGGCTTAGGCCCGGTCCCCCCGGGGATTGGGCCTAAGCCGGCACTCAGACATCCCTCTCACAGTCAGGGGCTCTCACAGTCCAGAACCACTCGCTCCCTACAGCCTGCCTGCCGCAGAAGCAGGAGAGGCTCCAGCCACTGCCACTGCACTTGCCAGCCATGAGCCCAGCTACTGGCTAAGCGGGGGAGGTGGGAGAGAGTGCAACTCAACCAGATGCTGGGCTAGCTGCTCATTAGCACTGGCCCCACCCCCCACCCACTGGTGTGGGGAGGCAGAGGGGCCATGGGAGGTTGAAGTACTTCAGTGGCGCCACATCCCGCCTCTCCGGAGGCACTGGGACTATGCCGCCCCCTCTCCCACTGCCTCTGTAAAAGGTGTGGTACTGGAACCGGGACCGAGCAGCCCCCTCTCCTGCCGCCTGCGGAAGGGGGTGGTGCCGGGATCACCATGGCTGGCCTGGCAACGCAGGCTCCCTGGCCCTGCCCCCGCCCCACCCCCTGGTCGTTCCGGAAGGTCGTTCCACAGTCCAGTCTAATTAGAACATTAGTTCTTTATTATATAGGATACTTACCATACATTTCATCTTCCAATCCATGAACAAAAGCTCCACAAGCTCCTGATTGGATCAAGTTCACAGCCCCCGTATCTACTTCTTCCTTGGGAGCATCATCTCCCCACTTCCTGCCGCTGGAAAACTCCCCTGAGCTATAAAGTTCCTTGGCACGCTCGTGTGCAGTGCGTTTCCTCTGTAGAGGACAACAACAATTACCACTTGCAGGAGGTTCAAGAAGGAACAATAAGATGCACCCTGAAAACACAGTAGGCAGGAAATAAGACTGCTCTCTCAGAGTTACACTTGCAAAAAATAAAAATACTCAATAGACCAGAGCAGAGAAATGCAAATTCAACTTAAAGACCAAAGGCTCACAGGTCTATCACTGCTGACAGTAACTTTATTAAAGATAGTAACCTTATTAAAGACAGTGAAAAAGTGTGTTGATCAGACAGGTGTTCATGTTTGCAATGACAACATAGGAAAGAGAGAACCAGAGAGCTAAACAATGGCAGCGTCCCTCCAAGCACCATGTCAGGTAGATAATACACTGGCCCTAGGAAAAAAACTTTTTCAGTCCCAGTAGAAGTCTCCATTTGACAACACTGTGTTCTATTTGAGCAATATTGTGGTCCCAAGCAACCTTCTAGTAAATTCATTTTCTGCACAGAATGCTTAATGGGGAATATACTGGTTACAAAAGTAAATATTCAGTCCACTTGAGGGTTATGACTCTTATAAATACTTTATAATTTGCCTCTTTTGAACATTCTTGGTGTGACTCCACATCCTCATGGCTGATCATCTTAAAGGCCCTGATGAAATATAGCACTTGAGCCAACAGGGATGTGGGTCAGACCCAGTAGGAAAGTTTGTACCTTGTGATGTGTCTTAGAAACCTTTGGATCACCCATCCCTCACCATGCACCATGAGCATATCCTTCTTTATACTTCTCCCCCAGAATACAAAAAAACACTTAATCACTTACCTCAAATGAAGGCAATGCCATTAAGGAAAGCCAAATGGCAATATTTCATGTCAACTCTTCAACCATTCCTTAGAATTTATCTTATGTTACCAAATAACTCAAAAGAAGAAAGGAGCTAATATGCAGAAGATAATATTCTTTATGTGGTTTATTAGGATGGAAAAACTAGAAGGATCTAAATGTATTATGATGAGCTTAAAAATGATGATACATTTACTTAAAAGAATATTATGCAATCAATAAAAATGCTAAGTATAAAGTTAGCAATATGAAAAAAAAAGCATATGATACTGTGGCAAATGTAAAAAGTAGACTTACAAAACCACAAAACTATCTGCATACAATGTTTAAAACATGCATAAGAAAAAAGAGCTGGGGAGAACTACACCAAAGGGTTGCAGGCTCGATTCCTGGTCAAGGGCATGTTACTGGGCTGTGGGTTCAATCCCCATCCCTGGTTGGGGCACGTGCGGAGCACAACTAATTGATGTGTCTCTCTCACATCCATGTCCTCCCTCCTCCCCCGCTTCAACTCTCTTTAAAAATCAATGGAAAAAATATCCTCGGGTAGAGTTAACAAAAAAAATAAATAAATAAAGATATTGACAATAAATGAGCATATCATATTCTCAGACTCATATTGGGTTCTGGCAAATATATCAAAGAACGGTCACAGTAAAAGCTTAAAGGCACTCCATAAGAGGCATTTTGTTACAGTTCAGAGAAAAAATTTATTCACTCTTCCATGGGAACTGCTACTGAAAAGCAGCCCTCAGATGTCACAATCTTAAAATATAAGACCAGACCTTTGCAATTTCTAAGAAAAGGAAAATTCATACTGGTTCTTCTCTGTAGAACACAACTTGTGCAAAGTATTTCATAATAATAATTTAACATTTAATGAAGTAACTTTTAATTTGGTTCAAGTTACTAAGATTTTCAAGTAAATGTAATCTAATCATCCTACATTAATTTAACAAATGCATGGGCTGCAAAATTAAACCAATATCAGCTTGGCATATACTGTTACATTGATGTTAATTTCAGAAGCCCAGTTTAAACAACAGAGAATTCAAGTTACCCTTAGATCTGACATCAGCTTCTTGTCAAGCGTCTGCTCCAAGAAATGAGAACTGACTTGCTCCATAGAGCCCTGTAAAAAAAAAAAAGAATCCAAAACAAACTGAACATCTTTTAAGATCTGAACATTATCTCAATAGTCAAAGTTTGCAGTCAATGTGTAAAGATAACATTATTCTTAACATTAAAGATGCCTATGGGTTCTGAATCAGCAGGAATATAACAAAAACATTAGCAGCAGCAGCTAGTTCCTAAATAGAGTTCACTGTGTCATGCACTAAGTGCTTTATACATACATTAATTAATTTAGTCCCCCTCCAAAATAAATATTATTGTCAGTCCCATTTTTGTTTGTTTTAAAATTTTTAAATTGATTTTTAGAGAGAGAGGAAGGGAGAGGGAGACAGGGAGAGAAACATTGATGCAAGAATGAAACATTGATCGGCTGCCTCCTACACACCCCACAATGGGGATCGAGCCAGCAAGCCTTTGGTGCACAAGCCAATGCCCAAGCAACTGAGCCACACCAGCTAGAACCAAAACAAAGTTTTAAAATGTGAATTAAAAAGTAAAATCAGCTGAAACCGGTTTGGCTCAGTGGATAGAGCGTCGGCCTGCAGACTGAAAGGTCCCAGGTTCGATTCCGGTCAAGGGCATGTACCTTCGTTGCGGGCACATTCCCAGAGGGAGATGTGCAGGAGGCAGCTGATAGATGTTTCTCTCTCATCGATGTTTCTAACTCTCTATCTCTCTCCCTTCCTCTCTGTAAAAAATCAATAAAATATATTTTAAAAAAAAGTAAAATCAATAACAACTGGTTTAACCCTGTATTTTATTATGAACAAGCAATCTATACATATAAAAGCCAAGCAACCAGAACAACGGAACGACCGGTCACTATGACGCACACTGCAGTGGCCAACTGGCCTGATCAGGGCCCCGATCAGGGCCCCGATCAGCCCCTCCCCCTGTTGCCCCGTCCCCTATCGGCACCACCACCCCAATCGGGGGTGGGGCTGGTTGGCCAACCTCCCACCTCCCCTTCCCCCCACTAGCCCGGCCCCGATCGGCCCCCATTGGGGCAGGCCGGCCTGACCCCATCCGTGCACAAATTTGTGTACCAGGCCTCTAGTATAATTCATAAGCAATACTGAAATCATCCAAATTCCTTATTATTCCATAAAAATGTTTCACACAGTTTTTAGCAATTACCCCATAAATACTGGTCATAAAAATAGGGCTACCACTGGATCTGAGTCTAGTACAGTCATGTCCAAAGTATTCAGCCAACAATTTTACCAAGACTGGCAGTGTTGGAGGCCCTCAAAAAGAAAGTGTCCAAAAAGAATCTCAGATTTTCTTGCTGTGATAGTCACAAAATTTTATAGATACGTGTGTGTGTGTGTGTGTGTGTGTGTGTGTATATATACTATAACAACCCCCACTATCACACACAGAATATGTTACAATTTTTAGTATCTCGTTTGAGCATCATGACAACTCAGTGAGGTAAATATGAGAGATATCAAACCCTCTTAATAGATGAGGAAACCAAAACTAAGGTCAAGTGACATCTCAAAGATAACACATATATAATAAGGCTATTATTAGGTCAACACTCCTTTTATAAAACAGTTCCATCTCTGAAAAATTAACTTTTTTTTTTAATAAATGTACTCTGAATCCCCAAAGGCAAAACAGAAGAGTACCAGGCTAAAAGTCAGGAGATTAATATCTGACTCCCATTCCACAACTTTCTATTTGGATTAGCTGAATTCATTTCTCAGAGCCTCAATTTTCTCACCTGGAAAATGGGAATAACAATATCTACCTTGCTGGGTTACTGTGAAGAATAAGTGAGATCATGTAAATGGCCTCACAGTATCTAGGTCATAAAAGATGCTTAGTAAACAGAAGCAACTATTTTTATTATTACTTACTTTAATCCCTAGGCCTTCGCTATCTCATAAGCTAACAAATGTAAATAGAATTGTCTTTAAAATTCTTTCAAGCTCTAAAAGACTATACTTCTCCATTGGAAAGTGAGCTTTTTCTTTCTATTTTAAGAAACACTATAATTTCTAATAGTGGGTTACAACTATCCCTACCTGTAGTTTCTCAAATGTTTGTATAAGTGTAACAGGCAACATGTTCACAAAGAAAGTGTAACTTGTAGCGCTGACGTGGCTCAGTGGTTAAGCGTCAACCTATGAACCAGAAGGATATGGCTAGATTCCCAATCAGGACACATGCCTGGGTTGTGGGCTCAATCCCCAATGTGGGGAGTGCTGGAGGCAGCCAATCAATGATTCTCTCACATCATTGATGTTTCTATCGTTCTCTCCCTCTCCCTTTATCTTTGAAATCAATAAAAATATATTTAATAAATAAATAAAAAGTGCAACTTACCAATAGCTTTGCAGCTTGAACTCGAACCACCCAGGATCCATCACTGACCATGTGACAAATTTTCCCAAAAGCATCATCAACTAAGCGAATTTCTTCATTAGAAGATGGGATTGGGACAATGCTAAATTAAAAGAAAGAAAAAACATAAAACATAAGTCTAAAGCTTCAGGTTCAATAAACTGGGAATGATAAACAGCACAAGTCGAGATGATAATTGAATAATTAAAATCCTGGAATGATGAAATACATTTCATAGTAAACAAATGACTCTGAGAGTATAAGTCAACCCTTTTAGTTGTGCTGCAAATTTTCACTGTCTTGAATAAAAATGTTTAACTCATCAGAGGTACAAAGATTTATGAAGCTACCAAAAACTAGCTACCACAGAGTACTTTAAATCTCTGTTTATTCCATATTTGCATTGCTGTGAATATAGTAAATCTCAGAATAAATAAGTATAAAACATACTTGTATATCTGGTCCTAAAAGGAGAGGCAAATTCCAATCAGTCTTTTTTTTTTTTTTTTTTTTTTTTTTACTATATCTGTCTCTCCACCTCCCAGAATCACTGTGAGAATGATTTGATTACTGCAAAAATGTTTTTAACCAGGAAAACACTACATAAGGGATCATTATCCTCAAACTACCTAGTATCTTTATCTGGTATTTGTATTTACTAAAATGGGCCCCAAACAATTTTAAAGATTTAAAAAGGGTAGGGTAGAGGTAGGGAGGAAGCTGCAAAGCACTTAAGAAAGACAGTCCCATCCCTTCATTTAACTTTCATTTACAAAAGAGGAGGTTGGGACCCAGAGAGTTGGAGTATCTTTCCAAAGACACAGAAAGGATGGCAGAGCTAAAGAATCAGGACCAGATATCCTGATTTCCAGGGTCTGTACTTTTCCCCTATTTCACACTGCCTTCAAAAAATCTAACCAATGTTTTTTTTTCTTCTGGAGGTGGGCTTTTTACACAGTGTGAGGAGAGAAAAATGGCTTAGCAATGAATGAAAGCTGGCTTACACCCACACTGACCTTTCAGGATAGAGCTGACTGACAACCCAGATAAGCTGGACTGCAGCACTGCGCACTTGTTCATAGTCATCAGACAGCAATTTACAGGCCTGCAAACAAGGATTCCAAAAGTCTATTAGTTTTGTATCCCCCCAAGGTGATGTTTAAACTATTTTCACAATGAAGACAGGGTGGCTGGATAAGGATGCTAATCATAAAACCTGTGGGTGGTTTTAGCTACTTGAGCCTTTGCCCAACAAAGAATTCTTGGCTTCTGTCAGCTGCTCTGTGTTCTGATTGAGCCCTCCCATCTCAAGTCTCGAAGCAGAACCACAGCCTGATAGCACAAACGCCATCTAAAAGAGCACAATTCCAGTAAAGCCTTCTGGGAGCCCCCACTGCTGCTCTCACAGGCTCAAACACCAGAGATGTTTTTTTGCCTATCTGTGAAATCAAAGCACAAATTTCTGATCGACAATCTTTCTGAAATAATTGCACAATTTTAATGCTAAGCCGCCAAAAGAGGCCAGATTTTTCTGTTTTAACTTTGGTCTGAAATGGCATATCTCTACTCCACCCACAGTCATAGCAACACCCTTGACTTCAACAACATCCAGAACTACTCCATGTCTGAGTTTTAAAATCCTAAATTCCATGCTCTGATCAGAACTTGCTACTCCATCAGCTCTTCCATTTCCATGCCTTAACCCATTACACCTACTCTTCAACCCCACTTAACCTACTAAGAGGGTTAACTTGAAACGCAGGCAGATAGGGCAGGGGTCCAGGGGAAAACAAAGGCAGGAGGAACATAGGCAGGCAGACACAGCAGTTTGAGCAGCCTAATCACAGAAACCAACCAAGCAGAAATAATAAAATGTGTCTGGACTCAAAGCGGGAGGCAGGGGAAAACAAGGGAGGGCCTGCAGCAACAAAGTGTAGAAACGCATAGAAACAGAGAAAGTCCAGCATTAAGACAGAGAAAGAACACATAGAAACAGGGAAAGTTCAGATCATTGCTGGGCAAGAACAACTGAGGGAATCAAACAGGTGACAACATGGATAGATATAGAAGCAAGCTTGCAGCAAATATACACCCCTGGACTACATTATTGGGCACCCCTCCCCATGGGGGGATTCTGAATCTGCTTGCAATAAATTTTCCACACTTTTGCTTAAATCTCCTGGTCCACATAGCTCATTCTTCAGCATCGTGAGACACAACCCTGGGAAAAACCCTTGACTCACCATTCCGGTTATCACTACCTATCCATTTAACCAGGGTTTCTCAATCTCGCACTATTGACACTTTAGACTGGATAATTCTTTGTGAGGGGTTGTCCTGTGCATTGTAAGATGTTTAGCAGCATCCCTGGGTTCTACTCACTAGATGGTTGTAGCACCACCCCTTCTCCAATCCCTAGGAGTTGCAATAGTCAAAAATACCTCTTGCCCTAGTTGGTTTGGCTCTGTGGATAGAGCAACGGCCTACAGACTAAAGGGTCACAGGTTCAATTCCAGCCAAGGGCGCATGCCTAGGTTGTGGGCTCAATCCTCACCCCCCCCCCCCAAGTAAGGGGGTGTGCAGGAAGCAGCCAATCAGTGATTCTCTCTCATCACTGATGTTTCTCTCTCTCTCCCTCCCTTCCTTTCTGAAATCAATAAAAATAAAAAAATAAAAACCTCTTACCCTAGCTGACCCTTCACCAAAATTTGACACTGTTGACTGTGAGAACCCCCCTCCTGCCTTTTCTGGAATATGTTTCTCCTCTTCTTCCATAAGGCTGCTTCTGAGCTCCATTCTAGGGCTGCTTTCTTCTGTCTACCTCTTAAGTGTTGGACTTTGCTCAGCTCCATCCTTGATCTCTTTCAATCTTCTTACTCGCCCTGAGTATCCTCAGGCCCCCTAGATACTGATGGCTCCACATACCCACCTCCAGCTCTGATCTCTCCTGAACTCCAGACCTTCACAACTATTTATGGCCTGAAATTCTCCTCATGGTTGTAACATCAAACCTTCAAACTCAATATAACCAAAACAATTCATTAGATACCTAATTCAATCTTATATCTCAAATACTCCACCATTACTCCATCCTCACACCATTGTGGCCCGCCCTCATCATTGCTTGCTTAGTATTAAAAAGAAACAACAGGCCCAAACTGGAGTCACTTGTGCTAAGCCCACCAAGACTTAATACCTACCAGTGATGGCGAACCTATGACATGGGTGTCAGAGGTGACAAGTGAACTCGTTTTTTTGGTTGATTTTTCTTTTTTTTTTTTTCTTTTTTTTTTTTTTTATATATTTTATTGATTTTTCAGAGAGGAAGGGAGAGAGATAGAGAGAGTTAGAAACATCGATGAGAGAGAAACATCGATCAGCTGCCTCCTGCACATCCCCCACCGGGGATGTGCCCGCAACCCAGGTACATGCCCTTGACCGGAATCGAACCCGGGACCTCTCAGTCCGCAGGCTGACGCTCTATCCACTGAGCCAAACCGGTTTTGGCGGTTGATTTTTCTTTGTTAAATGGCATTTAAATATGTAAAATAAATATCAAAAATATAAGTCTATGGTTGCAAATATCAAAAAATTTCTATATGTGACACGGCACCAGAGTTAAGTTAGCGTTTTTCAAAATGCTGACAGGCCGAGCTCAAAAGGTTCGCCATCACTGACCTAACCTAACTATAGTTTCAGCTTCTCCCAAGAATGGAATTTTAAACCAATTAGTCTGGAATTTCCTGGTCAGCACTAATGAGGTAATCTGCCTGATAAGACCCCCCTAAGGCAGTGGTTCTCAACCTTCTGGCCCTTTAAATACAGTTCCTATGTTGTGACCCAACCATAAAATTATTTTCATTGCTACTTCATAACTATAATGTTGTACTGTTATGAATCGCAATGTAAATATCTGATATGCAGGATGGTCTTAGGCGACCCCTGTGAAAGGAAGCTGCAAAGCACTCAAGAAAGACAGTCCCATCCCTTCATTTAACTTTCATTTACAAAAGAGGAGGTTGGGACCCCGAGAGTTGAAGTATCTTTCCAAAGATACACAGAAAGGCGTTGGTGGTATAGTGGTGAGCATAGCTGCCTTCCAAAGATACACAGAAAGGATGGCAGAGCTAAAGAATCAGGACCAGATATCCTGATTTCCAAAGGTGTCGCGACCCACAGGTTGAGAACCACTGCCCTAAGGGAAAGTAACCTTCCCCTAAGGCAGTGGTTCTCAACCTTCCTAATGCCGCAACCCTTTAATACAGTTCCTCATGTTGTGGTGACCCCCAATTTCACTGTTACAAATTGAACATAATTAAAGCATAGTGATTAATCACAAAAACAATATGTAATTATATATGTGTTTTCTGATGGTCTTAGGCGACCCCTGTGAAAGGCTCGTTCGACCCCCAAAGGGGCCTCGACCCACAGGTTGAGGACCGCTGCCCTAAGGGAAAGTAACCTTGCCCAAAATAATCCACTTTTTAAATTTCCTTGACCCATCTTTCTGCCTACAAAAACCTCCCACTTTGTACAACTCCTCAAAACATCCTTCTATTTACTATATGGGATGTTGCCCAATTCATGAATTACTAGTATTCAATGGCTCCAATTAGATCTTTAAATATACCTGGCTGAATTTGTTTTTTAACACTACTTAACTGATACAGTCTCATGCCACTAAATAGATCGATCATCTAGTTGACCTTTTTTTCCTCTGAGTCCTTACTCGCCAAGTTTCCTTTAATTATTTGGCTTCCCAATATTTTTCTAATAGGGAGAGAAGGGGCCAGTCGGGTCAAAACAACCATTCTGAACTCATTCTACTTCATTTTTTTCAAAGAATAAACTTGGTATGCTCATCAGTCATAGGGGCTTGGCTATAATCATCTTCCTCTGAAAGATAAACCCACTTTGATAGAGTAACAAAATCTGGTCTCTGAGCATGGATTTAGATTGCCTGTCTCTAGATTCCTGCAATTATTCTACAAGAGAAATACCACTTTGTAAGGCCTTTTGGTGAGGCAATCAGCTTCTCCTAGCGATACTATAAATTCATTGTGCCTCTCCTTATCAGTACTACAATAAGCATTTGATAACTTTTCATATGATCCTGGGTCTTGGTCATCCTCCAGTTTGCCAAGTGTGGTTCCCAGAACTGACTTCAGGTTTAGCCCTAGCAACCAGAGATCAGCAAGAATAGCACTGTCCTTATTCTGAATACTATACTTCTCTTTGTATACTCTGATATTTATTAATGTGCTACCTAAATCCTCCTAAAAGTGCTTTTCATATACACTAGAGCTATTCAATTACATATCCCCATTTTCTTTGTAGAATCTATGTTTTGAATACAACCTCACATTCACCCCAATTAACATTACTTCTATTAGCTAGCTGAAGCTCTGTTTTCAAATCCTGACAACCAATATGCCAGCCTCCCAGTTTCATACTTCCCCTTCCTTGCAGATAGTCATTTAAAGTACCTGATTATAAATTGTTTGGTGTAATTTCAGTCCTCTTTCATGAAGCTGCAACTATAAAATAAAGATATAGTTTAAGTATTTGGGGGAAAAAATCCCTTTTTCCCATGTCTCCCCACAATCTCAAATACATTCCTGCATTATATCAGATTAACATGGTTTCCATTAGCCAAAATCAGTGCTATCTATATAAATAAGAAACCTGGTCAAAGACTTTTTAGTAGACATAATCAAACACTTAATAAATCTAACCCATGGACTCTTCCAAAGGGATATTAGAAAAACATGAAACAATTATAAGAAGGCTGAGGAAGACATGATTAGCACCATTTCCTCCTAAAAAGCAACCCCCTCACACTGGTAAATTTTCTCCTATATTTCTGAAACATGGAAGGTACAACCTGAGCCTACTGGAAGACAATATCCAGAGGGGGTGGTGCTGCCATGTTTCAGAAATACAAGTGAAAGCGACCAGAGAAGCCCAAAGAAAAGCACGCCTGTTATATAGAAAGTGTGCCTCTGAGCCCTGCGATGCCACCAACACCTTCCTGGAAAGTATGGATAAGGTGTGTCCTGGGGGGGATTCCGAACGTATCCAAGGCAGCATTGCCCATGTACAAATGAAAACAGACAAACAAACAAATAAAACTGTCCCAATTTACTTCCCGTGATCATGTTTACCATGGCTTTTATAGCTGCTGTTCTGACACGCGGGTCTTGGTCACTAAAGTAATCCCCTATAATCTTCTGGACATCTCTGATAGCTAGGCCTTCTGCATCCTTTGTGACACTTTTCTCCAAAGAGCCGAGATTGCCAAGTAATTGCAGGCACTTATTTCTTACACCATGGGAAGTATCTGTCAGGTGCTATAAAACAAAAGAGAGGAAAAAAAAGGACATGATTAAGTTATCTTTAAAACAAACCAAACAAACAAAAAACAGAAACAAAAGCATTCTATCAGCTTTAGGAATGACTTGGAACACTATACTCTGACCATAACCTGTATAGTATCATGTTACTTGAATATGGTCCTCCAAAAAGAATCATAAGTCCTTAGAAAATAAAAAATAAGACTCCCTTTTGTTCATTACAGTAGTCCAATCATACTGCCTTGTAAAGTACTTTAAAAATGTCCTCTAGCCCTGACCAGTTTGGCTCAGTGGCTAGAGCATCGGCCTGAGAACTGAAGAGTCCCAGGTTCAATTCTGGTCAAGGGCATGTACCTTGGTTGCGGGCACATCCCCAGTGGGGGGTGTGCAGGAGGCAGCTGAGGGATGTATCTCTCTCATGGATGTTTCTGGCTCTCTGTCCCTCTCCCTTCCTCTCTGTGAAAAATCAATAAAATATATTTTAAAAAAAATAAAAATGTCCACTAGCTCACCAGTGTGGCTCAGTGGTTGAGCACTGACCTTTGAACCAGGTCACAGTTCGATTCCTGGTGGGAGTACATGCCCGGACTGCAGGCTCAGTCCCTAGTAGGGGACAGGCAGGAGGCAGCCAATAATCCTCTCTCATCATTGATATTTCTATCCCTCTTTCCCTCTCCCTTCTGTCTCTGAAATCAATAAAAACATATTTTAAAAAAGATTATCAGTAAGAGGTACATACAGAAGTATTTATAATTGAAATAACATGAATGACAAGGATTTACTTTTTTGTTGTTGTTGTTAATACTAACCCCAGGATATTTTTCCATTAATTTTTTTTTTATTTTTATAGAGAGTGAAAGGGAGGGGGAGAGACAGAGAGAGAGAAACATTGATGTGAGAGAGACACATTAATTGGCTGCCTCCCACTCACGCCCCCACCAGGGCTGGGGATTGAGCCAGCAATCGAGGTACATGTCCTTTACCTGAATCAAAACTGGGACCCTTCAGTCCAAAAGCTGATGCTCTATCCATTGAGCAAACTGTCTAGGACTTTTTATTTATTTACTGCACATTGAAAGGAAATTAGAAAAAATATTTTAATATCGCTGTCACCCTTTCTCTATAATAGAAGTGTCAACCAAATTCATGATGGACAATGACAGATTGAAACACAGGTGTGCAATTGGCGCCAGCGAGAGCTTTATTAGTATACTAGAGGCCCGGTGCACAAAAATTTGTGCACTTCAGTGGGGGGGGATTCCCTCAACCTGGCCTGTGCCCTCTTGCAGTCTGGGACCCCTCAGGGGATGACCACCTGCTGGCTTAGGCCTGCTCCCCGGGGGATTGGGCCTAAGATGGCAATCAGACATCCCTCTGGCAGCCCGGCAGCCCTCGGGGGATGTCCACTTGCCAGCAGGGAGCAGACCTAAGCTGCAGTCAGACATCCTTAGCACTGCTGAGGAGGCACGAGAGGCTCCCACCACCACCCCTGTACTGGCAGCCGTCAGCCTGGCTTGTGGCTGAGCAGAACTCCCCCATGTGGGAGCGCATTGACCACCAGAGGGCAGCTCCTGCATTGAGCGTCTGCCCCCTGGTGGTCAGTGTGTGTCATAGTGACCAGTCATGCCCAGTCTCTCTGCTTTTAGGGTCAGTTTGCATATTACCCTTTTACTATACAGGACAGAGGCCTAGTGCATGGGTGGGAGCCGGATGGTTTGCCCTGAAGGGTGTCCCGGATCAGGGTGGGGGTCCCACTTAGGTGCCTGGCCAGCCTGGGTAAGGGGCTGATGGCTATTTGTAGCTGGTCACACCCCCTTTAGGGTGGGGGTCCCCACTGGGGTGCCTGGCCGTGTGGGTGAGGGGCTGAGGGCCGTTTTCAGGCTGGCCAGTGACTGAAGCTCCCAGCCTCTCCTTTTTTTCTTTATTCTGGGATTTATTTACCTTCTATAATTGAAACGTTGTTGCCATCCTGCTCGGTCCAGCTCTGAGGCCACGGCCTGCTGAAAGCAGGTATCTGGGGTTTGTTTAGCTTCTATAATTGAAACTTTGTTGCTTTCGGAGCTCAGAGCCGGGCCGCGGCAGGCGGGGAACCTTAGCTTCCTCCATCACTGGAGCAAGCAAGCCTCCTGCTCGCTTCAGCTGCATGGCTGCCGGCCGCCATCTTGGTTGGTGGTTAATTTGCATATCACCCTGATTAGCCCATGGGAAGCGTAGCGAAGGTATGGTCAATTACCCTTTTTGTCTTTTATTAGATAGGCTGTATAGTGCATGCATGAGTCAACATTTTTAAACTAGAGGCCCAGTGCACGAAGTGGGGTCCCTCAGGCTGGCCTGCACCCTCTCGCAATCCGGGACCCCTCAGGGGATGTTAGAGAGCTGGTTTCCGCCTGATCCTTGCAGGCCAGGCCGAGGGACCCCACCGGTGCATGTTCCTTGCACCAGGCCTCTAGTATGCATATAAGATCTTTGGTTACTCTCTTCCCGCCCTCCCCGCTCCTCCCTTCCCTCTGAGATTCATCAGTCTGTTCCATGTTTCCATGCCTGTGTGTTGAGCACCTGCCCCCTGGTGGTCAGTGTGCATCATAGCTACCAGCTAGTTGGCCGATCGCTTAGGCTTTTGTATATACAGATTGACAGTGCACGTCATATGTACCAGCCAGCTGGTCAGTTGGTCAGATGTACAGTCGGTCACTTAGCCTTTTATACACACACACACACACACACACACACACACACACACACATTTCCCCGCCCCCCCCCCCCCCCCAGGGATTTACTTTGTTTTTATTTTTTAAATTATTTTCTTTTTCTAAATATATTTTTACTGATTTCAGAGAGTCAATCAGAGTCCAAAACTCCGATTTTGGAGTAAGGACAGGTTTACTGATTGACAAGGCATAGCTCAAGAAGATGCGGGAGGAGGAACTGGATGAAAGAAGGTGAAGAGATTAACAAAAGAACATACAGTATAGTCCAGGGGTGGGCAAACTTTTTGACTCGAGGGCCACAATGGGTTCTTAAACTGGACCGGAGGGCTGGAACAAAAGCATGGATGGAGTGTTTGTGTGAACTAATATAAATTCAAAGTAAACATCATTACATAAAAGGGTACGGTCTTCTTCCAACCCGAACTGGCTGGAGCAGGACAAGGGCTAGGCTTGATGCTGGCCAGGCTTCCCCACTCCCAGCCTGGGATGCCCCTGCTCTGGACTTCTCATTTCTCTTCATTGGTTTATTTTTCAATGAAAAAAAAAAAAAAAAAAAAGGGTACGGTCTTTTTTTTTTTTTGGTTTTATTCATTTCAAACGGCCGGATCCGGCTCGCGGGCCGTAGTTTGCCCACGGCTGGTATAGTCCATGAACACAGACAACAGTGTGGTGATGGCCAGAGGGGGTAGGGGTGAGGCTGGGTGGAGGTGGATAAAGGGGAGAAAATAGTGGACATCTGTAATATTGTCAACAATAAAAAACAAATAAAAATAGGGATAATTTTACTTCTTCCTTTCCAATATGGATGCCTTTCATTTCTTTTTCTTGCCCAACTTCCCTGGCTATTAGGGCCTCTAGTATAATGTTGAACAGAAATGGAGGGAGACACAAGGATATAGTTGTTTTACTCCTAATCTTAGATGGGGAAAGTATCCAGTCTTTCACTATTAGTATGATGCTAGCTGTCATTTTTTCACAGACATCCTTTATCAACTTGGGGAAATCCCATTCTATTCCCTAATATCCTTAGGGTTTTAATACAGGAATTGGATTGAATTTTGTCAAATACTTTTTCTGCAACTATTGAAACAATCATGTGTTTTTTGTACTTTATTTATTTACTTATTTAATTCATTCATTATTTTTTTAAATCCTTACCCGAGGATATTTTTCCATTGATTTTTTTAAAATACATTTTTATTGATTTTTTTACAGACCGGAAGGGAGAAGGATAGAGAGTTAGAAACACTGATGAGAGAGAAACACTGATCAGTTGCCTTCTGCATGCCCCCTACTGGGGATCACGCCTGCAACCAAGGTACATGCCCTTCACTGGAATCAAACCTGGGATCTTTCAGTCCATGGGCTGACACTATATCTACTGAGCCAAACCAGTTAGGACTCCATTGACTTTTTTTAGGGAGAGTGAAAGAGAGAGGGAAAGACAGAAACATCCATGTGAGAGAAACGCATTGATTGCTTGTATACTGCACGAGCCCCGACCAGTGTCCAGGCCGGAGAGGAGCCTGCAATCAAGTATGTGCCCTTGTTCGGAATCGAATCTGGGATCCTTTGGTCCACAGGCCAACCCTCTATCCACTGAGCCAGACCAGCTAGGGCTTTTGTACTTTATTTTTTATGGTGCACTACATTAGTTTATTTTCAGATGTTGAACCAACCTTACATTCCTGGGATAAATCCTATTTGGTCATGGGGGTATAATTCTATTAACATTGCTGGGTTTGATTATGCTAGTATTTTGTTAAGGATCTTTGCATTCATATTCATAAGATACATTGATCTACAGTTTGCATTTCTTGTAATGTTTTTGTCTAATTTTGGTATTGGGGTTATACTAGCCTCATAGAATAAGTTGGGAAGTATCCCCTCCTCTTCTATTTTTTTTTTTTTAAAGATTGTGAAGATTGCTATCAATTCTTACTGAAATGTTTGTCTTGAACATTTGGGCCTGAGCTTTTCTTTGTAGGTAGGTTTTTATTTTGTTTTTTCATTTCTTATTTTTTCTTTTTTAATATATTTTATTGATTTTTTACAGAGAGGAAGGGAGAGGGATAGAGAGTTAGAAACATCGATGAGAGAGAAACATCAATCAGCTGCCTCCTGCACACTCCCCACTGGGGACGTGCCCACAACCAAGGCACATGCCCTTGACCGGAATCAAACCCGGGACCCTTGAGTCTGCAGGCCGACACTCCATCCACTGAGCCAAACCAGTCAGGGCTTGTTTTTTCATTTCTAATGAAAAATTCAATTGCTTGTCATGGATCTATTCAATTTGTCTACTTCTTCTTGAGTTAGTTTTGGCAATTTGTGTCTTCGTAGAAATTTGTTCATTTCATCTAAGTTATCTAACTTATAGGCATACACTTGTTCACAGTATTCTTTTGTAATCTTTCTTATTTCTGTCAGGTTGGTAGTAATGTTCTCTCTTTCATTTCTGATTCTAATGATTTGAGTCTTCTGGGTTTTTGTGTGTGTGTGTGTGTGGGTTTTTTTGGCCTGGTCAATATAGCTAAAGGTTTGTCAATTTTGTTGATCTTTTCAAAGAACAAGCTTTTTGTTTCATTTATTTCTTTATTGTTTCCCTATTCTCTATTTCATTAATTTCTGCTCTAAACTTTCTTAGTTCCTATCTTCTGCATGCTTTAGATATAGTGAGCTCTTCTTTTTCCAGTGTCTTTAAGGTGGAAGTTTAGATTACAGATTTGAGATCTTTTTTTTTCAGTATAGGCACTTATAGCTATAAATTTCCCTCTAAATATGCCTTAGCTACATTGATAAGTACTGGTATGTCATGTCTTATCTTCATACATCTAGAAATATTTTTTAATTTCCTTTTTGATTTATTCTTTGACCCATTGGTTATATAGGAGTATGTTGTTTCAATTTCCACATATTTGTGAGTTTCCCAAATTTCTGTTACTGATTTCTAATTTCATTCCATTGTGGTTAGAGAACATACTTTGTATTATTACTATCAAAGCAGTACATGTTATTATATACGAATAATATCGCAAGGCACACAAAAATCACTGTCAAAATGGCATTAGGAATAGTAACTGTGGCTATGAATCTTAGATAGTCTTTATTTTTAAATCTTTTTTAAAGATATGTTTTTACCGATTTCAGAGAGAGGAAGAGAGAGATAGAAACATCAATGATCAGCTGCCTCCTGCACACACCCTACCAGGAATCGAGCCTGAGACCTGGGCGTGTACCCTAACCAGGAATCGAACCATGACCTCCTTGTTCCTAGGTCCACACTCAACCACTGAGCCACACAGGTTGGGCAGATAGTCTTAATTTAGTTGAGTCTGCAAAAGCTTATGACAGATCTGCTATTTCCAGATTTTTTTTACCCTACTATGAGCTTCTACAACGCAAAGAGCACATATGAGAAACTGGCAAGAAACATGAAAAGTTCTCTCAAGAAAGGAAATACAAATGGAAAACAAGTATGAAGCCTCACTAATAATATTTTTAAAAGGAAATTTAAAAAAATAAAACACCATTTTCCTCCAAACAAATCAACAAGTTTATATTTAGTTTTTAAATATTAATATCCAATGCTAGAATAATACAGTGAAATTAGGCTCCACCCAACCATGCATTCATTGGTTGTTTCTTGTATGTGCCTTGACCAGGAATCAAACCTGCAAACTTGAAGTATCGAGATGATATTCTAACAAACTCTAAATGCTTTTAACTAGTAATTCTATTTATGAACCATTTATGTTTAGGAAACAACTCTAAATACAGAAAATGTTTTAGACTAATAATATTTATTTCAGTATTTTTTATAATTTTAAAAATTGTTACAATATAAACTTCCAATAATAGGAGAAAGTTAGGTAAAGTGTAGTTTAATTATTTAACAAAATATCATGTATCCATTAACAACATTTACAATATAAGGAAAATACTTCTGCTTTAATGTTAGTGAAAGAGCAAAAGCAATATATGGTTACAGCTATGTGTTTAAAAAAATAGCAAACAGTTTGGCTCAGCTTCGGCCTGCAGACTGAAAGGTCCCGGGATCGAGTCCTGTCAAGGACACATGCCGGGGTTTGGGGCTTGATCCCCAGAAGAGGGCATGCAGGAGGCAGCTGATCAATGAGACCAATGATGTTTCTCTCTCATCAGTGTTTCTATCTCTCTATCCCTCTCCATTCATCTCTCTCTAAAAATCAATAAAAATATTAAAAAAATGAAACACACGTGCAATTAAATAGTTAAAAATTAAATAGTTAAAAAATAAAGTTTAAAAAAATAGCAAATTATTTGCATGCAGGAGAATATCAGAAAGCAATACATCAAAAGACTAATAATGGTCACCTTTGGGGAGTGAATTATGAGTATAGTTTTTTCTTCATACTTTTCATTATCTTTCCAAAGTTTCTATGAATATAAATTTTTACAATATAAAGTTTATTAAAATCAAATTTAAGAAATTTCCACTTCAAGTGTAACAATCCACTTAGTACAACTCTTTTCTCACAAGCATGACCTCATAAATACAACTAACTAAATAAATATATAAATATATACATATGTAGAGATATACTTACTCGCAAACATACAATCCCTAGTTTTTTTCATTAGGCTCTTAATATTATGCTTGTCAAAGTGTTTTGTGTTTGTTGTTTATTAAGAAAACTAGGAGAACCAAGATGGAGGCATAGGTTAACGCCGGAGATTGCTGCCTCGAACAACCAATTCAAGGGTACACCTAAAAGACGGAACGGACATCATCCAGAACCACAGGAAGGCTGGCTGAGTGGAAATTCTACAACTAGGAGGAAAGAGATTATCATACCCCGACTCAGAGGCGGCGCAGTGCTGAAGTGAAATACTCAGGTGCGGAGTGCGCGCGGAGCGGGCTGGCGGCAGAGGGCGAGGTTGTTGTTTTCAATCGGGAGGGAGTTTCAGACTCTGAGCTCCAGATCCGGGCGAGTCTCTAGGGACCCAGACTCAAACGGAAGAAGTGGGACTGTCTGGCTTCGGTCGGAACTCGAAGGCAGCTTTCTCTCCGAGGTTTGCAGCAGTTGCTGGGACTCTGTGAGGCAGAGCCCCTAGGGACGGAACTGAGAGCAGCCATAACTGCTCGCTCCGCCCGCCCTGTTTGATCCCCTGCGACCCGCCCCACCCAAGCCCTGCACAGAGCCATTTGCCAGATAGCCTCAGGCAAAGGCTAGATTAGCACCTCCCCAGAGGACAGAATTTTCCCACTGCAGACACAGCTGACTCTCACAGCCAGTTGGCCTGGAGGTCAAATCCCCCCAGTATTAATTACAACAATCAAGGCTTAACTACAACAAGACTGTGCACAAAGACCACTAGGGGGTGCACCAAGAAAGCATAAAAAATAATGCGGAGACAAAGAAACAGGACAAAATTGTCAATGGAAGATATAGAGTTCAGAACCACACTTTTAAGGTCTCTCAAGAACTGTCTAGAAGCTGCTGATAAACTTAATGAGATCAACAAGAAATCTAATGAGACCCTCGATGTTATGATAAAGAACCAACTAGAAATTAAGCATACACTGACTGAAATAAAGAATACTATGCAGACTCCCAACAGCAGACCAGACGAGCGCAAGAATCAAATCAATGATTTGAAATGCGAAGAAGCAAAAAACACCCAACTGGAAAAGCAAAATGAAAAAAGAATCCGAAAATACGAAGATAGTGTAAGGAGCCTCTGGGACAGCTTCAAGCGTACCAACATCAGAATTATAGGGGTGCCAGAAGATGAGAGAGAGCAAGATATTGAAAACCTATTTGAAGAAATCATGACAGAAAACTTCCCCCACCTGGTGAAAGAAATAGACTTACAGGTCCAGGAAGCGCAGAGAACCCCAAACAAAAGGAATCCAAAGAGGACCACACCAAGACACATCATAATTAAAATGCCAAGAGCAAAAGACAAAGAGAAAATCCTAAAAGCAGCAAGAGAAAGACAGTCAGTTACCTACAAGGGAATACCCATACGACTGTCAGCTGATTTCTCAACAGAAACTTTGCAGGCCAGAAGGGAATGGCAAGAAATATTCAAAGTGATGAATACCAAGAACCTACACCCAAGATTACTTTATCCAGCAAAGCTATCATTCAGAACTGAAGGTCAGATAAAGAGCTTCACAGATAAGGAAAAGCTAAAGGAGTTCATCACCACCAAACCAGTATTATATGAAATGCTGAAAGGTATCCTTTAAGAAGAGGAAGAAGAAGAAAAAGGTAAAGATACTAATTATACACAACAAACATGCATCTATCAACAAGTGAATCTAAGAATCAAGTGAACAAATAATCTGGTGAGCATAATAGAATCAGGGACATAGAAAGGGAATGGACTGACTATTCTTGGGGGGGGAAAGGGGTGTGGGAGATGCGGGAAGAGACTGGACAAAAATCATGCACCTATGGATGAGGACAGTGGGTGGGGAGTGAGGGCGGAGGGTGGGGCGGGAACTGGGAGGAGGGGAGTTATGGGGGGAAAAACGAGGAACAAATGTAATAATCTGAACAATAAAGATTTAATTAAAAAGAAAAAAAGAAAACTAAAGCACTCTCTTTTTTAAAATATATTTTAAAAAAGGAAGGGAGAGGGATAGAGAGTTAGAAACATCAATGAGAGAGAAACATCGATCAGCTGCCTCATGCACAGCCACTACTGGGGATTGCCCGCAACCAAGGTACATGCCCTTGACCAGAATCGAACCTGGGACCCTTGAGTCCACAGGCTGACGCTCTATCCACTGAGCCAAACCGGTTAGGGCTGAAGCACTCTTTCCTGGGACTCAGAAATAGTGTTCTAATTCTATAAATATAATACTCTTCTACAATTCTAACATATTTGTCTTCTTATAACTTCAAAATCAATTTATCACAAAGATTAAAAGTAAAACCAATTCTACAAGTTTAGGAGCTGCTGTTATTTACAAAAGGCAGCTAATTAAAAGCTCTACATTAAATCAAAAGGCACAAACTAGTGTATTTACTTTATAATCAGAAAAAATAAACTTAAAAAAGAAAAACCTTTCCCCAACAGTTGTTTGGGTCTAGTTGTTCTGTTCACTGAGGCAACAAGGCACAATAAAAAGAACATGGGCTTTGGAACCAGCAAAACCAGAACCCATAGCCTGGTTCTGCAACTTCCTAGGTATGAAAACTTGGACAAGTTAAACTCCCTACACCTCAATCCCCACCTTTATAAAAGGGGTAACAGTACTTTGCCTAAAGGACTGTGAGGAAAAATGAAAAACTGGATATAAGGTACCATAATAAGGAGAGCACTTTTATTTGGCACAGTATACATGATAGCTACTATAATTATTTTCTTTTCTTTGGGGAAAAAGAGGAAGTTCATTTTCTAACAAGTTATTCAACTTTATTCCTAATCCAACATCAAGAAAAAAACAACATGAGATAGCTCCTAAAACATTAGGAGTCCTTGACAATTCTCAGCTACAAATTTACATTGTAGAACTAAGCAGTTCTTATAGCTCTTACCAACAGATAATGCAAAACTGTTCAAGAAAGAAGCAACCCTATATCTAATCATTATACTCTTACCTTGCAGGCTACATCAACTAATCTCATCTGGATAGCTTGATTCTCTGAGAGTTTAGTGCCAATTGCAAGCAAAGTGTCCAACAGTTGAGCTAGGACTTGATGAGACTCTAGAAAGAAAGATAAGTTGTGTTGTAAAATTTCAAAAAGAGATCACTAAAGAAACTAAGTTTACTTGGGTAAAGAATGTAGATTTTTTTTTTGGCAGCTAATTTCTACTATTTGATCTTTGATTCCCCTCAACTTAAAGCTAAGTTCCTAAAGGTATCATATCTAAATATTTGAATCCTCCACACGTTGGCCAAAGTGCCCCCAAAATGTTTAGTACTTGACTAATTCAAGGGCTTTTCACTGCCATCAAGATACAGTCCAAATTCCTTAGTAGGGCATCCATGCATGCATGCATGCATACATACATACATACATACATACATACATACCCTACAATGTCTAGCCCTCCCTGTCTTTTTCCAATTAGATTCATGTCCCCCTATCTTTGCTCAGGCCAACGTCTTCACCTAGAATGACTTCGTCCACACTCGACTCCATTCTCAGCCCCACTCCTGAGGGAGTACCTACTATTCTTGAAGTGTCACCTCCTGTATGAAGCTTTTCCTCTTCCCCAAGAATGGACCATTTTCTCCTCCATGCTTCCACTGCATGCTCTACATCAGCTATAACTCTTTACTATACTTACTTACTTTTACATCCGATTAAATCGGGAGAGTAAAAGAACCTTGAGAGCAAAGATAGTATTTTATTCACCTCTGTATTATCAAAATCTACCATAACTCATTAAATGTTCAATGAATGTTTAATAAATGGGCAAAAATCCAAATCCAAATAAATCAATACCAATCATCTTAGCCAGATTTTCTTCTTTGTTCCAAAATATGGTTCTTCTAATGCTCATAGTATACAAGTGGATTTAGGTGGCATTCAAATAACCATGTAGATATTTTAATGTGCATAATAAAAACTGCAGTTACTATCTATTGATGTCACGTGTCACTATTTTCATTTTAACATTTCTAATATAACAAGCCCCTTTAGTTTTATTTAACTAAAAAAATTGTCCACTTAAGAAAAACACTAAGTAAACCATAGTATAGATGTGAAGCAAATATATAAGAAATGGTGTACATGATATATAAATGACTAAAGCTCCGAAAATACTGTTAAATCACCTCTTAGTAAGACTTCTAGTCTTTCTCTCACATCAATGTCTCTCTCTAAAATCAATAAAAACATGTCCTCACGTGCTCTGGCCAGTTTGGTTCAGTGGTTAGAGTGTTGGCCTGTGGACTGGAGGGTCTCATGTTCAATTCCTGGTCAAAGGCACTGATCAAGGGCACATACCTCTGTTGCAGGTTCCCCAGCCCAGGTCGTGTGCATGGCAATCGATATGTCTCTCCCTCCCCCCTCCTCCCTCCCTCCTACTTTCTCTGGAAATCAATGGAAAAATATCCTCAGGTGAGGATTAAAAAAGAAAGTCTTTGGTAGAAATTCAATACAATTACAATTTTGGTATAAAGTTGTTTCTAACAAAATTTTTTGGAAGTTCTCAACTTCAGCCAATAAGTCACATATGTAAGCTATTTGTTGACATTTAACAGCTGTACAATAAATAAGTTTAGATTGTCTCTGAATTCATTGGCCCTTTATTTCTCTCATAATCTTTTAAGTTTATAGACTAAATGTTGTCCAATATTTAAATATTCACATTTGTTTATATATGTATACCCAAAATAAAACTATAAAACTATTCTCTAAAACCACAACTAATTCAAACAAATTACAATTTTTCCAGAAATACCAAAAGATTTTTCTTTTCTTTTTTTGTGTATATATATATATATTTAATCCTCACCCAAGGATATGTTCATTAATTTGAGAGAGAAGAAGAGAGAAAGAGAGAGAGAGAGAGAGAGAGAGAGAGAGAGAGAGAGAGAGAGAAACATCAATCAGTTGCCTCCCATACACACTGGACCAGGGATTGAACCTGAAACCTAGGTATATGCCCTGATGGGGAATCGAACCTGCAACATTTTTGCTGTGCAGGACAACACTCCAATCAACTGAGCCATCCAGCCAGGGCTGCCATGAGATATATTTAAAAAATATTTTTTTAAAATTGATTTTTAGAGAGGAGGGGAGAGGGAGAGGGAGAGAGAGAGAGAGACAGAGAAACATCTATCAGTTGCCTCCCACACATGCCCCAACCAGAGACTGAACCCAAAACCTGGGTTATGTGCCCTGACTAGGAATTGAACCCTCCACCTTTTGGTGTATCAGACAATGCTCCAACCAACTGAGCCACATCAGGCAGGGCCAAAGAACTTTTCATTTAATTTTCAACTAGAGGCCCAGTGCAAAAAATTCATGCAGGGGGGCTGGGGGGGGGGGGTTCCCTCAGCCCAGTCTGCACCCTCTTGCAATCAGGACCACTGGCTCCTAACTGCTCGCCTGCCTGATTGCCCCTAACCACTTGCCTGCCTGCCTGATCACCCCTAACTGTTCCCCTGCCTGCCTGATCACCCCTAACCACCTCTGCCTGCCTGCCTGATTGCCCCTAACCCAGTGGTGGGCAAACTTTTTGACTCGAGGGCCACAATAGGTTCTTAAACTGGACCGGAGGGCCGGAACAAAAGCATGGATGGAGTGTTTGTGTGAACTAATATAAATTCAAAGTAAACATCATTACATAAAAGGGTATGGTCTTTTTTTTTTTTTTAGTTTTATTCATTTCAAACGGGCCGGATCCGGCCCGCGGGCCGTAGTTTGCCCACAGCTGCCCTAACCACTCTGCCTGCCTGCCTGCCTTCCTGATCACCCCTAACTGCTTGCCCCTAACCACTTGCCTGACTGCTCCCCTGCCTGCCTGATCTCCCCTAACCATTCTGCCTGCCTGATCGCCCCTAACCATTCTGCCTGCCTGATCACCCCTAACCATTCTGGCAGCCTGATCTCCCCTAACCACTCTGCCTGCCTACCTGATCGTCCCTAACTGCCTCTGCCTTGGCCCCCGCCACCACAGCTTCGTCCAGAATGACATCCGGAAGGTTGTTCAGCTGTCTGGTCTAATTAGCATATTATGCTTTTATTATTATAGATAGTAAGGTAACTGAGGCACTAACTCTATAATATAATCTTGTACATTAAAAAAAAACCCACAGAAAAATAATAAAAAACATTAAAAAGGTAAAGTATTTTCCCATTTCACCTAAACACAGAAATAATGTTATTGGACATCAACAAGCAACAAACAAAAAAAGTAACAACAATATGTGAGACCTAAGAGATGTCACTTTTATAAGGAGGGAACTCAGAGACCACATATGACCAGGACAGCACCTCTCATGGTTTCTGAGTTAATGTGCACAGTCACCTAAACATATCTCTGTCCCATACAACTTAATCTTTAAAAAGTTAGTTAACTTCTCTGAACGTCAGTTTTCCCACCTATAAAATGACAATGACATCTATCTTCTATCATATGCAACATACTTGAAGCATATGGCACTAGGTACAGGCCCATAAATGATAGTTATTGAGAGACAAAACTACATTTTAACTCTAATGTAAATATATGTACATAGTTTTATTGAATCATCCTCAAATTCTTTTTAATACCAACACAACAATATTCTGTTTTAAATTCTATATAAAAGGAACTAAAGATTTCTGCTCTAAGTGTACAGCTTTTAAATTGCAACTTACTTTCATTCTGCAGGATGTTAATGGCATCATCCATAATACAGTCTGGAGAAAATCCTGCAGTCTTTGACAATAACCCCAATAATGAAGCAATTTTCAGTCTCACAGATGGATCATTCTCCTGGAACAAAAGAAGCTATTGTTACCTTGATGCTCTCCTTCCAGCTAACCAAAAACAGAACATGAGAAACTAACAGTTCAAAACAGAGTCAATGATCCAAGTATTCAAAGGCTTTAACTTTATATATTTCAGAGGAGAGAGCTTTCTTAATCAGTATGTTACACCCAAATACAGCAAAATGAATGGGAATTTTTTACGCCTTTCCCATGTCATTAACTTCTAACTAGAAATGTGCTTTTGAGAGTAAAAGTACCTTTTCTCTCCTGTGCAGTTACACAAGAGTTGCACCAACCTGTACTACCAACACTGCCAGCACTGGCCACCCAACCATGCTGTCAGCACCTTGCTCTTGGAGTCCCTGGAAATTGGGTGCTGCAGCCACTAATGCTATTACCAGAAAAAGAAATTTTAATCTACTTGTTTTTTGTTTTTGTTTTTTTGGATTACCATTAGAAGTTTGGGGCAGGTAAATCTAATTAACTGGGTCTAGGTCTTGCGCCTGAACTGTAGGTACAAGCAAGACTGAGAAATGAGTGGTCTGGCCCTTTTAGTTTTAATATTGGGAGGTGGTCTCTAATTTGCACAAAGAATCTTTTGGTGAGAAATTTCCCTCAAAGACAAAAAGAACCATGTTCATTTGTTCATTCCCTGTTCTCAAGTACGAAGCACCCTACCTTCCTAAGAAGATAACTGAGCACAACAAGGAGGCCTCAGTGGGGGAAGGAGCAATAGTAATAAAGTCAGAAGACATAGAATCCTGGCACACCACTTACTATATATATATTTTAGAAGTCTGGTGCACCGGTGGGGTCCCTTGGCCTGGCCTGCAGGGATCAGGCTGAAACCGGCTCTCCAACATCCCCCAAGTGGTCCCAGATTGTGAGAGGGTACAGCCCAGGCAGAGGGACCCCACCAGTGCAGGATCTGGGCCAGGGAGGGGCCGTGGGAGGGCTCCAGGGCATGTCCTGCTCATCTCATCCAGTCCGGATCAGGGCCAATCAGGGCCCGGGAGGGACAGTGGGAGGTCTCCAGGGAGTGTCCAACCCGTCTTGCCCAGTCCTGATCAGCTGGACCCCAGCAGCAAGCTAACCTACCGGTCAGAGCTTCTGCCCCCTGGTGGTCAGTGCGTGTCACAGCAATGGTTGAATGATCAAATGGTCAGACACTTAGCATATTAGGCTTTTATTATATAGGAAAATCTTGGGAAAGTCAATTTTAAATACCAGTCCAGCATTAATATGATGATTGAAATAGAAGGCGCAAAACTAGGCAAAGAAACAGATTAAGAGTGGCAGCATAGCCAATGTGGTTCAGTGGCTGAGCATCAATCCGTGAACCAGGAGGTTACATTTTCATTCCTGGTCAGGCCACACGCCTAGGTTTCCCGCTTGATCCCCAGTAGGAGATCAAGGAGGCAGGAGGCAGCCGATAGATGATTCTCTGTTATCATTGACGTTTCTATCTTTCTCTCCCTCTCCCTTCTTTGCTCTAAAGTCAATAAAACATTTTTTTTTCCTGGTTTGCTCCCGGATTTCAGCACCAAACAAAAACAAACAAACAAAAACACTTTTTTTTTTTTTTTCTTAAAAAGTGTATTACAAAGATCCAGCAAAAGACAATGGCAAGACTCTCACTTCTGGTAAGGGCAGACTAGACAACTCAGACCAATATTCCTGCTGAGAAAACTAGAAAAATACTATGAATGCCAAAAAAGAAAAAAGTGTTGACCTAGCCAATTTGACTCAATGGATAGGGCATCAACCCTCATACTAAAAGGTCCCGGGTTCAATTCCAGTCAAGAGCATGTAACTTGTTTGCAGGCTCGACCTCTGGCCCTGGTCAGGGTGTATGCGTGTGGGAGGCATCCAATCAATGTGTCTATCTCACATCAAAGTTTCTTTCTCCCTCTCCCCCTCCCTTCCACTCTCTCTAAAAACCAATTGAAAAATATCCTCAGGTGAGGATTAACAAACAGAAAAAAAAGAAAGAAAGAAAAAAGTGTGTGTGTATGTGTGTGTGTGTGTGTGTGTACTTGAAGGTATTAGAAAACTAAAAGATAAATGAAGAGCCCTAGCTGGTTTGGCTCAGTGGATAGAGCATTGGCCTGTGAACTGAAAGGTCCCAGGTTCGATTCTGGCTGGGGGCACATGCCCAGGTTAAGGGCTCGATCCCCAGTGGGGGGTGTGCAAGAGGCAGCCGATCGATGATTCTCTCTTATCACTGATATTTCTATCTCTTCCTCTGGTCAAGGGCACATGCCTGGGTTTTGGGCTCAATCCCCAGTGGGTGACTTGCAGGAGGCAGCCGATCAATGATTCTCCTCATCATGGATGTTTCTATCTCTCTCTCCCTCTTCCTTCCTCTCTGAAATCAATAAAAATATATTTTTTAAAAAAGAAAGAAAAAAGTGTAAATCCTATGAATTCTCATCATAAGGAGAAATTTTTTTTTCTTTTCTTTTTATTGTATCTACTAGAGGCCCAGTGCACGAATTTCTGCATGGGTGGGGTCCAGCTGGCCCGCCCCAATCAGGGCCAATTGGGGCCGAGCCAGCTGGGAGTAGGGGATGTGGGAGGTTGGCTGCCAGCCCCACCCCCAATCGGGGTCTGATCAGAGCCAGGCCTGCAGGGGGAGGAAGGGGCTACAGGAGGTTGGCCAGCTGACCCTGCCCCCATCGGGTGGGGGGGCCAATCGGGGGTGGGGCCAGTTGGGGGTTGGGGCCGCAGGAGGTTGGCCAATCGGGCCAGTTGGCCAGCCACAGTGCGCGTCATAGTGACCAGTAGTTCTGGTCGCTTGGCTTTTATATATATAGTCTAGAGGCCCAATGCACAAAATTCATGCAAGAGTAGCCCTTCATTCCCCCAGCTGCTGGCACCCTCTTCCCCCTGGCATCTGGGACCCGGGCTTCCCTCCGGCTGCTGGCTGGCACCCAGGACCTGGGCTTTCCTCCAGCCGCTGGCAGGCAACCAGGACTCGGGCTTCCCTCGCAGCCCCGGCTTCATCTGGAAGGTCGTCCAGAAGGACATCCATTCTAATTAGCATACTATGCTTTTATTATTGTAGATATGAGATAATGGATGTTAGCTAAACCTACTGTGGTAATCATATATGTAAATCAAACCATCGTTCTTATGCCTAAACTTTTACAGTGATGTATATCAACTATTCCTCAATAAAACTGGAAAAAATAAAGCAAAAAAATAAATGAAGTAAAAATAATAAATTATCCTAGAGAGAAAAATGGAGAATAAAAGTATACAATTACACTTACATGTAAGTCAGGAAGGTGGATAAAGGGAGCTAAAGAAGGTAAAAGTATCAAATTTAATATTTACTCTTGAAAGTCTAGAATTCATATTGCAATATCTAGGTTAACTAGTAAAAAAAGTATAAAAGGATGTATAACTCCTAAGCTAATAAAGAGAGATGGAGGAGAGAATTTAATATAGAGTCAACCCAAAGTATGGCAAGGAACGAAAGGAAAAAAAGAACACTGGGCAAATAAGGCAAACAAACATTTAATAAAAGATAGGTTTAAACTCACTTATATCAATAGCTACATTAAATGTAATTAAGTAAGTACTCCAATTAAAAAATAAAAACTGTCAGATTATATATATATTTAAAAACTAACTACATGTTGTTTATATGGCTTATATCTAAAACAAAGGGCTATCAAAAGTATGAATATAAAAGGCAGAACTAGGCATATCATGCAAACTTTAATCAGGAGATTGCTGGTATCGTTATAGTAACATTACACAAAGCCATTATTCGCTCATATGATTGCCTGTAAAAAACAAATCCAAAATAATCTACACATAACTTATTTAAATTGCTACATGAACTTTAGCAAGGTTGTTAGATATAAAATTATTAAACAAAAATGCAGCCGTAGCTGGTTTGGCTCTGTGGATAGAACGTTGGCCTGCAGACTGAAGGTTCCCGGGTTCGATTCCGCTCAAGGGCACATGCCTGGGTTGCAGGCTCGATCCATAGTAGGGGATGTGCAGGAGGCAGCCAATCAATGATTCTCTCTCATCATTGATGTTTCTATCTCTCTATCCGTCTCCCTTCCTCTCTGAAATCAATAAAAAATAAAAATAAACTAAAAATAAATCCATTGCATTCCTGAATATTAGCTATATACTCTTAGAAAATAAAAAAAATGATTTATTTACAATAACATTAAACATGAAATATATAGGATAACTAACAGAAAAATGTATAAAACCCCTATGCAAAAAAAACTATCAAACAGTATGCCATTTCATGGGATAAGGTAGACTGAAGAATGGGGGAAGATACTAATTTAGTTTTGAATAGACATAAAATGCCAATTTTTTTCTTTTTTTCAAGTTTTAAAATAATCACTTTAATATTCTGTCGTTTTAAACTAACAACCAAAGCTATGATAGATTGGCATGTGACAATTAGCCAGTGTTATTCCACACAAACAAGTTTGAGGGTTTAGTTAGCCTGTGCAGCTTTTCTGTTGGGGTTTTGTAAATAATGAAAATAAGTGCCAGGCCCCATAATTATGGATCCATAAGGGCCTGGAGACCCTGGGTTGTAAATCAAAGGCCTATTAGAGAACAAACAGCAGAGACAAGACACTACAACAGCTAGAACCTACTCATACTGAGAAACCAACCATCACTCACTCATACATAGTTGGTATCTGTCATGTTTATTCATCATCTGGTTATGCTCAGTGGATTGCACATCTCGGGGAACCTCCCAGAGCCTGGGACAAAGGACTGTGGTCATGGACCTTGCAGGAGGCTTCACTGGAGTTGGGAGGCTGAGGGCTTTCCCTAGTCCCTTCTGCTGATAGGCAAGGAGGAGAGGCTGTAAGCATCACCATTTCTTGATTCAGTTAGGGCTTTCTCTTTCCTGAACTTCATGACCTCGACGGTACCAGGCTCCGACCTGAGCCGCCCGGTCTGGCAGAGATATCTCCATCTTTCTTCAAGCTTGGTCCTCTCCGGAGAGCCCCACATCGGACAGATGCCAATACCAGCCAGCGAGCCGCTCCTCACGCCATCCCCGGCATCCGGACCCCAGCGTCTGGCCCCGGCGATGCCCTCACAAAGAACGCTGCCCCAAGCCTCGCCAATTCTTTTGATTTGAAAATAACATCTCAGAATCAAATAATTGTCTTTCAGAGACAATGGCCTAGTGAAATAACCTAATCTTGCAGTGAGAGAGGATAGGAGAAGAGCTATATAGCCTTTTCAATGGTCTGGAATGGAGTCACAGACCTCCCAAACACAAGGGAGCTGCAGAGAAAGCAGTAGCAGTAAGCCTAGCAGTTAAGAGGGCAGCAAAAAGGAAAGAATGGGAATAAAAAGAATACAAGAGCATCTAACCTAGTGACATTCTTTATCCAGTTGGATACTTTACTCGAGTTCTTCTACTCTCTAATAATCCCCTAGAATCCGCTTCTGCTGAAACACATAAATCACCTCCTTCACACTTACACTTAAAACAAACTACCTCCAGGGAAGCCCTCCCTAAAACTGCTCTTCTCACCATTAAAGCTGTCCTGGTTGAAGCTTTCATCACCTTGCTTCAGACTTATCAGTCTCCTAATTGGTCACCCTTACTCCTGTCTTGCCCTCATCCAATTCCTCCATCCTCCAAACTATGCCCAGAGTAACATGTCTAAAACAAAACACACAAGGTAGAACCCAAGACCATTCAGGATCATACCCCTTTCAATCTTTCTAGTCTTATCTCTTTTTAAAGAGTTCTCAACCTAAAATCTATACCAGCCAAACTACTTGCATGCCTTCTAATGAGATAGGCCAGTGGTCGGCAAACTCATTAGTCAACGGAGCCAAATATCAACAGTAAAAAGATTGAAATTTCTTTTGAGAGCCAAATTTTTTAAATATATTTTTTATTGATTAAGATATTACATATGTGTCCTTATCCCCATGTTACCCCCCCCCCCCCCCGCTCATGCCCTCACACCCCTGTTGTCCGTGTCCATTGGTTAGGCCTATATGCTTGCATATAAGTCCTTTGGTTGATCTTATCCCCATACCTCCACCCTCCCCAACCTTCCCTCCAAGGCCCGACAGTCCAATCAATGCCTCTCCGTCTCTGGATCAGTCCTTGTTCATCAGTTTATGTTGTTCATTATATTCCACAAATGAGTGAGATTATGTGGCATTTATCCTTCTCTGACTGGCTTATTTCACTTAGCATAATGCTCTCCAGTTCCATCCATGCTGTGGCAAATGGTAAGAGTTCCTTTTTCTTCTTCCTCTTCTTAAAGAATAACTTTCAGCATTTCATATAATGCTGGTTTGGTGGTGATGAACTCCTTTAGCTTTTTCTTATCTGTGAAGCTCTTTATCTGACCTTCAATTCTGAATGATAGCTTTGCTGGATAAAGTAATCTTGGTTGTAGGTTCTTGGCATTCATCACTTTGAATATTTCTTGCCACTCTCTTCTGGCCTGCATGGTTTCTGTTGAGAAATCAGCTGACAGTCGTATGGGTATTCCCTTGTAGGTAACTGACTTTTTCTCTCTTGCTGCTTTTAAGATTGTCTCTTTGTCTTTTGCTCTTGGCATTTTAATTATGACGTGTCTTGGTGTGGTCCTCTTTGGATTCCTTTTGTTTGGGGTTCTCTGCGCTTCCTGGACTTGTAAGTCTATTTCTTTCACCAGGTAGGGGAAGTTTTCTGTCATTATTTCTTCAAATAGGTTTTCAATATCTTGCTCTCTCTCTTCTTCTGGCACCCCTATAATTCTGATGTTGGTACGCTTGAAGTTGTCCCAGAGGCTCCTTACATTATCTTCATATTTTTGGATTCTTTTTTCTTTTTGCTTCTTCGGTTGGGTATTTTTTGTTTCTTTGTATTTCAAATCTTTGACTTGATTCTTGGGATCCTCTTGTCTGCTGTTGGATCTCTGTATATTATTCTTTATTTCAGTCAGTGTATGCTTAATTTCTAGTTGGTCTTTTTTCATATCCTCCAGGGTCTCACTAAATTTATCGGTGGTTTCCATAAAATTCTTGAAAAACCTTATAAACGTGGTTTTGAACTCTATATCCAGTCGTTTGCTTTGCTCCATTTCTGTCATTTGTGACCTGTTTCTTTGTCTCCGCATTTTTTATGCTTCCCTGTGTTGGTAGAGTGGTTTTGTGTGCTAGGTGTCCTATAGGGCCCAGTGGCTCAGCCTCCCCAGTTACCTGAGGTGGACACTCTTGGTGCACCCCCTTGTGGGCTTTGTGAACAGTCTTGTTGTAGTTATGCCTTGATTGTTGTAGGTATCACTGGGAGGAATTGACCTCCAAGCCAATTGGCAGTGAGAATCAGCTGTGTCTGCAGTGGGAGAACTTCTGTGCTGAAGACACCCTTCTGGGGCAAGACTTGCTTCAGTGGGGCTTTGGTGCTCACTGAGTCTGCCCCCTGAGTGTGTCCCTTATGGATCTGAGGAGTTGTAATCTGGATGGTCCCACTCTGACCACTGGGTACACTGGCTCTTGGATCTAAGGAGGTGCTAATTTAGTCTCTGCCTGAGGTTACCCACCAGGAGCTATGAAAAGATCTACAGATTCCCCTTCCTTTTTTGGAGTTTGGAGGTGCCCAGATGAGGCCTAGCTGTGAAGCAATGCAAGCTGCTGTGGGGCCTTGGGCCTTCTCTTGGAAGTTCTGGGTCTGTCTGGCCCAGCTGTAATTTGTTAGGTAATTTTCAGGTTGCAAAGGGCCAGGGCATTCATATGCAAAAGCCTCTGCAGCAGCCTGGGTGGGGCAGGGTCTCAAGGAATCAACAGGGCGGAGCAAGCAGCTATGGCAGATCCTCAGCCCTGCCCTAAGGGGCCGTGTGTCTCAGTGTCCTGGTAATCACTGCAAGCACCTCTGAGAGAAAGCCACCCTGGAGTTCCGAGTTCTGCCCGCTTCCAGACAGTCCAGTTCCTCCCCGTATGAGTCCTGGGTCCCCAGAGACTTCCTGGAACTGGAGTTCAGAGCAGTCGGGAGCTTGTGACTCCCTCCCGATTCAAAAAGACAGCCGCGTCCTCAGGTACCAGCCCCTTTCCGCACGCGCGCGCTCGAGCCTCCATACCTTTGCACTTTACTTCCGCAGCTCCTGACTCTCAGTGTGCTTTTCTCTTTCCTTCTAGTTGTAGAATTTCCACTTAGCCAGCCTTCCTGTAGTTCTGGATGATGTCAGTTTTGTCTTTTTGTTGTATTTTTGAAGTTGTTGTAGGAGGCAGCAATTTCGGTGTTTACCTATGCTGCAATCTTGGTTTCTCCCCGAGAGCCAAATTTTTTAAACTTAAACTATATAGGTAGGTACATTGTTATTAACTTAATTAGGGTACTCCTAATGCTTAGGAAGAGCCACACTCAAGGGGCCAAAGAGCCGCACGTGGCTCGCGAGTCACAGTTTGCAGACCACTGACACAGGCTATTCCACATCTCCATGTCTTTACTCACAACTGCCCCTTCTCTCTAAAATGCCTTTCCTCCTGTTTCCCAATTGGCCAAAAATCTGTTTTTTTAAGACTCACTGAAAGCATCACTACTACTACTACATAATGCCTTTCCAGGCTCATGCTCCCAAGTAGAAATGATTACCTTCTTCTTTGAGGTCATATCATAACCTATCCCAGATTTCAGAGCACCTATAACACTATATTGTTATTATCCATTTATTGTTTTACCTACCCAACTAAACTCAGATCAGGGATCACCTATTCATCTCTGTATCAGCAATACGAAGCACAAGGCCAAGAACAGAGTTAATATCCAGAACATTTTAAGTGAAAGAAAAAAAATGAACAAGTATGTAACTTTAGCCCTTACTATCTATATGGTACATATATTATTTGGCTTACCAATTATACATCTAGCCCCTAAGGAACAAGGAGCATGTCTCATAGTTTTACAACCTCCACAGCAACTAGCACAGTACTGTAAGTAAAGAACTCCTCACCATTCAGATATTGTTGCCTAACCACAGAAAGACTTGAAGAAGAAAAGCAGAACCCAAAGTAATTTAATTACTAAAATACCAGATACCACATTTCTGGACAAAAAGAAGGTAAAAACTGCTACGGTCATCAATCTAGAACTGGACCCATTTGGCATCCCTCCCTCATTTCTTTTGTGGCTAGAATCAGCTAGACCAGCGGTCGCCAACCTTTCGGACCTCATGGACCACCATTTGGCGACCACTGAGCTAGACTAATGTAAGCAGCATGACCTCGTTAAAGAGTGTGGGGTCGAACATCAGAACACCTGAACTAATGTTTTTTATACATGATAATGGTATTGATTGTTTTAAAAGAGTCTTTATTGTTCAGATATATACTGAAATTTATGAATAAAATGATAAAGATACCAAGGATTTGTTTTCACAAGAATCTGGTGGAGAGAGTGAAAGTGGACAGTGAAGATGAGGAGTGGTGGGAATGAAACAAGTTTGGCCATGAAATGATAATGGTTAAAGCTGGATGAGTACATAGGAATTAAACTGTTCTGTGTGTGAGTGTGTGTGTGTGCGCGCGTGCATGTGCATGTGTATATTTGAAAAGTTCCATTACAAAAAGTTAGGGTGGAAGGGGGAACGGGGAGAACCAACCCACACTCAAATCCAGACCCTCCATTTACTTATCTGGGTGACCTTGGATATTAAACTGCTCTAAGCCTAGTTCCTTATCTGGAATACAGAGATAATAATAGTGTTGTCATCAAGATTAAATAAAATATTACATGCGGAAAGAGCTTTATAAACTCCAAGAAGCTATATAAATGCTAACTGCTCTTAGAAGTATTAGTACAGATGATTATTGGTAATAGAGTTATATAGTAATACTAATAGGTAGATATAGTGCTTTAAAATGGGGGGATAACTAAAAGTAGATCACTAAGAAACTAAAAAATTCTTTTAAAAAAATATTTTTGATTTCAGAGAGGAAGGGAAAGGAAGAGAGAGACAGAAACATCAGTGGTGAGAGAATTATTGATCAGCTGCTTCCTGCATGCCCCCCACTGGAAATCGAGCCCACAACCCAGGCACGTGCCCTTGACCGGAATTGAACCCGGGACCCTTCAGTCTGCAGTAGCAGACCAACGCTCTATCCACTGAGCCAAACCAGGTAGGGCAAGGCTAAAGACTTCTTGAGAGCAGAATTCTGATTTCATTCATGTAAAACATGAGGGAAACATTTATTAAGCCCCTGCAATGTTCCTCTACTTACTAGGCACTGGGACAGTAATTAATAAATTTGTAGTCTCTGAATTTAGAGGCTCAAAGTCTGAAGGAGATAGACACACATGACATACAATGCAATACCAAGAACTAATTAAATATGCTAATAGGATACAGTCCAGTGCCCAGAACAATGCCTGGTATATAATAAGCATTTTTTAAAATTGAGTAAAAAGTGTCAAAAAGCATTCATTCAACAAATATTTATTTCACCACACATTATATTAAAACAAAACAAAAATGTTGCTAAAGAACAGCTTACATTCAAGTATGGGGAAATAGACAAGGTAAAAATAAATGAAAAAATCATCCTATATAATAAAACCCTAATATGCAAATCAACCAAACAGCAGAACGACCAGTCACTATGACACGCACTGACCCCCCGGGAGCAGATCCCCCAGGAGCAGACACTCAACACAGGAGCTGCCCCTGGTGGTCAGTGCACTCCCACAGGGGGAGCACCGCTCAGCCAGAAGCTGGGCTCACAGCTGGCGAGCACAGTGGCAGTGGCGGGAGCCTCTCCCACCTCTGTGGCAGCTCTAAGGACCGGGCCTCTAGTATAGTATATTAAAATATGATAAGTGCTATGGAGAAAACAAAATCAAGGAAGGAAGCTAAGAAGTGCAGAATGGATAGGCAGTTTTAATTTTAAATAAAGGGATAAAGGAACAATGAAAAAGTAGCATCTGAGCATAAAGACTTGAATGAAGTGTGGGAAACAGCGAACATGTAAGGGAAGTGTTCCTGGTAGAAGAAAACGTAAGTGTAAGACTCTGAGGAAAGAATATGCTTGGCAGGGAAAATGACAGATCAGATTAGAGGGCAGTGGCAGGGACTGGGACAGGGGTTCTGAGCTGAGGGAACAGCATGTGAAAATACAGTGATTTCTGAAAACACATAAGGTCTTTGGATAACTGCAAGTATTTTGATCGAACTAGAATGTTATATACGTAAAGAAAAGGACCTTTCTATGTCAGACATGAAAGATTTATTTTTTAAAAAATATATTTTATTTATTTTTTACAGAGAGGAAGGGAGAGAGATAGAGAGTTAGAAACATCGATGAGAGAGAAACATCGATCAGCCGCCTCCTGCACATCTCCCACTGGGGACGTGCCCGAAACCCAGGTACATGCCCTTGACCGGAATCGAACCTGGGACCTTTCAGTCCGCAGGCCGACGCTCTATCCACTGAGCCAAACCGGTTTCGGCGAAAGATTTAAATAAAGATAGTTTATGGAAAGAAAAGAGACTGAAGGGAAAAAGATAAGAAGCTTTTGCAAGGTAGGACTTCAACACATTATATGTATCCTGGAAGATGCAAAATGAAACACAAATCATCTACAAAGTATTCTTAAAACTTTCAAAAATATGCTTACCCTGAATTTAACAAATAGATCTAATTTTTAGTTCACAGTAAATATAGGGGGTAGAAGAGCAAGTTAACCCCAAAGAAGGAAACAAATTCAGAAAACAAGACATTTTACAAACAACAGGTCAACAAAATAAAAAAATTCTTCTAGATTTAAAAAAGAGCAAATGCCATATACAGACATTGTTTACATTTTGATTTGAGTGAATCTATATATATAAAAGGCTAATATTCAAAGTGTCCCCTTGGGAGTTCAACCGGGAGACCAGGAGTTTGACCACTCGCTATGACGTGCGCTGACCACCAGGGGACAGTGTGGAGCAAAGGAAGGCCCCAGCTGGCAGCCGGCAGCCAGGGAAGGGAGGCCCCAGCGGGCAGTCAGAAGGCCCCAATTGACCCTGATCGCCAGCCAGGCCTAGAGACCTTACCCGTGCACGAACCTCTAGTCAACTATAAAAAGATATTTTGGGAACTAAAGAAATATCAATATGGGCCAAATTACATTAAAAATTATTTAATTCTAAACTTCATTTCCTAGGGGAAAAAAAAATTATTTAATTCTACTTGATGTGATTAGGTGATTATGGTTGTTTTTTAATAGTCCCTTTTTAAGAAATATTAACTGAATTATTTAGGGGAAAATATAATGACATTTTAAAAACTTCAGGAAAACAAACAGAGGGAGCAAACTTGGCAAAATATGTATGTTTAATCTCAGAGATGAATATTTGGCGCAGCATGTGAGTAGACTGGACAAGAGCACTGGAGGCAGGCATATCAGTATTTACCCAATGACCACCCAGGGTGCTGAGTTCTATGGTAGAGGAAGGAGAAGTCTGGAGAAGCCAGCAGAAACCCCAATCTCAACCAGGAGCTCTAAATATTGTAAACTTCTGAGGACAGGATTTATGTCTTTTTTTTTTTAATCTCTATCCACATTGCTTAGCACATGAAAGACAGTAAAAGACTGCTGAATGAATGCCTTCTTGTTTATTTTGCAACATTAACCCATTCTGCAGAGATGATACAACCCTTATACATCTCCCATCAGTCCACAAGACCATCTCACCTTATAATAATGTTCCAAGAGAATCCTGACTACTCCTTCCACACTTTCTGCCTCGACAGGCTTCCTGGCAAACTGAAGTAGGTACTGCAAAGCATCTGCTGGAGAGGTAGCTTTACATAGATCTATGTGGAGTGCTGCAGATTTACTTGGTTTTGTTAGTCGGAGTTTCTTAGTAGTAATTTCCTCCTGTTGCTGCAAAGAGGTAAGAAAGTTAAGACATGAAAACACAAAATCTACAATTTTACTTCACCTCATTTGATGGAAATAATTTTCCCTTATCCTATATAATAAAAGGCTAATATGCAAATCGACCGAACAGAGGAACAACCGGTTGCTATGATGTGCAATGACCACCAGGGGGCAGACTCTCAACGCAGGAACTGCCCCCTGGTGGTCAGTGCACTCCCACAGGGGGAGCACTGCTCAGCCAGAAGCCGGGCTCACAGCTGGCGAGCATAGCAGCGGTGGCGGGAGTCTCTCCTGCCTCCGCAGCAGGGCTAAGGACCCCTCAGGGGATGTCCGCCTGCTGGGGAGCAGGCCTAAGCCGGCAGGCGGACATCCCCCAAGTGGTCCTGGACTGCGAGAGGGCACAGGCTGAGCTGAGGGGACCCCTCTCCTTGCCAGTGCACGAATGTCATGCACCAGGCCTCTAGTACCAAATAATGTACTCAGGTAATAGACCTAGCCTTAGGACAAAACAGTGCTACAAACTGGGAAAAGAACACTGGATTGGAGACAGACTATGAGTCCTAATTTTGCTTTTCACTAGTTCCTATAACTCTGGACAGGTCATTTAATTTTTCCAAGTCTCCGTTTCTTTCTCTGTAAAGTAGGTCCACTAACATTTTGTTCTGCCTACCATGGCATGATGAAAGATCAGGGGCTTTGAAGTCACAGGAATTTAGATTCAATAACCACTTATCCATTTCCATCCCATTCCACACAAATTCAGTCTTCAGTGTTATCTGGGCTGCAGTTAGGCCAAAAGTTGGGAAATATTTTTTCCCTAGAGAGTATATAAAGGGAGGACAAACCAATATCTAATATTGATCAACCATCAATAACATTTTAGTGAGCCAGGCTCTATGGTCTTTTCAGGGGCTACAGAGATGAACTAAACATTATCTCTGTTCTCAAAGAGCTCAGACTGGTGGGAAGATATGCACATTGGTAATTACAGTAGCACTGAGTGATAGGTGCAAATGGGTGAACATAGCAGAGTATCATAGAAACAGAGGAGAAAGAGACTACATTCTTGCTGAGGTTTCAAGTGGGTTTTAGAGCAAAAATATAAGTGCACTGGGTGGAGAAGAAAAATGGAAGAATGATAACCACTCTATGTAAAAGAGATAATAGGTACAAAAGTTTGGATAAAAACAAACACATGGCATGCTGGAGGAGAGGTGAGCAGTCTTGATAAATGAGAACAGAATGTTGGAAAGAAAGTGACACTGCACAATATGAATGTACTTGATACCACTAAACCTGGTAAAAATGGTAAATTTTATGTTATGTATACTTTACCACAATTTTTTAAAAAGTGGGCAAGGGAAACAGAGCAAGAAAATTCCAGAAAGCAAGCCACAGAAGAGGAAGCTCTGTAAAGTCAGAAAAGCTTTCCTTAATCTTGACTCAAATTAAAAGTTTAGGAAAACTAATTTCACATAAAATGGAGCGAAAAAGATAGCAAGGCTAAATCTCAAGGTTATTTTAAGAAAAAAAAAAACAAGAATAAGGAGTAAACTAATTTGCCTCCAGCCAATGGGAATATGCTACAAAGATGAGTCCACAAAACAAAAAGGAAAGAAGGAATACTGTCAAGTCATGAAGGGCTAGGGAGTTTTTATGGAGAGGAGGAGCTGAAGAAGACTTGATTTGTCAGTGCAACGATCTCTCTGTGGTGTAAATCCCATATATGCTGTTCTCTCTCCCTCTAGCCTGTGAGGTCCTAAAGGACGGGGACCCTAACGTGCATCGGACATGGTGGCTCAACAACTTTTACTATAGCTGATGCATAGTAGCCACTCGTTCCCTCAACAGACTCTTGTTGAGGGAATGAATGAAGTGTTTAAGGATCAGTTTCCTGCGGGGTGGTCTGTCTTGCTGCTCTACAAGCAGACAGATCGGTGATCTGCGGCTCCGAGGATGCTGTTTATCCACCGGCATCCACTGGGGGCTTATCAGCAAGACCGCCGGACTGACTGAGTAGAATCTACATTTTAATGAGATCCCCCTGGTGATGTGAAGCGCGACACAGGGGATGACTTGGTCTCAACCTCTACTTCAGTGTCTTCTGCGAGGAGACACGTGGAGAATCCCCGGCTTCTCGGACAGAGGCTGGGCCGGCAGTCCTTAAACCAGTCCAGAGGAGGAAGGCACTGCCCTCCTTCCCGGGTTGGCTGCCCCATCGGCGGAGAGTCCCAGCCCTCTGAGGCCTGTGACCCCAGCCGGCTCTGACTGGGCCTTGAGGATTCCTATAGATTTCTCTTCCAGCCCCCAAGAGCTTTGCATACAGCCAATTCGCCCAGGGCTCTTTTTTGTGGGGTTGTTTTTTTGTTTTTTTTTTGTAACGGAGTTGGGATGGGGGACTCCACCACTAATTGCTTCTGTGCCCTGGTACCCCTTGAGAAGCTTCTAAGTCCACATCTGTGAAACGAGGATGCTAATGTAACCTGAACAGAATAAGATAACGAAAAAGACGTTCTCATAAATTGTAAAAGCGGTTTTTGTCTCTAGCTAATAATTTTTTTTTTAAGTACCAGACTGCACATATTAGTTCATCATCGTGACAACGGAAGCGGCAAGCGAACACGCCCACTAAAGTGTAGTCGCAAAGAGCCTATCAAAGTAGTCGGCGCTCAACTCAAGTTCGTGGCGCCAGTTCTGCAAAGGTGCCCGGGGCGTGGGTGACCTTCCCCCTACCTACGACCGGTCAGGGGACCTTTCCTTCTGGAGCTTACCTGAACCACCTTAGTGAACTCCTCGTACACCCGCTTCTTAAGGTGCGCCGCCATCGCCGCCCGCGGACCCTGTCAGCTTCCGTACTTGACGAGGGAGGCGCGGGGGAGGAATCCGGAAAACCTGCTGGGGCCAGAGGGAACCCTCCGCTATCCCACAAGGCAGTGGGATCCCAGGAAAGAGAGGCTGCTTCCGGTTGCTCGATTGCCCCGCCCCGTACGTCGGGATTGGCCGCCTACGCCAGGTGCGCTGGGGGACGGAAACCAGAGCGTAGCGCGGAGGGGGCGGGGCCTATGAAGATGGGCGAACCAATGGGAGCTTTTGGGGGCTTGTTAGCGGGGGCGGAGCTGAGCGAAGGGAGGAAGGAAGCGCTAGGTAAAGCGCAAAGGCGGGGCTAGTTAGAGCTGGAAGCCAAACCCCCGAGCTGAGCTGCATAGCGATGTTGCCTTCCGAGATAACGGAAAGAGGCCCAGCTGACGTTCCCATCATTTGCTGTTCACAGTGTTTGCTGCTTCTGTATTCCCCGAGCTATCCCTTTGGACGGTGTGTGTGGCACCCCTCCCCTGGCCTGGGGTGCTTTTTCCTGCTTCTTCACACCGGTTGTTCAAAAGCTACCTATCCTTTAAGGCAGTGGTTCTCAACCTTCCTAATGCCGCGACCCTTTAATACAGTTCCTCATGTTGTGGTGACCCCCAACCATAAAATTATTTTCGTTGCTACTTCATAACTGTAATTTTGCTACTGTTATGAATCGTCATGTAAATATCTGATATGCAGGATGTATTTTCATTGTTACAAATTGAACATAAAGCATATATATGTGTTTTCCGATGGTCTTAGGCGACCCCTGTGAAAGGGTCGTTTGACCCCCCCAAAGGGGTCGCGACCCACAGGTTGAGAACCGCTGCCTTCAAGTTACTTAATAAAAAGTAGCCTCAACTACAAATGGGGTGGTAACACCTGACAAATGTAATGACAATGGAATGAGATGGTGCAAAAACAGTTTACAGGCTGTGCAATGTAATTCACGTGTCAGTGTTAGTAAATCCAAGCCCAATTTAGCATCCGACGTGAAACATCAGCTGTTCACTGTTTTGTCTTTCAAAAGAGTTAGTGTGGGATGCTCAGAAAAAGCAACAGGTCCAAAACGAATACAAAATAATATGGAATGTGAATTGTAATTGAAAAAGAAAAGAAAAACAGCAGGCTGTAGTCGGTACAGAAGACCTAAAAATCCATTAAAAGGTGGTCTTTACTTACCCTCAAGGTCCTACAGTCTAACTGGGAAGGGAGACACCCAGCTGATAATTAGTGGGCATTCAAAGTGTGATGGATAACAAAGGAATGTGGTCCAAACAGACCTAACTTCCTCAGGATGTCTCGGGAAAGTTTTACAGCGGGAAGGGGTTTAAATCTGGCTTTAAAATACAGGTGTATCTTGGAGATATTGCAGATTTGGTTCCAGGCCTCTACAATAAAGCGAACATTGCAATAAAGCACGTCACATGAAGTTTTGGTTTCCCAATGCATATGAAAGTTATGTTTATACTTTACTGTAGTCTAAGTGTGCAGTAGCATTATGTCTTAGAAAAGCTACTGTCTGAATTTAAAAATACTTTATTGCTTTAAAAATGCCATCTGAGTCTTCAGGCAAGTAGTAATCTTTTTGCTGGTGGAGGGTTTTCAATTTGTAAGAAACACAATAAAGTGAATGATGATAAAACAAGATATGCCTATGGTAAATTTTCCAGAAAGAATGGCATCCCAGGCCACAGAAACCACTGCATTTACAAATATATTCAGTTAAATGAAAAGCACTTAGCAAAACAGTATCTTTAATAAATGTTAGCCGCCCTGGCTGGTGTGACTCAACTTGTTGGGTGTCATCCTGTGCACCAAAAAGTTGCCAGTTTGATTCTGGGTCAGGGCACATACCCGGGTTGCAGGCTTGATCCCTGCAGGAGGCAGTTGATGGATGTTTCACTCTCACATCGATGTATCTCTCTCCCTCCCTCCTCTGTCTCTATAAAGTCAATCAAAACATACTTTTAAAAATAGTTATGTCGCCAAAGCCGGTTTGGCTCAGTGGATAGAGCATCGGCCTGCGGACTGAAAGGTCCCAGGTTCGATTCCGGTCAAGGGCAGGTACCTGGGTTGCGGGCACTTCCCCAGTGGGGGATGTGCAGGAGGCAGCTGATCGATGTTTCTCTCTCATCGATGTTTCTGACTCTCTATCTCTCTCCCTTCCTCTCTGTAAAAAATCAATAAAATATATTTTAAAAATAGTTATATCATCTTAATTGTATTATGGATTTGGAAGTTGGAGGGAGATACTGGAATTGCCTTTGTTTAATAAACTAGTTTGGTGTATTGCTTAGGAAGAGAGTCTGATCTTAAGGGATGCAGGCTAAAGGCAAAGCAATGAAAAAAAGGAACTGGAACATGGGCTGCTTCTGGCAGGGCTGGTGGAAACTTGACATGCCTCTAAAGCCTGTTTGGAAATGGCACACTCATTTCCACACATACTCCATTAACCAGATTAAGTCGTAAGGCCTAGCAGGAAGTCAGTAGGACAGGGAAGATTACTCCCATCTACTGAGAAGCATATCAAGAACAGGGAGAAAAAAAAAAAGAAGAAAAAAAATACAGGGAGGGAAGCCCGGCTAGGATGGCTTAGTGGTTGAGCATCGACCTATGAACCAGGAGGTCACGGTTCAATTCCCAGTTAGGACACATGCCCAGGTTGCAGGCTCAATCCCCAGTGCAGGAGGCAGCCGTTCAGTCATTCTCTCCCTCCCTTCCCCTTCCTCTCTCTGAAATCAATGAAAAAAAGTATTTTAAAAAAACACACAAAGAACAGGGAGAGAAGAATAGAAAACAAATACAAGCTACTACTGAGAAGCCCCTAGAGATGTGGGTGACTGACACACTTTTAAGAATAGGTATGTCCAGTATTCAGCTTGAAGGTATTTGCATTTGCGGTGTAAACTCTCTCCCCTTTATTTGTCTGTATTTCCCACAGTCTGCTATGTGCACAAATAGTTCATGGGAGTGGAATTCGTAACAATTACAAAAAATATCTGAGTCCTGGCCCGGTAGCTTAGTATGCCAAGGTTGTGGGTTTGATCCCTGGTCAAGGCATATACAACAATTAACCAATGAATGCATAAATAAGTAGAACAACAAATTGATGTTTTTCTTTCTCAAGTCAATAAATAAAAAATATTAAAAAGAAAAAAAAGATCTGTGTTAAATCTGGGTGAGCATTATGCAGAACAGCAACAACAGGTTTAAGGCATCTAGATTAGAAGATCCCTATGCTGAATGAATCTGGCAGGAGCAGAGAACCAGAGCTGACCAGAAGGAGACAAACCCTCTGGGAATGTGCAGAAATCTTGGGGAGGACATTGACCCTTCCATAATTCATCAACTTGAGAGTACAAACAATTCTACTTACATCTTAAGAAGCAGGGAGTCTCTTTGGAATCTAATCTCATTACTACTGATCAAAGGGTATGAACTCTTTTTCAGGCACTTGATAAAGAATGTTGAATTGCTTCATGATAAAAAGTTCAAATAAACATTCAGGATTTTTCCACTTTAAATTGTCAGCTATATTAAATACCAAAAAAAAAGGGAAAACATTAAACAAGTTTTGAAAATAAGAAAAAATATACAAGCAGACACAGTTACTAAATTGTAATGCTTATTGAAAATGTCTGTGTGTTTTTGTTGTTGTTGTTGTTGTTGTTTTTGCCCTAACTGGTTTGGCTCAGTGGATAGATCGTCATCCTGCAGACTCAAGGGTCCCAGGTTCGATTCCAGTCAAGGGCATGTACCTGGGTTGCGGGCATATCCCCAGTAGATGTGCAGGAGGCAGCTGATCGATGTTTCTTAACTCTCTATCCCTCTCCCTTCCTCTCTGTAAAAAATCAATAAAATATTTAAAAAAAAAAAAGAAAATGACTATGCTTTTTTAAAAAAATTTTTTTATTGATTTCAGAGAGGAAAGGAGATGGAGAGAGAAATAGGAAATCAATGATTAGAGAGAATCATCAATCGGCTGCCTCCTGCACACCACATACTGGGGATCAAGCTGGAAACCCAGGCATATGCCCTAACCTGGTTCATAGGTCAATGCTCAACCACAGAGCCACATCGGCTGGGCAATGACTTTGTTCTGAGCAATTTTATGTTAAATTTGAAACACCCTGACTCAGTATTAATTTTTTAAACCTTTACAGTTGACCTTCAGTCCTGAGGAATCCAGGATGGCTGGTCACCCTTCTAAGCAAGGAAGAGGGCCATCCATCCCAGACCTGGACTTGGAGAAGGATGAATATCTACATGTGTCCTTAGAGTTATGGTTTACATTGACAAGCAGAACCTGAAAGAGTCTTTGTGTAAGTGGTTTATTGCTGATGTGCTCTCAGGAAGGGCAGTGAGGGAAGCAAGATAGAGCAGAGGAAAAATGCTAAGCAAAAATGTGGTATTAAATGAAGATTGACTTCAGTTGGATCCCACAAGGAGCTCTGGAACAGGAACTGTACCAGAGTTGGTTCCTCCTTGAGGTAAGGGAGAACCTCACAAATAAGGGCAATTTTCTTCTAGAGCAGGTCTCAATTAGAATCAGAACCACCTGGAGGACTTGTTAAAGCAGACTGCTGGGCCAACCCTGAGGTTCTGATTCAGTAGGCTGAAGTGGAGGACAGAGAATTTGTATTTCTAAAAAGTTCCAAAGGTTGCTGATGCTGCAGGGGCCACGCTTTGAGAACCACTGTTCTAGAGATAGGACAGGGGTGAGGCTTTAGCAACCAATACAGCATCTGGGAAAGAAGAGCTAAGTGGCATCTACTACAGGTACTAACTTGGCATCTTCCTCATCATGAAGGCACACACCTGGGCCAGAGGATTGGCCCAAAGGCTGAAGCTGGGTAAATCATGTGTTTAGGTCAGACTATCTAGATCAGTGGTTCTCAACCTTGGCTGCACATTAGAATCACCTGGGAATCTTTTTAAAATCCTGATTTCCGGGCCTCGTCCTCCGGAAATTCTGTTTCTTTGTTACTAATGTTGTGGCCCCACCCTATAACAAAGAAACAGAATTTCCGGAGGATGAGGCCCGGAAATCAGGATTTTAAAAAGATTCCCAGGTGATTCTAATGTGCAGCCAAGGTTGAGAACCACTAATCTAGATTCATATCCTGTTATATTCCTGTTGATAGCCCACATCTCCAGCCAAAACATTTTTGAAACATTCCAACTCAGCCTTGCTATCCGACTTCAAGGGAAGGATCTGGCAGGTATGTGAGGCTTTAAAGAGAGAGCAGCTGCACTTCACTAGGCAAGTACAGTGGAGTCAGTTGCAATGAGTGGAATGTCTTCACGGAGGACATAAATATTTGGGAGCAAGCTTTGCAGACCACCTTGGAAGTTGTTTATTTTTGAAATTAAAGATGATTTTTGAAGGCAACTTTTAATTTCATAAGCCCCACCAGAGCCCATAATAAACAGCCCCCTCCCCCTGAGAATCACCACCAGGTGAATCGGAACGTATAGAAGTATTCGTGGGCATTTGCCTTAGGCTGAAATGTCTTCTTGGAGCAGTAGTCATAGGCTACCTGATATCCCTGAGCCTCAATGTCCATCTGCACGGAGTCCAAGAGGTCCCTGATGACCGGGGCCGCCTTCCAAGGCCCGAATTTGACAACCAACCTCTTGGTCGCCTCCAGGACTCGCAGGGATTCCTCGCAGTGTGCCGCATCCCCTTCCGTGTGCACCGCACACACCAGCACGTTGGAGTAACGCGCGGCCATGGCCTCGGCACGCGCCAGGCGCACCATGAGCTCCAGGTTCTCGCTGTAACTTGGCACCCGCAACAAGAACTGTTTCCGAGCCACCTGCTCACCAAAGATCTGCGGCGTGTCCTCCAGCAGCTTGACTAAAGGCGTGATTTCGAAGAACTGAGCCTCACGGTACACCTCGGGGATGTGCTGCTTGGGCATCTGCCCGCTGCGCAGGTAGTCCAGGATGGCTCCGAAATAGGTGCCGGGGCGATCGATGAAGAATCGGCCCTCCTCGTCCTTACTGGTGGAGGCCTTGGCTAAGGTGAAGACCATACCTGCCAGCTTTGAACCCGGAATTTTTCTCAGGGTGCCCACAGTAGTGGTGAAGAGCTCGCCCCCGACGTTCAGCTTCACCACGGCGGAAGTCTGGGGGTACAAGAGGCAGTGAATCATTAGCGCCACCTCTAGGAAGCTCACGACTGTATTTTCATACAAAGAATAACCCCGTAGAGAGAATTGAGGAAAGCCATGCTTGGCTTCAGCTATGGGAAGGCACATCTGAACAGAAGAGGGTTATACTTATGCTGTAAAGCTCCACAGAATGGGCATTTTAAAGAAGACAAAGATTGCAGTTCGATATAAGACTCTCCATGCAAGCGTGTTTTTGTGTGTGTGTTTTTTTTATATCTGCACTACGTTTCTGTCATTGCCAAAAATATACACATCTTCTTTTCTTTATTAAAAAAAACAAACCAACAACAAAAACCCAAACAGGAACATACACACACACACACATCCACACATGCAAAGAGACTGACAAGACATGAGCATCAGGGAAAGCTGGAAATGCCTTCTCCTGGCTCCAACCCCAGTGCAACTGAAACAGACACAGGCTTCAACCTTGCCCCTCTCCTGGCTGTCCCACTGGCTCCTAGGCCTTTGCCACCAAAGGCTCTGGGCAGGTGGGGACTCCGTCAGGTGAGAATCTAAGCATTGCCCACTATACCCCGAGGGAAAACAGCTGGTGGGTGAAGGGACAGTTGTAGGTCAGCTTAAGCGTAAGTCTCCCCTGGTTGGTGGAGGTGGTGATCTGGTGCAGGAAGTAGGCTGGCTAGTTCTGGGAGGGAGGTCTTCACAAAAGGAAGTGGCACTTGACCCTCCCTTGCTCTGTCCCCCAATCCCTGGGGCTCCCCTTGTGCCAGGGAAGCAGGACCAACTCTAGTGGAGGGAGGGGAGCTCTGAGGGAGCACTAAGACCATGAGGGACCTGGGGAAGGGAAGGCAGGATTTACCCTGATTCAAAGCCCTCAGCCCCCAGTTACTCTCCAATATTGGGGTACTGTTCTGATTTTTGTTAATCCATGCAAGCGTTTTAACTTTCTCATTTGGGTCACAGAATGTTAGCATAGGAGGCTGCAGTGGAAACAAGTCCCAGCCACACTACTTCCAAAGTCTGTGGTCTTTGGCAAGGCTTTTTCCCTCCTTGGTTCTTAGTGTCCTCATTTATAAAATGGGGATGTGGAGCTGTTGTGAAGTCAGGAGTTCCCGATGTGGGATGTGTAGGTCTAAGATATATATATTAAAAAAAAAAAAAAAGGCAGCGGGGCGGGGGGCACAAACCATTTTCAACTTTTCAGAAAGGCTAAGAAACCATATATGCATTCATTGGGTGTGGGGAGCCGATACAGGGTTAAGCCTCGGACTGATCTGTTGGCAAAGTCACAAGTCCCAGCTTAGAGGGCACAGTCCTCTTAGCATAATTAGGCTTGACCTTATAGGGCTCCCTAGATCTTACCTGGGAAGCTAATGGGCTGAGGGTAGTGCAACAAGAACAAAAACAAGTGAAACCCACCAGAACAGTGTAAACAAGTGAAACTCACAAGAACAGTGTGACTTTGGTAACCACTACCTTGTTTACCTCTGACTATAAAAATAAAGGCTCAGTTTGCCTCAGGATCTTTCCCTGTGGCCTCAGCCAGGCACAGGAAGATCCACAGAGACTAAAGAGAGCTAGAGAGTTCTGAACGCTGTCACCGTGTAAAACATTCTTCGCCGACTCGGTCCACACCTTTGGGAACCGCTGGACCCCCGGAGCTGGACCCCGGCAATTTGGGAAGCATTTCTTGAGTACTGTGTGCCCACATCCCGTGCTGGGAGTTGGGGATAAAAATTCTTTTTTTTGAAATATACTTTATTGATTTTTTACAGAGAGGAAGGGAGAGAGAGAGTTAGAAACATCGATCAGCTGCCTCCTGCACATCTACTGGGGATATGCCCGCAACCCAGGTACATGCCCTTGACCGGAATCGAATCTGGGACCTTTCAGTCCGCAGGCCGACGCTCTATCCACTGAGCCAAACCGGTTTCGGCGGGGATAAAAATTCTTATTTCAGATAGATCAGAAGTTCTGATTAGCAGTTGGCATGACTTTGATTAACAAACAATTTGATGATGGGGTTTTTTTTGTTTGTTTTTGTTTTTCAAAATATGGGCCCATGGGGATTAAATAACAGAAATATCATGCCCTAACCGGTTTGGCTCAGTGGATAGAGCGTCGGCCTGGGGACTGAAAGGTCCCAGGCTCGATTCAGGTCAAGGGCATGTACCTTGGTTGCAGGCACATCCCCAATGGGGGGTGTGCAGGAGGCAGCTGATCGATGTTTCTAACTCTCTATCCCTCTCCCTTCCTCTCTATAAAAAAAAATCAATAAAATATATTTTAAAAAAAAGAAATATCCTGGGTAGTGAATAGGCCAGTAACACCAGATACAATGAGCATAAAGCTGTATGGTTGGTACAAATTTAAGTTAGGTTTACCTGTTCAGCAGAATATGTAGAGGCCTCTTCTCTATGTAAGACCTTGGGCTGAGCACTACAGATGTAGGCGAGACCCACACAGTGCCTGGCTGGATGCCCACAGCCCAATGCAGAGAGAGACATGGAAACAGACTGGCAGGCTGCATTCGGGGAATACTAAGTGCTGCTACACAGGCCTAGCAGAAGACTGTATAGAATTATTATATGTGAGGTGATGCATCAGTTGTTATCCTTACAAATTAGCTTCTGGAATAACTTTTGTTACCTAAAATTCACTCAAAACATAAAAAATAAAATCACTCACTCATTCAATAAAATATGTATGTGCCTACTTTGTGCCAGATACCTGGGGCATAGGGAGGAACAAGCAGAAAGCAGTCCCATTCCTCAGAGTCTAGTAACTGTGCAAAGCACTTTGCATACAAGCTCTAACTCAATTCTCATAGCTATCCTATGAAGACTGTAGTAAATCCCCATTTTACAGGTAAAGAAACTAAGGCTTAAGAAGATGAAGTAAGTTGCTTAAGACCAACCATATATTAAGTGATGATGTCAGCATTTGAACTCAAGTCCGATTTACTCTGAAGCTTGTGCTCTTAGTTATTGTATAAATTAGTTTTCAAATGCCTCCAGCCTTCTTTTCCTTAATGACCCGTTCATTTTTTAAAAATGTAGAGATGACCTATTCCATTCAAGTCTCCTCTTAAGCAGATGAATACCGCATAGTCCCTGCCCTCAAGGAGCTCACAGGGGAGAGAGGGAAACAGATGACTTAGATGTGTAGGAAAGAAGACTCAAAGGTAGGCAGAGTCGGCTTTTTTGTGGGTGTGTGTTGGAGGTTGTCAGGGAAGGTTGCCTAAGGGGTGTGATTGCTGCTGCTGCAGAGAAGATCTATGCAGTGTTTGAAGGTGAGTTACCAACCTGAGAACGCTAACCACTGGTCATTACAGGACCAGAGCTCAGGAATGTCCTTCCATCTGATTTAGGTGTGGCCTCATTCTCAACTTGTCTGTGAGCTTTAGCTCTAAGATTAAAATACTGGGATTAAGACAGCCAAACTGCTGGGGGAGATTTGAGTTGCCATGACAACAGATCCTACCAGGGGACAGTCTGCTGGCTGGAGGGGAGAAGGGAAAGGAGAGGATGCCCTCTGTGACCCTTTTTCCCACACACCTCACGGTCCCTTGGCAAGGTTCTTTGGTGAACCCTGAGGTTCCGCTGGGCAGCTGATAGTTGAATACAAAGTTTCAGACTTTAACCCTTGAATGGATCGATGTGTTCTCATCACTCCTGCACCACTGAAAGCTCACTGGTGCTCTTAATGTCCCCACATTACAGGCGAGCGAAGAAGGGTGACACAGCTAGGAAGTGATGAAGTTGGAGCTGGACTAATCCATGTCAGTCTGACTACAGCATACATGGATGCCCTATCTCGACCCCTCCCAACACCCAGTTCCACTGCTACCAACAACGAGCTATGTGCCTCACTTCCTTCTCGGGGCCTGAACTTGTCTATGAAATAGAGAGGCAAAACAGATGAAGAGAACTCTAAGTCTCTCCAGCTCTGAGTCTAATGAATCCACTCACTTCAAATGTCATTTCTGAAGCTCATTTCCAGATGCTTCACAAAATAGCTAGCTTCCTGTCCTGACACCCTCAGCCCCCATTTCTTTATTTATCAAAGAAAACCTTGGCCCTGTTCCCAAGCTTCTTAATTCTGTCCCTCTTCCCCTCCTTTTTAACGAACACTTCCAGGCTCTTTGGAAATCCCAGACCTCCAACCTCATCCATAAGCACTACAGTGAAAGGGCGAGTCATCGCGGGGCCTACGTGGGCCCCATGAGGCACAGCCTGACCGCGCTGCTGGCGGCCTCGGGCACCGACTCCCCAGCCCACGGCGGGAGCCAGGCGCAGGCCACCCGCCCGCTGCCCCTGGACCGGACCGCGGCGGGGCGGGGCGTGTGCCCTTGCCCGAGGAGATGGAGGAGGAGGCGGCGATCTCCAGCACCCCCGGGGAGGAGACGGAGGATGTGGACGTCCTGTCTGGGCTGGGACTGGTCAATCTGCTGGACCGCCGGCAACCGGACTGGCCCCTGGAGCCCGGGCTCAGCTCGCTGCGCCCTCCATCTTGCCCTGGGTTCTCCATCTTTGGGCAGAGCCATGTGCTCGGCAGGGGCTTCTTCCCGGAGGCCCAGGCCTTTGCTGGCCACGCCCAGGATTTCTCTGGACTAGCCAATGATAATCAAGGGATGTGCGCACCATAGAGATGACCACATCCTGTGTAACAAGACCCGACTCGCGCCTGGCCAATCGGCGGGGCCCACAGTCCCCTCCCCTGCCCTTACTATAAAACCCACAATCCCATCAGGCCTCGCTCTCTTTCGGCCACTGGGCTTACTGTTGTTGTATCGGTGAGTGTGGTCGGGGAGCCGAACTAGTTCGAAATGAAGGACTCTTTGCTTTTGCATCGGACTCGCTGGCTCCCTGATGGGCTTTTTGGGAACCTTGAAATCTGGGCACAACATACAGTATGTGTATCTAGCAGATAAGGACTGCTTTTCCACCCTTCTTCTGGGCCCTCTGCCCTTCCTTGTGGCACCTCTTCCCCCACCTTTTCTAAAAGTCATCCTGCCAAAGCATTCCCGAGTGGGAAAGCCTGTCCCAGGCCCCGTGTGCATGAGCAGGGGTCATGTGGTCTTTAGGAGCCACTGATGGGGGCTAGGCCAGTACCGGCCATGGGACACAGGGATGAATGGAACATGCCCAGCTCTCACTCAGTTCCAGTCAAAAGGGTCCTTACACATCTGCAACACCCCCCCCCCCCGCCACACACACACACACACACACACCAAACATCATACATTTTCTTAGATCACCCTTATTGGAGCCAGTGGAGGGACATCTCCATTCTCATGTACCCCAAACCCCTCAAGATCTCTCCCCAATCCACAACCCTAACCTTTTCTATTGTTTCCTATCTCAGTTGTCTGAGCCCAAAACTCCGGCAGTAATCTTACACTCTGCTTCTATTCTCAACCCCTCCCCCCCCCCCCCCCCCAACACACAAATAATCAGTGACCAAATCCTGGTGATTCTAAATGTTTGGTCAGTTCCATGGCACCCTGACCCCCTCAAATGCCCTCCCCCAACCCAGTCTCTACTCTGAAAACAGAGTAGTTTTTCTTAAGTGCAAATCTGATCTGTCTCCTCCTGCATTAAACATTTCAGTGACCCTACATTCCCTTCCAGATAAACTCTAGACTCCTTAACAAGGTCTACTAGGCCCTTTGCAGGGCTGGCAATAGGCCACAGGAACTGCTTGCTACTTCCCCACCCCCACCCAACCAGAGCAAGCTGGGCCCCCTTGCCAGCAGGATTCACTCATTCCCCACACTCCCTTCACTCAGTCCACTCATCCTTCAGGTTAATTCCTCCAGGAATCTTTCTAGAAGGGTTGTCTTCTTGTGATCCCAGAGGGCCCTTGTACTTCCGCAGTCTGGTAATTACCTATTTTGTAATTCCCTTTATCATCTGTATCCCCCTTAGACTGTGAGGCTCCTAATGGAAGACAATCCCTGATTCATCTTTATAGCACCAGTACCTACTCCAGGGCTCCTCATACCGGGATGCTCTATAAATGTCTGTTGAATTGAAGGGAGCTTACCCACAGCACGGATTTATAGGAGCAGCTGGTATTCTGATAAAGGCCAGTTTTGCCCTACCTGGCATCATACACATGCTGGCTCCCTCCCCTGTCCGGTAATTCATTCAGACATTTACTGAGCACCTAGGGCAGCCCTGCCACTGAGCAGGTGACTTTGTCAACAGCCAACAACAATGACGTTAACATCACCAGATGGGAAAGAGCCAGTCTCCCCACCCCTGGATCTGCTTTCCCTTCCCATAAATCTTCAGATGGCACTTCGCCCAGGAGAGATTGGAACGATCTGCTCCTAGAGCGCCTGGGCCTTTTCCAGATCCTCCCCCAAACTCTCCTTACCCACGCCCTGGGAGTGGGCAGATGGACTAACGACCCAGCCAGAGGCAGGAGAGGGTGGAGGTCTGGGGAGGTGGGGGAGTGGGGGTGGTGGTGAGGGAATGAAACACTGTCAACCTGAGGTTGGGTCTGCTTCTCCCACCAGCAGGAGGGATGGGGGCAGGGGAAAGGAGGAGACAGCCAAGAGCGGTGGGGTAGGACCAGCCAGAGGACAGAGAGGACACACAAAAAGCAGGTAAAACAAAGAGAAGAGGAGGAGACAAAGCAAAGCAGCCAAGCAGGAAAGAGGGCAAAGAGGAGAGCCTGCACTGAGCCCGAATGGGAAGGAGACCGCGGTGTGGGAGGAGAGGCGGGGAGAGAAAAGCGGGGGGAGCAGTCAGGAGAAGAGCGCGCCCAGCCAGAGGTGGAGATGGCGCTCCAGGAGCCTGGGGAGCGCAGACGGACTGGACTGCGGACCCCAGAAGGAGTGAAAGAAGGGACAGGCACACCTCAGGCTGAGCACTCACGTTTGGCTGGTCCCCGAGAGGCACGCAGGGGGCCATCAGGGAGCGGGACGTCGAGATCAGGCTCATTATCCCGGCTTTGCAAGCAGCTGGCAATGCGCAGCCCGGCCGCCGCTCCTGCAACCGGCCCAGCCCGCCACCTGCTAGGTACCTGTAGCTGGCGGAAATGCACCTGCTTCCCGCCCTGGGGTGGGGGAGGCTGGCCCTAGGGTGTGGTTAAAACCCCGGGTTGGCCTGGACTCGGACCTGGCTTGCGGTGAGACCTTAGGTTTGTCATTGCCCGGTCTCTCACCGAGGCGTTACCCGACAGCCAAATGGGAGAGGCAGAGGGAACTGACATTGAAAGCAGGAGACCTTCAACTCACTACAGTTCTAGGGGGTGAAGGACCACCAACACCCATTTTACAGATGGGAAGAGTGAGGCTCCCAGGAGATAGGGTGGCCAGTGTCCACCTGAGATCAGCTGCTAAAAGTGCAAAGCATGACCTTGGAAGGGAAGAACTAAGACACCTGTTGAGTGGGTTATTTTGCTTGTTAAAACGGTGACAATTACTAAAGGAAACCGCAACTAAAATGGAGTCCCTACCGCCTGTAGGGGGAGCTCTCAAGCTTTACTACTCATGATCAATTACTCCCAAACAGGGAGAAATGGATACCTTGCATCTCCAGCTGGAAGATGTTTTCTAGTTTATTAGCCCAGTAAGAGGAAGGGAGGTTTTCTCCTTGCCTGGCAATAGCTCGGCCAATGAGAGTCTGTCACAACTTAGCCAATGAAAAGCCACTACGTCTTGAACTCCCAGTTCCCTCCAATGGACTCCTTATAACACCCTCTTCACTGCCCCCTTTCCTCTATAAAAGTGTGCGAAAGCTGTGGGAAAGTCCCTGTCTCATTCTGGGCGGGAAACAATCTTCCCTGAAAATGCCTGGCTATAGGCTAAGTTCAAATAGGTCTGGGGGCAAAATATCCACTTTTTTTCATGGTCAAAACCAGCAACAAGCCCTGGCTGGTTTGGCTCAGTGGATAGAGCGTCGGCCTGCAGACTTAGAGACCCTGAGTAAGATTACGGTCTGGGGCGCATGCCTGGGTTGTGGGCTGGGTCCCCATTGCGGGGAGAGGGTGGCAGGGTGTGTGCTGAAGGCAGCAGATTGGGGATTCTCTTTCCTCATTGATGTTCCTGGCACTCTCTCCCTCTCCCTTTCTCTCTGAAATCAATAAAAGTATATTTTTTTAAAAAAATTTACATTTAAAATGGACCTGGGTTGGGAGTGCCCTCAGATGCCTGACAAAGAAAATAAAAACCCTTCCTATAGGCAAGGGCAGAGACTCCGCACGAGTCCAACAAACTCAAGCTCACAATCTAAAGTCACAAACCACAAAAGGACACAAAGTACCATGAGCAAGAGTCAACAGATCCACACCACCTCAGATACTGAGATTACTGGATATAGAATATGTGTTTAATGTGCTTAAATAAACACAAGTGTGTATTTAAAACATGAGCAAGAAGATATGATAAAAAATCACCAAGCAGACTTGAAAAAAAGCCAGATAGAAATTCTAGATATGAAAAATAAAATAACTGAAATGAAAAGTTACTGAAACTTAGTAGGAGTTGAGAACATGCAATCAAGGGAGCAATGTTGTACTATTTTTTATAATTTTGGCAAATATTGCTAATAATATGCCAGATGTGGTAAGGATGCAGGAAAACGGCTCCTCAAACTTAGTTGAGTGAAATGTGAACTGCTGTGATTTTTTTTTTTGAAAGTAATATGGCAATGTCTACTAAAATAAAACCCACCACAGACATCATTTGACACAATATTTTTATTTTTGAGAATCTATCGAATAGAAATAAAAGCACTACGCTCAAAGGATATATGAGCACATATGTTTATTACTGTTTTGTTTGTGGTGGCAGAATTGGAAACAAAGGGGTACGGTTGAATGAACCAGGATTTGTTTGTGCCTTGGAATACAATGCAACTTTTTAAAAAGAATGAAGTATATCTTATATTTATTCATTCAACCATGATTTATTAAGCAATTAAAAATAAATACTGGCCCTAACCAGTTTGGCTCAATGAATAGAGCATCAGCCCATGGACTGAAGGGTCCCGGGTTTGATGCCAGTCAAGGGCATGTACCTTGGTTGCAGGCTCAATCCCCAGTAGGGGGTGTGCAGGAGGCAGCTGATCGATGTTTCTCTCTCATTGATGTTTCTGACTCTCTATCCCTTTCCCTTCCTTTCTGTAAAAATCAGTAGAATATATTTTTTAAACATTTTTAAATAAATGAATAAATATTGGAGCTCTCTGAATTCTGACCTAGTTTGCGGTGACATGGGACCCATTATGGTGCCTCCCTCAGGAAAACGGCGAAGAAAATTGAGTCAGCCAGCATGCAACTACACTTGCTCCTTCTGTGACAAAACTAAGATGAAGAGATGAACTATGGGATCCGGCGCTGTGGTTCCTGCATGAAAACAGTAGCCCGTGGTGCCTGGACGTACAGCACCACTTCTGCCATCACAATAAAGTCAGCCATCAGAAGACTGAAGTAATTGAAAGACCAGTAGAAGCTCCACAATTTGAAACATTGCTAGCCTATGATAAAGGGGTAAATGTATGCAACAATAAATAAATACATAAATAAATAAATGTCAGTGTATACAGTGGGAATCCATTTGTGTAAAAACACAAACCTCTTCTATAAATTTCAATATATCTATGTGAACAAATCATCAGAAAGGTGTAGAATGATACACACTGGGTGATACCACTGGCTATTGAGTAGGGTTGGTGTTGAAATGGAGAGGGACAGTTATTTATTTTTTTTCATAATATATCTTTGTATTATGTCGCTAGTTTCAGTGAACATGAAAAACTATAAAAGAGGAAAAGAAAAGGCAGCACCATAAGACAAGCACAAGTTATTCCTGGAGGAAGTCAGCATTTTAGTTTGGGGAACCTGGGAAGGCTTCATGGAAGAGGTGGCATGGAAGAGGTGGTAAGCTGGGTATTGAAGGAAGGAGAGGTTCGTTGAGAGAGGCTTGTAGGGGATTCTTCCCAGCACAGGGGTCAGCTGTGCCAAGTGAAGGAGGAAAATGGAAGGGAAATAATTATGTGCTGAGCACAGATCTTTCTATTAATCCTTCCAAACAGATTTACTCGACAAATGAGGAAACTGAGGCGCAAAGAAGTTAAGTGAATGGCTTAAAGGCCACACAGCTGGTAACTGGCAGAACCAAGCTCAGACTCCATCTCTTTTTCACTCGAAAATTCTCATTCTGTGGCTATGAATAATTGCTTTGCATCTGGGTGCTATCGTCTGAACATTTGTGTCCCTCTGAAATTCACATTTTAAAACCTAATGCCCAATGCGATAGTCTTAGAAAGTGGGGCCTTTGGGAGGTCATGAGGGTGCAGCCCTCATGACTATGATCAGTGCCCTCATAAAAGAGACCCCAGAGAGTTCCCTAGCTCCTTCCTTCTACCATATGAAGGCACAGCAAGAAGATGGTCATCTATGAACCAAGAAGTGGGCTCTCACCAGACACCAAATTTACCAGTGTCATCATCTTGGACTTCCAGCTTCCAGATTTGTGAAAAAAGAAATGTTTGTTGTTTAGACACCATCGAGTTTATGGGATTTTTGTTACAGCAGCCCAAAGGGACAAAAACGCTGGGCAAAGTATGTACCTTGAACATTATGACTCTGCAAATGGGACCGAGTGATGGGGAGGAGCTGTGATGTCCTCAAGGCAGGCTTCGCTGCCTACTGTGTCTGGGTTGGGGAGCCTCCCACAGGCTCTGCACAGCCCACCTGTCCACTTCCCCTTACTTACAGTCCCACTCTTCCCTGGGGGCTGATCGGCTGCATGGGTCAGGTCTGACAGGGGTGAGCAAACTTTTTGACTGGAGGGCCACAATGGGTTCTTAAACTGGACTCAGAAGAAGGAGCTGCGGCCGTGTTCCCCGACGTTGCCATGTTAACACTGCTGCTGGTGAAGGAGCGGAGGGGAGAGCAAGAGAACCCTCCGCTCTTTCGGCTCCGCGGGCTGGATAGAACAGCGGAACGGGCCGGATCCGGCCCGCGGGCCGTAGTTTGCCCACGGCTGGGTCAGGATGGTTCCACAGGGAGGCTGAGTTCTGAAGCGAGGAGGGCCAGACACTCAGAGGGACAGTGGGCACTTCTGACTGTACCGAGCAGCCTGGGCTTGTAGTGCTATTTTCTGTTTCTCCTCCAGCCCCGGCTGCCCTGAAACACGACCTGCACTCCCATGCCTTTCTGCCTTTGCTTGTGCTGTTCCTTCAGCCAGAATGCCTTTCCCCGCCAGCTCATTCTCTCTGGAAAATTCCTACATAGCTTTCAAGGACCAACTCAAATGATCCTCCTCTTCCTTTGATAACCATTAGGACAATTATCTGACCCTCACCATTCAAAATAAGAATTAGCACCTCCACTTTATGTATGAGGACCCCCTTCAGCACCAGGAAAGGAGAGACCAGGGTTCTAGTTCTGGTTCTGCCGTTCGTGTATCACCTTTGGCAAGTCTCTTCCCCTCTCTGGGCCTCAGTTCCCCACGCATAGCCTGGTGGGGATTGGGATATTGTCTGAGATGCTCTCTGCAATCCTGTCTTGCTTGATGCTCCGGCAACAAAAGAATTCAGACAGCTCTTTGGTGTTGCCTATGACTGGCTCTTGTTTCCCTTTGGCCTGATTCCAAGAGCAAGCACTGCTTTCCTCTGCCCTCCTCCCACTCACCCCACTCTTTGTTCTTCTTCCTAAGACAAAACCAAGAGCCCCTCTCCTCTCCAGGCAGCTGGGCTTTGGGCCAGCAAACCAAGTGGCAGCTGGGACTCAGATGAAAGGGCCCTCAGAGGGCTGCCTGTGGCTGAGTGCCCAGCCCAGCTCAACCCAGGCCTGGCAGCCCCGGGCCCAGCTGTCCCACGAGGCCTCCTGCCACCACTCCCACACAAGGCTCCCATTGTGAATTCTACTGCAAGGGAGACCTCTGCCAACCCACAAGGACCCCCTTTCCTTCTCTCTGCTCCAGGCCTGCTTAAAAAATCCCCAGGTCTTTAGAGAATGGCCCAGGGCTGGACCAGAGTGGCCTGACTTGGGGCCACATTTTGGAGAGCTTTGTTGCATTTACTCTTCAGAACAACATTGGTAGCAGACAGTGCTATTCTTCTTTAGAGAGGAGAGACACAGATATCTGAGGGCCTCCTATGTGTCAATCATGGCACCAGGCACTGGGAAAAGGGTAGTGAATCGGGGGACAAGAACTGACCTCCTGAAACTCATGATCAGCAGGGACACAGACTAATTCAATAGCCACGCAAAGAAATACCTGGTTACACAGCGTGCTCAGTGCTCCAAGAGGGAAGAGCAAGGACTGAGAGCAAACGGATAATGGTGGGCTCACTAGTGAGGAGCAAGGGCAGTGAAGCCTTCTCAGGGCTGAGGTATGAGGAGGGGTACACGGGGCCCTGAGGTAGGAGGAAGGTGCTGAGTTATAGGAGGAACTGAAAGGAGGAGGCCTGTGACAGGAGAGTAAGTGGGATGTCTCTTGATCATCTTTAGCTGCGGCAGCCTCTGGATGAAAAGGCCACATTATAAACACCAAAGAACACAAGTGCCTCCGTGAGTCAACGTCGTAATCAATCTATGTGTGCTCCTTCCCCTAGGGAAGCCCCCTACTCCCCCAGGAATTCCTTATTTAGAAGCAAGTCCCTAACTCTGGGAGCCTCACATTCTTTACCTCAAAAATGGGCGTTGTAATGCCCCTACCGCAAGCATGTCAAATTTGCAGCCTGTGGGCTGCATGCGGCCCACAATGAATATTCTTGTGATATGTAAGGAACGTTTTAATAAAGATTTCATAACTTAATTTTTATAATATCCTGTTACACATAATCCTATATAACAAGGAGGTGATATGCAAATTAACCCTCACGCCCTCACAAGATAGCTGCCTACCACTAGGCAGGCAGGGGGGGTTAGTGAGGGACGAGCAAACGACTGAACAACAGGCTGTGTGGGGCAACCAGGCCAGCAGGGGGGGCAGTTGAGGGTGACCAGGCTGGCGGGGGCAGTAAGAGGCGACCAGGCCTGGGGGAGGGGCAGTTAGGGGCAACCAAGCTGGTGGGGGGGGGGGCAATTAGGAGCAACCAGGCTGGCAGGGAGAGGGCAGTTGGGGGTGACCAGGCAGGCAGGCAGGTGAGCCATTAGGAGCCAGTGGTTCAGGATTGGGCCTAAACCGGCAGTCGGACATCCCCCAAGGGTCCCGGATTGGGGAGGGTGCAGGCTGGGCTGAGGGGACCCCTCCAACCCCTGTGCATGAATTTCATGTACTGGGTCTATAGTTATTAATAACAAACTACTACAACATTCGATAATGACTGATTACTATAATTGCATTAATTTCCCTTACACGCCTTACGTGCAGGCACACCATTTCTCTCCACTAATACCAGCAGCGAATATTTTAGCAGCCGATTGTCACATCATTAGTCTTGAACTGACTTGTTTGGTGTGTGCAACAGGAAATATTTAGCTTTTGAAGAACAAGAAAAATAGGTTTATTTACATTATGCTTATTAATTTGTGCAGTAATTCGGTGTCTGATAAGTTAATGTTCAAGGAAAAATATTAATTTTATTAACATGTTCTATTATTTTATGTTAACGATTACTCATTTGTTTCTGCCTTTTGTATTCAGCATGTCTCTATAAAAATAAATCTACGTTTCTATGGAAAATTGAAGCTTTTGTTTTTTTGTGGCCCACAGAAACTTACACCTTGTTTATGTGACCCATGTGAGCCTTTGAGTTTGACAGGCTTGCCCTACGGAGTTTCCAGGAGGAATCTGGGAAGCCGTGTAGAGTCAGTGCCAGGCACAGGGCTGGCGCAGGTGCCCATTCCTGGAGACCCTTACAGGGAGGATGCATGGCTGGGTTTCCCTTTGAATTCTTCCCCCTGAATTGCCCCAGACCCAGCAAGCTCCTCTCCGGAGGGACGAGGCCCCCAGGGCTTCTGGGTAAAGGTTAGAAGTTGCTCAGCTTTGCCTTGATTGCAGAGGGGTGTTTCTTTTTTTACAGACGGTGGATGGAGGCCAGGTGTGCCCAGACTTCGTCAGCTCACGGGTCTTACAACCCCAAGGATGCCCAGAGTGGAGAATGGTAATAAAAGATAACCTTTGTTTCATAGGCATCTCATTTATCTTCATTGCAACTCTATAAGGAAGATTAAAGGAAGATTGAAATCATCCCTATTTTCCAAGTGAAGAAATGGAAGCTATTTTTCTAAGCCATGATTCAAATCCAAGCAATCTGGCTCCAGAGCCTGCTGTGTTGACCACTCGCTGCACTGCCAGGCCAGAGCACAAAGCCAGCACTGCTCACCTCCTGCCCCTACCTCTTTTTCACCTCTTCTAGTCCTACTACTAGCATACGGTCAGACTTGGGGCCTCAGTTTCCTCGTCTGCAAAATGGGGAGGAGGTAGCTGGGGCTGGACAGTGGTTAAAGATTCCTTCTAACATCATCAGTCGTGGTTCCTTCTAGTGAAAGTGATGTCAGGATGAGCCATTGAAAGCCATGAAGTGCCCTAGCCAGTTTGGCTCAGTAGATTGAGCATCGGCCCAAGGCCTGAAGGGTCCCCGGTTCGATTCTGGTCAAGGGCATGTACCTCGATTGCTGGCTCAATCCCCGGCCCTGGTCGGGGCACGTGCAGGAGGCACCTCATCAGTGTGTCTCACATCGATGTTTCTTTCTGTCTGTCTCTCCCTCTCCCTTCCACTCTTTCTAAACATCAGTGGAAAATATATTCGGGTGAGGATTAACAACAATAAATAAATAAAGCAAAATAAAACCATGAAGCTCCATCCACTCTCTAGGGGTGTTTCTTATTTCTTTCTTTTTTTTTAAAGAAGTCATATGCTTATTAAGGTGATCACTTTGTAAGTTTATGCAAATGTCTAATCACTATATTGTATACCAACTGTAATTAAACTTTTTTTTAAAGTGAGGGGAAAAAAAGAAGTCATGTGGAGGACAGATTGTCTGACCTGAGTTCAAATTCTGGCCTTGACAATCTCATGGTCTTGTGCAAAGCCCTTCTTCTCACTGGGCCTGTTTTGCTACCTGTCTAACGGGGGCACGGGGATAGGTAATACAGTCCCCTCAGTGCAGAGATGGGAATGGGTGGCTGTCACCTGAGTTTATCAGCCATGGGCACTGAGTGGACAGCACCTACTGTCCCTCCTTTGTAAAGAATCACGGGTTTCCTTTGGGGACAGCCCCCTCCTTTACTCTCTGCTACCGCCATCTTGCCACTACATGTAGCTTGAGGGTAAAGTTGCCATATGAAAGAAAATAGAATTGAGGGAAGATGAGAAACTGGTACCTGGCCATCATTTGAGCGCTGATTAAGCTATACCTCAGGCCCTACCTCTGGAGTTTCCAGTTAGGTGACCCGAGTCATTCCCCTTGGACTGAAGCCATTTTACATCGGATTTTTCTGTCACGTACATTCTAAAAGAGGCCCAATGAGAATGGATCCTGTGCTGTGTCTCTGCCATCTGTCCCTCCAGATCTGCTCTACCTTCTCCCACCCTGCGTGGCTGATGCTTAGGGGTTCCACCCACAGACTCCTGTGACCTCTAGTTTCCATCTGAGTTTGGCCAATGGGAGGCCTAGCAAAAGAGCAGAGGGCGAGGGGAAGCTGAGGTCAGAGTATGTATTTCCTCAGCTCTGACCCTGTCCAGTCTCTGCAGGTCAGCTGGTCCCCCAGGCACCCTTTCCACACAGCTATTCTCCCAGCTCCTTCAGGACCCCACTGTTACTAGCCCTGAGGGACTGCACCGTTCCCTGTTGCTCCCCCCAAACCCTGCCGTACCTTTATACCGTCTCTATGTTAACCCCTCCTCAAATACCCAGGGCAGGGAGCCACCTGTGTCCTGCCTATGTGTGTCCTTGAGTGTGTGTGTGTGTGTGTGCACATGTGCGTGCATTGTCTCTGTGCCAGTCCCTTGGCAGTTCATCACGAGTTGGGACAGGAAGGGAACTGGTTTTACTGAGTACTCACTGCGTGCCAGACTCCACATGGGACACTTTATACGCATGATTGGGTTTCATCCTTGGAATTCTCTGAAGAAGGTATTTTTAGCCGCATTTTACAGACGATAAAACTAAGACCCAGATTGGTAAAGGGACTCACATAAAGTCCCATGGCTGAGTAAGTGGAACCTGGATTTGAAACCCATATACACTGGCTCTAAAACCTGTGCCTCTTAGCCCCTCAAGCCACTGCTTTCCAAAATGCCTAGTTCATTCTCATCCTTAGGTCTCAGCTTAAATGTCACCTTCCCCAGGCAGCGTCCTAAGTGAGACCACTCTGTTGGAAGGAAGTCACCGAATGATGTCTTTTTCATAACATACCGTTCTTTTCCTTCAGAACATGATGTTTTTTTTATGTCTGGCCCACTCATTAGATTCCAAGCTCCGTGAGGGCAGCCAGTCTCCAGATCTGTTTTGTTCACCATTGTCTTCCCGTTGCCAAACACAATTGCCTGCTACGTACAAAGCCCCAGAGAAATGCTGTATCCCTCTTATCTTCTGCCATTTCACTTTCTGCAGTTTCAGTTGCCCATGGTGAAGTGTGGCACAAAACTATTAAACGGAAAATTCCAGAAATAAAAAATTCATACATTTTAAATTGTGTGTCCTTCTGAGTAATGTGAGAAAATCTCCCACCTTTCCTCTCCATCCCACCTGGGGCGTAAATCATCCCTTTGTCCAGCATCTCCGTGCTGTCACACAGGCGTGGCCATCCAGGCTATCCGATCAACGTCTCAGTACCCCAGTGCCTGTGTTCCAGTGACCCTATTATACTTCATCATGGGCCCAGCCCACAAATAGTGATGCTGGCAGTTTTGAAATGACAAAGAGAAGCCGTAAAGTGCTTTCTTTATGCAAAACGGCAAAGATTCTTGATTTAATAAGGAAAGAAAAAAAAATCATACGCTGAGGTTGCCAAGGTCTACTGTAAGAATGAATCTTCTATCTGCGAAATTGTAAAGATGAAAATTTTCTGACACACCTCAAACTGCAAAAGTTACAGCCACCATGTAGGATAAGGGCTTAGTGGAATGGAAAAGGCATGAAACTTCATCTTAGGTATGTACATGTAGGAAAAACATGGTACATATAGGCTTTGGAACTCTCTGTGGTTTCAAGCATCCACTGGGGGGACTACTGTATTTGCTAAATGAAAAAGTGTCAAAGGAAAGGAACAAATATTAAGTGCCTGCCCAATGCCAGGCGTTTTACATAGATAATCTTATTTCCTCTTCAGCACAGTCTTACGAGGTACACGTTGTTATCCTGTTGTGCTGAAGAGGAAACCAAGGTAGAAGAGGGACTGTGACTTTCCCAAAGCCGCAGAGCCTACAGCTGGGGTTAAACACCAGTCTCTGATGTTAGAGCTGTACTTGTCCCACGGTACCCCTGTGTGTGTCCCCTACATAGGAGCTCACAGTGTGGGGAGAGGAGGAAGGGCCAATCCGTGGAACTCTGTCATTCCTGGACAAACAGACACTTCAGGGAGCAAACAGTGTTTGCTGCAGCCACTCACCTGGCACTGGCCACTCCCAGGTCCGGTGGACACACACCCTCCCAGCCCAGGCAGGAAGCATGCTCTTCCGTTGGCCCTCAGGCTCTTGGCTCAGCCCTATCTAGTCTGTGAGCCTCTGCAGAAACCCTGTCCTTGTCTTGCTTGTAGGGCTGCCTGTGTCTAACAACCTGCCCACTCAGTTTGCAAGAGAGGGCTCTGAAGACTGAGCCCTGCATGCAGGCTAGTTCATCAGCTGGTGCTAATAAAGAAGGGGTCCTGCTCGGCTGGTGTGGCTCAGTGGTTGAGCATCGACCTATGAACCAGGAGGTCATAGTTCAATTCCTGGCCAGGGTACATGCCGAGTTGTGGGCTCGATCCCCAGTTGAGGCGTGCAGAAGGCAGCCGATCAATGATTATCTCTCATAATTGATGTTTCTATCTCTCTTTCTCTCCTTTCCTCTCTGAAATGAATAAAAATATCTTTAAAAAAAAAAAAAAAAAGGACAACAACAACCAGAAGGGGGTCCTCCTGCTAAGTCTCCAGGAGCACACCTCGGGCCAGGCTGGTACCTGGGAGGATCTGTTCCTCCCTCCCTCTTTGTCTCAGACCCTGCCCACTTTGCTCTTTAAAATCAATGCCACCCAAATTGCTAAGCAGTGTTCTTTGTCTTGAGCTGGGTGATGCTTATCTTACCAGACCAGACCGGGTCCAAATGCTCAGTAGGCGCTAATCAAAAGACAACTCCAAGATGATTTTAAGAAAAGGAACTTCATTGCAAGCCAGCGAGCAAGGACACACCAGGATCGTTCCCAGAGCATGTGTCCCTGAACAAAGTGTCTAAGCCATCTTTATTAGGGGAAGTCATGCATAAACATCGAAGTAGACTTTGTAATTGCTTGTATAGGTGGTGACAGTCCGGGGCATTCAAAGTCAGGAAACATGGTTCTACATACATCGGCATGTTCAAGTATGATAATGAGGATATCCGTTCAGGAGGAGGTCATCGGAGAGTCCTTCAGCCTGCTCCAGCTGGTTTTAGGCGATTCAGCAGGTTTCCCCCACTGGTCCTGCAAAACAACCGGGTTTGTTCCTGAAAAACAGTCCTGGTGATCAAATGTCAGAGATTGCGTAGGGATGGATAAACATCTGACCAAGTCATGGTCTTTCTGTGAGACTTTCAGCAAATTGCAAGACAGCATTACACAAACCTTATAAACGTTAGAGTGATCTAAGTGGGGTTACAGGTTAACTGAGGCAGAGTTATAAACTGTAAACAAAGGTTCATCTATGATAGGCTACCTACTAGGCTTACATGTGCAGATTAGGTTACAATTACACAGGTGTGTTTGGGTTACTTTTTGTGAAAATTACTTGGGTGCATGCCTCCGTATATACTTCAATAGAACGTTTACCAAAAAAAAAAAAAAAAAAAAAAATCATGCTACCCATTCATGCCCCAGGGTTCCCTAATTGGCCAACTAGGAAATGGGTTACTATCTTTCCAGCTGATTTCCCTCAAAACTCTCCAAAACACACCCAGAAATCTTTTCATCTAAGGCAAGCATGTCAAACTCGCAGCCTGTGGGCCGCATGCGACCCACAACGAATATTTTTGCGGCCGAGCCAATATAACTGTATGTAAGAAACATTTT